>NC_080064.1:101779599-102096219 GCF_949987535.1 Balaenoptera acutorostrata | reverse complement strand
TTTTTCCTTAATGCCTTTCCAAATGCCTTGCTCCAAGAATAATTAATAATTCCCTCCATAGTGCTCCCAAAGTATTCATTTATTTATAAGATGTTTGAGTGCCTAATATATGCCAGGCACTTGGAATGCATCAATGAACAAAAAAAGACAAAGACCCCTGTTTTCATGGAGCACCTTATTGAAACTCTGAAGAAGGTGACAGTATGAAAAGGGAAAAGAGGAGCACATATACTTTGAAAAATCTTCTTAAGTGACTATTATTCCCTCCTCCAACTGTTCCAACCTAGGTGGAGAATTACAGCATTAGAAAGCATTACAAAAAAATTGTAATGAAAGCTAAATTTAAAATATAACAAGAGCAATACATAAGACATTGTTATATTTTCTTATATAAATTCTTACTTGTCTTTTCCTCTAATTGATTAACTTTATCTCTGGACTCCTCTAGCAGAAATGTTAACTCTTTCATTTTATTTTCTTTCTCAGTACTTTGGATCAATAGCAGTGATACCTAAAATGAAATATTTAAATAATACATTATAGATATGAAAAATTAAATATGACACCTTAGCATTTATCATTATCTGTGATTATTTTATGTACTTGCTTATATGCTTTTCAGCTGTCTGTGCCTGGCATTTAGTATGTGCCTGCACAATAAACATTTACTGAATGAAGGAATGAACAAACTAATGCAATATACCCAATATTATAGTTATCACTTAGAAGATTATATATTGAAATCTACTCATTCACTTATTCCATAAATATTATTGAGCACCTAATCTGTTCCAGAAACCATAATACGCACTGAATATACAGAGATGATGGAACTCACCTTCAAGAAACTCACAGCCTATACCAGGAAACAAACAACTATACTTGAATATTATTAGTAATAGGACAAAAATGTTATAGGAATCAAGAAAGGAACACCTAAATCAGTCCTGGGGGAGGTAATCAAAAATTAATCCTTCTCAGAGAACTGAACTGAGTCTTGATAGACAAGTACAAGTTAATCAGGCTGTGGGGGAAATGAACATTCTAGACTTGTATGAGAACACAAAGGATCAAGAGATCATGCTTCTATTCAGAGAACTGAAAATATTCAGATGGCTAGAATACAGAGTGCATGTAAAGAAAAGGTGAAAGATAAACTCATAAAGATAGACTGAAGACTTGCAGATTCAACATGGCAGAAAGACTTCTCTGCCCTATTTTCATCTTCAAATCACCCAAAAAATAACCAGGAAAACAACAAAGATGGACTTCATCTTCCATGAAACCACGAGACTTCTATAATCCAAACCACAACGTGTAAAAAAGGAAAGCAGTTAGAAGGAACAGAAAATGATTTAGCATAGAAAAGCAAGGTCAAAACTAAGAGTCTAGGGGCTTCCCTAGCGGCGCAGTGGTTAAGAATCTACCTGCCAATGCAGGGGACATGGGTTCGCGCCCTGGTCCCAGAAGATCCCACATGCCGTGGAGCAACTAAGCCCGTGCGCTGCAGCTACAGAGCCTGTGCTCTAGAGCCTATGAGCCACAACTACTGAGCCCATGTGCCACAACTACTGAAGCCCACGCACCTAGAGCCCGTGCTCCAAAACAAGACAAGCCACCGCAATGAGAAGCCTGCGCACTGCAACGAAGAGTTGCCCCCACTCACCACAACTAGAGAAAGCCCACGCGCAGCAACGAAGACCCAGCGCAGCCAAATAAATAAATAAATAAAAATAAATTAAAAAAAAAAAAACTAAGAGTCTACACAGGGAAGATTACAAATGAGAAGCAAGATAATTCAATCCCAAAGAAACAGAATGTTTCAAGAATTAGAAGCAACAGACACTGTGGAAGGTAGGTATGAAACAGGAGACTAAGTATAAGGAGACTGGAAGTCTGCAAAGAGTAGTAAGACCTCCCTAGGCCCTCTTAACCCTCCTTCCTTGGACTCTACTCCCTGAAAGCCAATGTAGTCAGAGAATTAACCTACTCCATCTTTATAAGAGACACTGGCATGATCAAATTGAAAAAAAGAATCTCTAAACCTGGGTATTCCAGGCACAGGAAGGGGTGGAGGCAAAGGATATAATTGAGAAGTCAGCATACGGAATGATGAGACTCAGCTTGTCCTTCCGACCCTGCCAACCCAGCCCCAAAATGCCATCAGCAAAGTTTACATTCCCCGGCAGGAATTTGGAGAACTCCAGAAAAAAAAAAGCCTTACAAATAATGACATTTAGGAGTCCCCAACAAAAACACTAGCTGGCCACAGCATAATTTTACAGGGAACCCCCCCAAATCTGTAAGCTCTGCTCATGTACCCAGGATTCCAACAAGCTTCTTAGCACTTTATTCTATTTTTGTGTTCTGTAATAATAAGCACAATTTTAAATTTTAAGAAGACCTCCTTCTTTCAGAAATCTGGTTTAAAATATACAGTTAAAATACAGAAAAAATTGTTAACTCTTTCAAAAGATCGAAGTATAACACATAAATCAGAATTCTATCATTTAACCAGAACTTAAAGAAAACTCTAAGAATCTTCTCTGTACTTTCAATTAACATTTGCCATTATTGTTCAAGTAGATATCCTTATTATCTATAATTACAAGGTATCTGTGGCAAGTCAGATAAAAACTCAGGAAAAATAGGGGGAAGTAGAGAGATGAGGACTCCTTTCTATATTTCATTTTCCATTCTGGATTCAGAAGGCTTGAAACTGTTAAAGTTGGCCTAATAATCATCTGAAATCAACATTCTTGTGACTGCAAAAGCACACAGACTCACCATTTTCAAGTCTCGCACTATGTGTCATTAATAGAAAGAAGCAAAGGAATGTTTTAGTTCCCCTTCATTGGTGTCATAAATAGTGTATTTCAAAATAAACTGCAAAATGTGGGTTGAGTGGTCAATCATCATCATCTTTGTATTTTATGAGGTTTTTGTCTGAACAAAACTCCTCACAAAATAATATATTTTTACAGCAATGTCCTAAAACCCACTAATTATATTGTAGAAGATTCACTGATTTTAAAAAAGGGCTAGCATTTAGTATGTATAAATTTGAGTCAATGGAAATTAAGGCAAATGGAAAATATATTTAAATATGTATAATATTAAAATTCTCTCAGAAATTTATCAAGCAGGCATCAAGTACAAATTTCTCTTGAAATTTTAAGTATCTCATGAATTAGCGAATATAAAGAATACAGAAAGTTGATTTTTAAAAAATACCTGCTTTTCCTTGTTATTTACTTCCTTCTTGTATTGTTCATCAAGACGTTGGATTTTTTCATAATCTTCCTTTACTTTAAAAATAAAACAAATATACTTTAATATCTTAACATAATTGTATAACAAACAAAAGTTTTAGTTTCTGATATTTTATTTCACTTCCTTATTTATCTAGATATTAAACCCCAAAGGTTTCTAACAAGTTAAAACTGCTATTTTCTTGCTGCTTTCTGTTTAGTAAAATAAAGAATTCAAATAATATCAAAGTTACAATAACTTTTAAAAATTCTATCATTCTTATAATAGCAGATATATAAAAGTTTTTTCTTTATAACACACTAGTCTGAAATAACAGATTTTAAATGTGTATGTATATTATTATTTTAACATGCAACTTGACCAAGAAATGTAAAAATAAGACCAAATCACACTTCAAATCACCAAATCACACCATTATATAAACCATAATTTGATTTCAGGGAAAATGTAGCTTTTGAAGCCAAAAGGGTATTTTTAACATATACCAATTCCCTGCCACATTCCACAAGATTTTTTTTTTCCCACAAGATTTTGAGGGGCTTATAAAACCATATACAATACAGAAATTTTCAATAGTTTAGGCATCAAGCTGAAGGTATGAAAACATTAGCAGAATCTAATAAAAATATAAACAGCAAAAGAGTAATATAAAAAATAAGGATTCCTACACTTAAAATGGATTTCCAGTCTGGAATTCTCAGCTTGCACACGAAGTTCCTCAAAAGCTATTATCATTTTCTGAAATATATTTAACTTTTAAGAATCATACTTAGACTTTTTAAATAGCTTTCCTCAAACAATGAAAATAATAAATTTGTATCATGTGATCATTATATTTAAAACTATACAACTTTGAATAATGAAAATTCTATAACTTTTAACAATTAAATAATTTACTAAAATATTAAGAGTGTCTATTAAGGTAGCTTCCCAGGCGCTTAAAGGCACTGAAGACAGGTTATATATTACCAAACAGCAGCAAAACAATTGTTGGTACTCTAGTCATTTACTTAATAGCCCATATCAAAATCTGTAATTTTCTGTTGATTTTTGCTTACGTATTTCTGTCTTCACTAAAGTGTAACCTCTGTGAGGTCTCTCCCCATAAGAGTTCAAATTATACTTCCATTACCTGGCAGCATGAGTTCATTCAACATTCAACAAATCCTGATTTGTAAAATCGGATGAATTCATTTATTCATTTAATAAATAGTTACTGAGTGTCAATTATGTGCCAGGCACTGTTTTAAGCACTTAGGATATAAGACAAAGTCCTTACCCTATTGGAACGAACTATATTCCAGTGTAAGAAAGAATATATACACACACAAATACACACACACATATACACACACACGTATATCAAATAAATATCATGTAGTTTTAAGTGCTCTTCAGAAAAGTTAGAGAAGGTGAGGAGATAGAGGATAATTGAATAGAAAGACATTTTAGGTAAAGTAGTAAAGGGGATAATAAAAAAGCAGAATGAAGCTTATGAGTTTGCATAAGATCTTGGATACAGAAGTTCTAGATAGAAGGAACAAATTCAAAGAAGCAAGATCAGAAAGAGCTTAGCAAGTTTGAGAAACAAAAAAGAAAGGAACAACTATAGAAGAGAAGCAAAGTGGAAAATGATAGGGGATGGGGTAAAAAAGGTAAACAGGCACCAGACACAGATTGATAATACTGGTATGTTTTTCAAATTAATGGTTAAGTGTCACAATGTGCTAGTCTCTGACACAGAGTTAATATCTAATAAATTAAGTTAAATAGTGTCACCAACATGTAAATTCAAAAAATACTAAAAACAGAACATTAATACTCATGGTATAGAACCCTGGGAATTTTATTGGATATAATCATATATCAAAAGATAAGTAATAATCCCTTTAGCAAGAACAATTGTTCATATCTTTGTAGCTATCACTCTAATTTGCTTAGAAATGCATCTGCTTAAAATATTCAAATTTTCAATACCACTTACCTCAATGTTACCATTTAGGTCCACATAAACTTGCCTAGTTTCTTCCCGCTCATATTCATCTATTATAAATATAAAATATTTCAAAAGTAAATTTTAAAACAATTACACTTCCAATAAGATAATACTCAAATGTCTCCGGTAAACATTAAAATATTTAAGAATCTGTGTTAGTAAAGGGCACTGGTATATCTTCTGAGTCTTTTAAAGTAGTATCAAAAGCAGCTTCATAGTAAGGTATGGTCATACTTCATGACATAACCTCAAATGCTAGGTGCTGTTCAATTATCTCTAATTTCCTTTTACAGAATTACTACTATTCATTAATTTATTCAAACTTTCTAAAATATATTTACAGTTTTAGCCTTTACAATAAGTAGGGATTTAACCACTAGTCTATGAAGTATTTTTCCTTTGTATATTTAAGATTCATGAAGTACATGTGAAAGGCAAAGCTCACTCTTGTTTCTGCTCTCTCTCTGAAGAGGCAGGAAAGAAGATAAATCTCAAGACCAGAGGAACAAGTTAAGAATAGGTGTAGCCCCAAGGACAAATCTCCTGTAAATCCTCTATAATATTTTTTAGGGTTTTTGTTGTTGTTGTTGTTTTTTAACCTGAGCAATGATTCCCTCTAACTATACTCAAGCCTTGAGTAAAGTCAGTAAAACTTAGAGTTGATAGGTGGTGCTGTAGAGAATTAAGGCACGAGGCAGGAAAAGAAATGCAGCTGTCCCATCATCATTCCCCCAGGTAAGGCCAAGCATCACAGAAACCACATTAGACTAAAGGGAGGGTATTAGCCCTATATTCTCAGTAACAAGCTGCAAAACAAGAGAACGGCAGCTACGATAGACTCAAATGTCAATAAAGAGCCAAATGAACTGACTTTAGAAGAATACAAGTATCCTAAACCCCTCAAAAATACTGGAGAGAGCTCTAGACTTATCACAGCACATGGAACAGGAGCCAAACCACTTTTATTTGAATATTAAAGGGCTGGAAAATTTAAAGAAATAAAGACAGAACACATCAGCATTTCAACAGAAAGATGGTTCATCCTTCTCACTCCATCTATTCACTGTCTCATATTCACTAACAAACACATTTAGCAACAAACCTTCTCTATTCCCCAGAAATTATTTGCGCCAAAGAACTGCATTCTATTGCCAACACCTCCAATCTTCCCATTACCACTACCACCAGTACTTCCAAAATACCCTCCAGTCATTCTTCCAATAGGCAAGTACTAAAAAGCAAATAAATAAAACTACAAAAAAGAAAATAAATTGGTATAGATGTACTTTACAGTTGTCAGGAGCAAGTTGCTACAGGTGGCATAGAGAAGGGACTTTCATAGCAGAGTGTTCTAATGTACTGACATAATACTGTAACAATACAAGCCTACCTTTTTGGTTTTCCTGGTATCTATCTATCTATCTAACTCCCCACCCCCACCTCACTCCCTTATTCCCTCCTCCCTTCCCTCTCTCTCCCCTCTCCCTCCTCTCTCTCTCATACACATACACACACACACACACACACACACACACACACACACACTTACTTTGCCCTAATTTGGCCAACTAGATCTTGCTGCACTCATCATCTTAAATAAGAAATGATTCAACCAAAAGCAAAGAAAATGTCTTTGAGTTTCAAAAGCCCAGTGTTGGGATTAGGGGAAAGATTCAAGATATAAACAAGTAATAGATTTTCAAAATATATAAGTCAGAGCAAAGCTTCCATCCTCTAGACCTAAGAAATATTTACCAGTTTGTAAGGAAGAAGGCTTTAAAAGGGGAAGCTGAGAGAGCTTATTAGATTCTGGCAGGTACTTAAGAAAGGGTTCTGTAGCCCTCTACCCTCACCAAGCTAAGCCTCAGGGTTGGGGAACACAGAAATCCCAGAGAGTTAGGGCAAACCAAGAGTAGAGTGGGGCTGTGCTTTTTTTTTTCTTCAGTATAACTCTAGGAAGATGACAAAACCTGAGAAGAAATGCCTGTGAAATATATATAGACAGGTAGGGGCTTAAACAGCTTCACAATTTCCCTTGTTCCAACACGTTGTGCAACTGAGCATGGTGGGATAAAGCACAGAGAACCAGCATACCTGAATAGGCCCTGAGGACTGGTATGAGGAACAGCTCACCAACTATCTATGTGGACCAATAACTGAATACCAATCGAAATGATGAAAGTCTCAGAGGATAGATGACTGAGAAACAAACGTCCCTCTCTACCACATGGTACTATATGGGCACCCCCAAATTTACATACAATCCCAGGGAAAGAAGAAAAATTCCCAAATTTACTGAGATAATTTCTTCCACGCTAGCAGAATGAAGGCTTTAAGATATAAAGATATAAAAAAGATATAAAAATATTAAAAAATATAAACATAAAATATAAATATAAAGATATAAAAAATCTTAAAAATTAAGTTTTTTTAACATTTTAAGACATAAAAATCTTGTGCATACTTGAGTTTGTTGACTAAAATCACTCAGAATCATATATTCTACAAAATTTATCAGAGTATGAGAAAACCACACAGAAGGGACAGAAAAGAGATTCAGCTACCATAAGTAGAGCCATGCAAGGTGAAAACATTAGAAATTGCTCAGTGACCTGCCGTACAACTATAAATATAAAAAGAGGATTCAACCACTATACTAGGACCAAGCTCAGTTTATCACCTAGTTTGTTTATTTAGTCTAGATAGTTCTTGCTTTTTTCAATGATGTATATGGTTAGAAAACCTACACGAGGCCTATGAAAAAATACTGTCAAACAAAGAAAAGGGAACATGAAAGATGTTAAAAGGAACAGCCCATCTCTGAAAATGAACTCTAGAGAATTCAGATGAAGATTTCAGAAAACTATTTGGTATTCTCAACAGAACCAAGAAAATATGGTCTCAGTGAAAGAGGAAGATACAGTCATAAAGAAAGAACAGGCCACGTTAGAAATTCAAGAAATGGGGTGAATTAAATAGAAAAAATAAATACGGAGGAAAGGGGCAATGGATTAGATAATGAGAGACTCAAAGGAACTAGAGATTAGAGGCAGGACAGGAAAGAACTGATACTTCAGAAGTCAAATTGTTTCCTAATACAGGAAACAAATGTAAATAGAAGGAGTGGGGGAACAAATATTAAAACAATTAGAGAAATGATGAACAGAGGGCCAACAAACAAATAATAAGTATGCCCAAACAGAAATCAGAATAAGTGACCAAAGATATCATAAGGCTTTCCTGATCTAAAGAAATAGACTGGTGCACATAGATTCAAATGGTTGCACTGACAAAACTGTAAATTATAAGGATCAAGAAAATGCCAGAGTCCTGGCAAGGGGGAAAATATATGCATAAATACATATACTATATATTTAGGTAGAAATCTAGGTATAGATAAATGGAACTATGATTATTCCCATTTCACAGATAACAAAAGTGTGACACAGAAAAATTATGTTATTTGCTAGGATCCCAAAATAGTAAGTGGTGGTACATGATTAAAACACAGGTCTGCCTAATGAAATCCAGTAGGGATAAATGCAAAGAATGCTATTTGGATCCAAAAATCTAAATGCACTTGCAAAGAATGACGTAAAAAAAAAAAAGTGAAAGATTTTAATTACTAGTGAAGTCACTAAAGCCTATAATACAATGTGACTATCAAATAAGCTGACTTTAGAGTTCATTAATGACACCTACAATTAGACAAGAAATAGTCCTTTATACGGGTCAAGTTACACATTAGATTACCTCATACAGATCTGGACTCCTAAATATAACAACAATATTCAAACAGATCAACCAAAATAACAAAAGTACAAAGAATCTTGAAACATCTAGGCTGAAGAAGACAAGATTCAGAAAGGACAAGTAACCACCTTTAAAAATCTAAAGAGATAAAAAAGTGCTTAGACTTCTTCTGTATGCCTTAAGGAGAAGAATTACAGTAAGAAGAGAGAAATTACAAAGAGATTTCAGTATAAGAGATTTCAACAGGGAATCCCCTGGCGGTCCACACTTTCACTGCAGGGGGCCCAGGTTCCATCCCTGGTGGGGAACTAAGATCCCGCAAGCTGCGTGGGGTGGCCAAAAAAACAAAAAGAGAGAGAGAGAGAGAGATTTCAACATAAAAGTAAGAGCTGTGCTTAAATGACAGCCTCGCGGTTAGTGGGTTTCCAACACTGAATATGTTCAAACCCAGGAAAGACTACCACTTGGTAGTCACAAAGGAAATTATCAATTTCCTATAAAAGAATTAAAGCAATGGATATGTAAATAGACCAAAAAGCTTTAAAGTCCTTTTCAACACTAAGTAATTTAGATTAAGGAATAAGGCTACAGAAAAAAAAAAAATGTATGCAGTACTTCAAATGGCAGGCTAAAGAATTCCAATGTACTTAATGTGAGCAATAGACAGCCATTTAAAGGGTTTTTTTTTTTAAGGTACATCTAAGAACAAATTTATTCTTTATTTATTCATTCATGAGTTTATTTATTGCCTGCTATCTTCACAGACACTGTGCAAAGTGTTGAATATACTGAGTCAAATAAGACGTGATCCCTTGCCTGCAAGCTTACAGTAAGATGTAGTAGGTACTCAATATTTGTTGAAGGAATTCATAAATACATGGTAAAGGTATACTAAGGGTACTAAGTAAATGAAGAGGAGCATCTAAGTCAGAGTGAAAAATTAGGGAATATTTCCCAAGGGTGGTAATAATTACTCTGAGTTTTGAAGGACAAATATGAATTAACAAGATGAAGAAGGAAGGAGGATCAGCCAATAAACATATGCAAAAACTCAGAAGTATAATCTGTTTAGGGGTTAACAAGTAGTTCTCCATGAGCTTGTGTATGTGGGACATGTGAAAACTTTTGGCAAGGTGAAGGGAAGTGGCAGACACCATGCTATCCTGAAAATTATGGAAAGCCACTGAAAAAATTAGACAGTGACGTTATTTGATCTATATTTTGAAAAAAGCATCCAGGACTCTGTTTTATGGTAATGACTAAATAATTCTGACCAACCTTCCTCCTAAAGACAAAAATCTGGAGGATTTTTTGAATTATTGAAAGAATCAAAGATCTAAAAAGATAATGATGAATCATCAGGCCAAGAATAGGTTGAGGATTATAACTCAGAAAACCTAAACCAACTTCCTGTGTCAGTCAAGATGGAATAAGCCCACTATAGCCTTTCTCTCCCATTGATTACAACTGAAAACTCTGGATGAAATCCATAAAGCAACTACTCGAGGAATCTGAAAAGTAAGCGAAAGCAGGTGGATTGGGAAGAAAAGTAAAATCTTGAAGAAGTGACTCATGTGAAGGTGAGTTTCCTGTTTGTTTAGTTTTTTTCCTACCTTCTCTCCTAGCATTACTAAAGTGTAAGGGCCCAGCAGAACTGTAAAAGCAAAAGGAAATCTTGATTTTTTTTTTTTTTTTCTCTTCCAGCCCTGCCCCAAGGGTGGCTCCAGTAGTGGAGCTACAGCAGCCATGGCAGCAAGTGCATATAAAACCCCAGGAGAAACTCCATGTCTCTCCCCAAAGGACAGGAGGATGGGACCCCTGTAAGGCTGAGGGTGAAGGGGCGATGCTAGAGAGAGCTCGAGAAGGGGATTCCCTAATTATTTGTATGACTTGGCACAAGTCCCATAGGGAAAAGGGAGGATGTGCATGTACAAGGTAGACCCAAGGCAAATATAGCAAAGGCTCTGAAATCACTATCCAAGTCCCAGAACTAATCTAATCTTGAATGGAGCGTACATGAAACAGACGCAGAGTAACATGGCAAAAGCTTTGAAAACTGAACTGATAATAGAACCTCAGCACATAAAAGGTAAGATAGAACTTGTGATCTAAACTTGAGTTGCCTATCTGCTAAAATACAAACAAACAAACAAACAAACATTCTCCAGGGGATTTTTAACAGGACCCAGAATCTCACAACATGTCCAGGATATAATCTAATATTTCTCAGCATTCAAAGAACTAGGAAAATGTCACATCATTCTAAGTCTCAAGCAAACAATCAAAGATAATGAAGTACACAGTGAGATAAACAACAAGAACTAGAATCTACAAAACAACAAACCACAGAAACAGATCCCAAGGGATTCCAGATATTGGCATTGCTGGACAAAAAATTTAATAAAACTAAGCTTACTATGCTCATGGAGACAAAAGAAAAACGAGTTTAAAAATTTCTGCAAGGAATTTGAAACTCTAAAAAGTAGCACTACAGATATTTTTTAAAGAACAGAACCAGGGAATACAAGAGCAGAAATTAAGGCCTAACAGATGAATTTTAAAACAGTTTAGAAACACCTAAATAGAGAATTAGTGAACTGGAAGAAAGCAGAAGAAATTATCCTGAAGGGAGCACAATGAGAAAAGAAGATGAAAGATCCAAAAAAGGTAAGAAATATGGAAGGAACAGCACAGTGACCTCACTGTTATGACTTGAAAAGATTCAACAGGCTCTCATCTAAGGGATTTTGCATTTGCTGTTTCCTCTGCCTGAAATATTCATTCCCAAAATAGCTACATGATACATTCCCTCATTTATTCAGGTCTCTAATCAAATACCACTTAATCAGAAAAAAACTTCCCCAAATACCCTATCCCAAAATATTCTCTTTTTAAGCAGTTGTCATCACCCAACATGTATTTTATTTATTCATTTATGGTATGTGTCCCTTTACAAGAGTGCATACTCCATAATAGCAGAAATTTTGTCTGTTTACTACTGTTTTCCCTCAGCATCTAGAACATTTCATGGCACATAGTAGGCACTTTTTTAAATGTTGAATGAATAAATAAAAGACAGAGAAAATCACAATAGCAAAAATAAAGGCTTACGGCAAGAATACAGATGGACTTTACAGTAAATATAAGGCAAGTATTAAGATGTTTTTAGGGCAAGAATATACAATGGAGAAAAGACAGTCTGTTCAATAAGTGGTGTTTGGAAAACTGGACAGCTACATGTAAATGAATGAAATTAGAACATTCCCTAATACACAAAAATAAACTCAAAATGGATTAAAGACCTAAATGTAAGGCCGCAGACTATAAAACTCTTAGAGGAAAACATAGGCAGAACACTGACATAAATCACAGCAAGATCTTTTTTGATCCACCTCCTAGAGTAATGAAAATAAAAACAAAAATAAACAAATGGGACCTAATTAAACTTAAAAGCTTTTGCACAGCAAAGGAAACCATAAACAAAACAAAAAGACAACCCTCAGAATGGGAGAAAATATTTGCGAATGAAGCAACCGACAAGGGATTAATCTCCAAAATATACAAACAGCTCATGCAACTCAATATCAAAAAAGCAAACAACCCAGTCAAAAAATGGGTGGAAGACCTAAAAAGACTTTTCTCCAAAGAAGACATACACATGGCTAAAAAGCACATGAAAAGAAGCTCAACATCACTAATTATAAGAGAAATGCAAATCAAAACTACCATGAGGTACATTCATTCAACAAGTGATATGCTCAGGGCCAGGGATCCAGCAGTGAATAAACAGACAACAATTTTAATCTCATAGAGCTTATATTCCATTGCGGGAGGAGGTAAGATAATAAACATCTCAAAAAAGTAAAACCTAGAGTTTGTCAGATAGTGATTGACTGCCCAGGAGTGAAACAATTCAGGGAAGAAGGACTTGAAGTGTCAGTAGGGGTTGGGGTCATCAATGTACAATAGAGTGGCTAGGCTAGAACCTAGGGTAAGATGGTATTTGAATAAAAACCTGAAGGAAGTGAGGGAGCAGCACATGATGATGTTGGGGAGGGGTGGGAGCATCCCAGGCAGAGGGACCAGCAGGGATAAAGAACTTGAAGTGGGAGTAGGTCTGGAGAGTCTGAGGTGGCCAGAGTGGAGTCAATGAGGAGGAGAGAAGCAAGAGATGAGGATGGAAGAGTAGGCAGGGGCAGACATGAAAGGCCTTGTGGACCATTGTCAGGACTTTGACTTTTCTGTTGAGTGTGATGGGAAACTGCTGGAGAATTAGGAGCACAGCAACAGTACAATCAGACTTAGGCTTAACAGTATTATCTAGACCTCCAATGCCCCAAAGGTGAGCAACAGACCTTTGGAAATGTGGCTGATGAGATGGAGGGACTGATTTTTCATTTTATTTCATTTTAATTAAATTTAAAACTCATTTCTTGATTCAGTGATTGGAAAACTTTTAAGTGTGTTTGGAACAACTTGGGTATGTGAATCTATTTTTTTCAACTGTACGTTTATGAGTTCTAAATATAGATCAGGTATTTCCAATAAAAATTTTACCATCTGAAAGAAAAAAAAAAACCTACCATGAGGTATCACCTCACACTGGTCAGAATGGCCATCAACAAAAAATCTACAAACAGTAAATGCTGGAGAGGGTGTGCAGAAAAAGGAACCCTCCTACACTGTTGGTGGGAATGTAAATTGGTACAGCCACTATTGAAAACAGTATAGAGGTTCTTTACAAAACTAAAAATAGAGCTACCATATGATCCACCACTCCTGGGCATATATCTGGAGAAAACCATAATTCAAAAAGATACATGCACCCCAATGTTCACTGCAGCACTATTTACAATAGCCAGGACATGGAAGCAACCTAAATGTCTATCCACAGAGGAATGGATAAAGAAAATGTGGTACATATATACAACAGAATATTACTCAGCCAGAAAAAAGAATGAACTAATGCCATTTGCAGCAACATGGATGGACCAAGAGATTATCATACTGAGTGAAGTAAGTCAAACAGAGAAAGACAAATATCGTATGATATTGCTTATATGTGGAATCTAAAAAAAGGTACAAATGAACTTATCTACAAAACAGAAATAGAGTTACAGATGTAGAAAACAAACTTATGGCTACCAGGAGGTAAGGTGGGAGGAAGGGATAAAATTGGACATTGGGACTGACATATACAGACTACTATATATAAAATAGATAACTAATAAGGACCTACTACATAGCACAGGGAACTCTACTCAATACTCTGTAATGGCCTATATGGGAAAAGAATCTAAAAAAGACTGGATATATGTATATGTGTAACTGATTCACTTTGCTGTACACCTGAAACTAACACAACATTGTAAATCAAGTATACTCCATTAAAAATTTAAAAAATAATAATAATCATAATAATAATAGAATAAATAAAAGATGTTTTAGGAAAAAAAGAATCTACATGTCACATCAAGATATATTCTTTAGAGGAATTCTGTAGTGGTCCAGTGGTTAGGACTCTGTGCTTTCACTGCCAAGGGCACGGGTTCAATCCCTGGCTGGAGAACTAAGATCCTGCAAGCCATGTGGCGGCGCCATAAATAAATAAATAAATAAATAAATAAACTGAAATATGAAAAAAAAAAGATATACTCTTTAGTTCATTTAAGAGATCACCTAAAAATGTTTAAAAGGTTCTTCAAACCTCTCCCACCATCTGATATATGACTTAGCTTAAAACTAAATGGAAGAAAGAACTAGCAGCCTTGTCTCTCTAGCCCAGGTTACTTTCTACAATGCAGTCCATATACTATCTCTCTACCCCATCCATATACTTTTCACCACTTTTTATATTTAGACAGAAAAGTTAATCTTGCAAGTTGAATAAACAGGGTATCGTGTAAGAGCTGATAGTGGTGCAGTACATTCTGGAAGGTATATATAGTTACAAAAGCAAAGTACTTTAGGCAGAGACCAAGAATAAAATAACTAGCAATACTGCATACTAGAAATAATAATAACGGCTAACATTTATTGAGCACTTTGCACTGTTCTAAGCACTTTATATTTATTAACTAATTTAATTCTCAGAACAACACTGAGGTACTTTATTAACTAATAAACAGAGGGTCAGAGATTACATAAATTATTCAAATTATTCAAGGTCAAGCAGATAACAACTGAAAGTTTGAATTTGAGCACAGGGCTATCTATGTCTTCAGTCCAAGCTCTTAAGCTGTGTGGTATCAATTAAAATTTGAAAAATAGAGGCTATCCCGAAAAAGCAGGTAGACAGTATTTCCCAATAGATTCTTGGCAGAAACAAACAAACAACAAAGTAGACCTAGTGGCAGATTAATGACAAAGACAAAAACAATTATTTTTGAAAATCAGATTATGTTTTTCATCAAAATGAAAAAAATTCCTACTTTACAATTAACATCAAAATATGCATAAAATAAAAACATGCACTTTCACATATATACCACAACCTTAATAGAATGCTTTAAAATAATGTTTCTTTAGAAGAAATTTGAGAATTCTATTTATAAATAAATACTACACTGCTATTCTTAAGCACTATGCTTTCAGCATAGCCCTCCATCAGTATTTTCTATTATGAACATGGCTATATATCATTCTTGATTCAATTTCCTGGTTGTTCCAAACAGAAGAGGTTAGTCTCAAGATCACACTTTAACTGAAATGAGAATTAACCATAAACGCCAAGTAACTATGTATCTTTTAAAATATATTATCTTTCAAAAAGCTTGAAGAACTTTTCAAAGCTCAAAGAACAGAGAATCTAGTTACTACTTATATAAAGAAATGGTATGAGACACATATAACTTGTTCAAATAAAAAATGGCTCCTGGGACTTCCCTGGTGGTCCAGTGGTTAAGAATCCACCTTCCAATGCAGGGGACACGGGTTCAATCCCTGGTCGGGAAACTAGGATCCCACATGCCACAGGGCAACTAAGGCCGTGCCACAACTACTGAGCCTGCATGCTCTAGAGCCCACGCACCACAACTAGAGAGCCCACGCGCCACAACTACTGAGCCTGCACACTCTGGAGCCCACGTGCCGCAACTAGACAGCCCATGCACCACAACTACCTAGCCCGCGTGCTCTGGAGCCCGTGCGCCACAAGTAGAGAGAAGCCCGCGTGCTGCAACAACAAGACCCCACATGCCACAATGAAAAGACCCCACATGCAACAACCAAAAGACCTTGCATGCTGCAATGAAGATCCCACGTGCCACAACTAAGACCCAACGCAGCCAAATAAATAAATAAATAAAAATTTAAAAATTAAAAAAAAATTTTTTAATTGGTTCCAAAAAATGAAAAGACAATTTGTTCCCCTCTCCACCCCCCACCATTAAAGTAATAACAATCAATTGATAAAATCATATAAAATGAGAAAGATATTTACATTTCTTTGTCTTTTCTGCAGATCTGGCACAAGTTTCTTTGAGTAGATTACATAAATGCCTTGTAGCATTATTCCTGAAACAGAGGAAAGAGTTTGCATAAGTGTAATCTATCTCAAAGCAAAATCATATATAAAAGTTATGAAACATTACTGTTACAATTTTAAAGAAATTCTTAAAACATCATAATATTTAATATATATCACATATCGTTCATAAGTGACTATATGAAGGAAAAATTGGTTGACTGTACTATTAGCAAAGGTGATTTAATAACTGCCTCCTTTTAAAGTGAAAAGCTCCTTAAAAAGTTTCTACCCAAGTAGCTTTCAATAACCTTTTAGTAAACAGTTCCAGATTCACCTAAGAAATAAAATGAGAAGAGAGGATTGGGATTTTCATTACTACTTACCCCAGAAATATTCTAGCTATCTTACCTTCAAAACATAAAATAAGTAATTTTCTGAAGAGTCATTAATTATGTGAATAAGACCTCTGATCATCTCACAGATGCAGAAAAAGCTTTTCACAAAATTCAAAATCCATTTATGATAAAAATTCTCAACAGAGTGGGTACAGAGGGAACCTACATCAACATAATAAAAGCCATATATAACAAGCCCACAGCTAACATCATACTCAACCCTGAAAAGCTGAAAGTTTGTCCTCTAAGATCAGGAACAAGACAAGGATGCCCATTCTTGCCACTGATATTCAACATAGTATTGGAAGTCCTAGCCACAGCAATAGACAAGAAAATAAAAGGCACTTGAATCAGAAAGAACAAAGTAAAACTGTCACTATTTGCAGATGACATGTTATTATATATAGAAAACCCTAAAGCCTCCACCGAAAAACTGTTAGAACTAATAAACAAATTCAGTAAAGTTACAGGATACAAAACCAACATACAAAAATCAGTTGTATTTCTGTACACTAATAACGAACTATCAGAAGAGAAATTAAGAATATAATTTCATTTACAATTGCATCAAAAAGAATAACACGCTTAGGAATAAATTTAACCAAGGAGGTAAAAGACCTGCACACTGAAAACTATAAGACACTGATGAAAGAAATTGAAGAAGACACAAATAAATGGAAAAATCTTCTGTGTCCATGAATTAGAAGAATTAATATTGTTAAAATGTCCACACTACCTAAATGGAGTCTGGTACCAATTCCAAATTTGGAAGTGGGTTCCCCACACCAACAAGCAATTCTGGGCACCACAGCTGAGTGTCCTACAATTCAATTCTGACACCATCTACCTGGAGATAGCATCAGACTTCATAAGTCAAGGGTTCAGTCCTATAAGACTGCTACCCATTGTAAAGCAATTATACTCCAATAAAGATGTTAAAAAAAAAAAAAAAAAAAAAGACTGCTACCCTCCCCTTATCCCACCAACTTCAGATGCTAGTTGCAAGCCCAGGTCATTACCTGTGGCTCTGTCCAACTGGCTATAAATCAGAGGTTCCCATGACCTCCTCCTTGGGTTCTATTAATTTGCTAGAATGACTCAGAGAACTCAGAGAAACAATTTACTTACTAGAGTACTGGTTTATCATAAAAGGATATAACTCAGGAACAGCCAAGTGGGAAAGATGCATAGGGCAAGGTATGAGGAAAGGGTGAGAATCTTTCATGCTCTCTCCAAGCTCATCATTCTCCCCAAATCTCCACATGTTCACCAACCAGGAACCTCTCGAACCCTGACCTCTCAGGTTTTTACAGAGGCTTCATTAGATAGTCATGACTGATTAAATCTTTAGCCATTGGCAACTGACTCAACCTCCAGGCCCTCGCCTGTCCCCAGAGGTTGGAAGTTCCAATCTTCTAACCACTTGGTTGGCTCTCCAGGCAGCCGGCCCCTATCCTTAGGTGGGGTCCAAAAGTCACCTCATTAGCATAACAAGACACCTTTTCACTCTCAACATTTAGGAAATTCCAAGGGTTTGAGGAGTTGTGAGTCAGGAAAGATGGATGAAAACTAAATATATATGTGAAATATATCTTGGTCATCTGAATGACCAAATATATATTTTTTTCTTATAAATCACAATACCACACTACTGAAAGCAATCTACAAATTCAATGCAATCCCACTCAAATTTCCAATGGCATTTTTCACAGAAACAGAACAAACAATACCAAAATTTGTATGGCATCACCAAAAACCCCAATTAGCCAAAGTAATCTTGAGAAAGGAGACTAAAGCTGGAGGCATCACACTTCCTGATTTGAAACTATATTGTAAAGCTATAGTAATCAAAATGGTACGGTACTGGCATAAAAACAGACACATAAATCAATGGAACAGAATAGACAGCCCAGAAATAAACCCACAGATACACAGTCAATTAATTCATGACAAAGAAACCAAAAACATATAGAATGGGGAAAGGACAGTCTCTTCAATACATGGTGTTCAGGAAACTAGACAGCCACATGCAAAAGAACAAAACTGGACCACTACTTTACACCATACACAAAAATAAAGCCAAAAGGGATTAAAGACTTGAACCTAAGATCTGAAATCATAAAACTCCTAGAAGAAAACATAGGCAGTAAGCTCCTTGACATAGGTGATGATTTTCTGGATTTAACACCAAAAGCAAAGGTAACAAAAGGAAAAATAAACAAGTGGGCTACATCAAATTAAAAAGCTTCTGCACAGCAAAGGAAACCATAAACAAAATTAAAAGGCAACCTACTAAATGAGAGAAAATATCTGCAAATCATATATCTGATAAGGGGTTAATATCCAAAGTACATAAAGAAGTCATGCAACTCAGTAGCAAAAAACAATCTGATTTTAATGTGGGCAGAGGATCTGGACAGAGATTTTTCCAGAGAAGACATACAGATGGTCAACAGGTACATGAAAATGTGCCCAACATCACTAACCCCCAGGGAAATGCAAATCAAAATCACAATGAGATACTACCTCACACCTATTAGAATGACTATTATTAAAAAGATGAGATAACAAGTGTTGGGAGGATGTGGAGAAAAGGGAACCCTTGTGCACTACTGGTGGGAATATAAATTGGTTCGGCCACTATGAAAAACAGTTTGGTGGTTCCTCAAAAAATTAAAAATAAAACCATATGATCTAGCAATTCTACTTCTTGGGATTTATCCAAAGGAAACAAGAATACTAACTTGAAAAGGTATATGCATCCCCATGTTCAATGTAGCATTATTTACAACAGTCAAGACATGGAAACAACCTAACTATCAACGGATAAATAAAGTGTGGAATATATATACAGCCATAAAAATGAAGGAAATCCTGTCATTTACAACATTATGAATGGAACTTGAGAGCATTATGCTATATGAAATAACTCAGACAAAGAAAGACAAATACCATATGGTCTCATTTATATGTGAAATCTTAAAAAAAAAATTAAAAACAAACTTACAGATACAGACAACAGATTGATGGTTGTCAGAGACAGAGGTGGGAGGTGGGCAAAATGAGTGAAGGGAGTTAAAAGGTACAAACTTCCAGTCATAAAATAAATCCTGGGGATGCAATATACCGCATGATGAATATAGTTAGTAATATTGTATATTTGAAAGTTGCTAAGAGAGTAGATCTTGAGGGTTCTTGTCAAAACAAAAAATCTGTAATTATATGTGGTAATGGATATTAACTAGACATTGTGGTGATCATTTTGCAATATATACATATATCAATCATTACATTGTACACTTAAAAATAATATGTTATATGTCAATTATATCTCAACCAAAAAAAATTTTAAAGGTCAATATAATGTAGTCATATCTTCCAAATATCATTAAATGGTATTGAAAGTTAAAAAAAAAAAAAGACCTCTGGGTGTCTTGAAGTTGCTAACACATACACCAGTTTAAATTTTCCAATGTATAATTTTTCTGCAGAAATGAATTGTTACAGATTAACATTTTATAATAATTTTTAAGTCTAAATATTAGTTTAATGAAGAGCAAAAGCTGTAATATTACATAAACTACATCCTTTAACATTTTCAATAATCTAATAAATGAAAAGGTTAAGAAGTCACTGAAATCACAGGTGGTTTTGTTTTGTTTTCAAAGCCTGTGACTATTCTCTACCACAAATCAGTAGTTTTCAAAGTATGATCCTTGCACCAGCAGCATCCACATCACTTGTTAGAAGTACAAATTCTTAAGTCTACTCCACTGAATCAGAAACTCTGGCAGGGGAGGAGAGGCCAACGACATGTGTTTTAACAAGCTCTGCAGGTAATCCTGAAGCTTGCTAAAGCTTAAGAACCACTGTTCTAGAGAGAGGAACTTTTTATTGTTACTGGTTTTGTAAAATCAAAACAAGTAACTACAAACCTAATTCTTGGACTTCCCTGGTGGCACAGTGGTTAAGAATCTGCCTGCCAATGCAGGTAACACGGGTTGGAGCCCTGGTCCGGGAAGATCCCACATGCTGTGGAGCAACTAAGCCTGTGTGCCACAACTACTGACCCTGCGCTCTAGAACCCACAAGCCACAACTACTAAAGCCCGTGTGCCTAGAGCCCATGCTCTGCAACAAGAGAAGCCACCGCAATGAGAAGCCCGCGCACCGCAATGAAGAGTAGCCCCCGCTCACCGCAACTAGAGAAAGCCCGCGCGCAGCAACAAAGACCCAACACAGCCAAAAATAAATAAATAAAATAAATTAATTAATAAAAAAAAAAAGGATGATACTAAAGTTTTAAGCCAAAGTTAATGGAAGAATGATTGGGCCACTGGCAAAAACAGGAATTTGACAGTGAGAATTAGCTTGGAACAAAGTTGAGCCCTCTTCTGCAAGGGTTTCACCTAAAACAATAGTCAAACAAAAAGGTATACAATATACATAGGCAGTTGTAGATATAGGATTATCAGGTACCTTTTTCAACACTAAGTAATGGCTTCCCCTGCCTGTCATTTTAAAAAGTGAGAAGTTATTAGTCAGTGACCACAGTTTGCCAAATGCAAGAATGTAAAATAGGTATGTCTTCCTCTTCTCCACAGCACCCAGATAGAATTCTATATATCAATTAATATTATACAACAGAAAGAGCTCATTCAATTTTTGGAAATTATTTTAATAATTAGTTTGGAATAAAAAATAAATTTGTAAAGAACAAATTCATTAAATTATTACTTACTCTTTTATTAAATCTTTATTTTCTTGAATTCCTTCTTCTAATTTCAAACTTACTTTTTCATTTTCAAACTAATTTACAAGACAGAAGAATAGTTCATCACATTTTACTTAGCAAAATAAACATGAGTATATTCATTAAGCAGCATTTCTTTGCTAACATGCTATGATGGTCTATAAGAATTATTTTCTTTGAACACATAAAAGAACTTTTTTGTCACACTTATGGATATCCTATAAGAATATGGGTCTCACCTTCATCAGTCTAAAATTAGGTTTGCTGAATTATCTCCAAAATGTATCCAACAATATTTTAATGTGATATTATCTTCCCTAAACATTTTGAAATGATATTTTATCTTTCTCCTAACCCAATGTTACATTTTCTCACTTTTTCTTTCACTATGCCATAAAATTGAAGCGAAACAGGTTTAAATTTAAAGTTTTATCTACAATGTCATTTTCTAATATGATAAAAAAGACATATCAAACAAAACATCATCAGTAACAGGAACTAATAAAAATTAAAATTCTATAATTAGAATCATTAAATCAATCTTTATCTAAAGTAAATTACTATTTCCCTAGTCATTTGCATTAAGTTTCGTGCAGCCTGTCTTCCGCTCATCCTAAAGTTGAAATGCAACTAATATTAATGAAACTTCAAAAAACACCATTCTTAAAATCCACATCACAGAAACAAGATAAACCCAACTTACTCTGAAATAATACTCTAGTTTTAATAGTATTATAAGATTTACTATACTATATTTTCAATTACAAATTTCATTATACCTGTAGTTCTTGAATGGCTTTCCGCTGTGCTTCAATTATTTTTCTATTTTCTTGCAACTTGTTTTCTTTCTGCTTCAGTTCAGATTCTACACTCACTTTCCACTTCTTGATCTTTTCAGCCTCCTTATACAGTTTTGAATATAGTCTGCTCATTGGCTCCGAATTCTATTATAAAATAGGTTTTCAAAGACTGTTAATAGTTCAAAATTTTAGTATAACCAAACTACAGCTGCCTATTGAAAATATCCATGAGTATCTTAATAGTTGAGACCAAATCTCTCCTCAATTTATGCCCTAATACCATGCTGAAAGCTATATTAACTTTTTTCTAACTACTAAGGCAATATTAGCTACTTCACTAAGGTTACTGGTCACCTGACTAAGTTATTCCTTGATGAATAATATCAAATAACTTCAAAATGTGCCTAAGCCAGAAGTTAGAAATCTTTAAGTCAATGAGAGAATCTGGCTGGTTAAAAGCTAAAATAAATCAATCTACATGAAATGTGTCAATTTTAGGAATGGTCTTGAAATATTTTGGTTATACAAACAGCTTAAGGATTAACCAAAGGATATGAAGTTTAAGGTACAATGACAAGAAAAATAATAGTGAACACAAGCTCTTTCATTTAGCCTGAGGTTTTATTTGGATTTTATTTGGATTTCCTGCATCATCCCTTTCCACATTATAAGGTAAATGTCAGAGGTTTTCTTTTTTTTTTAAATCACGCTATTTTCTCCTTGCTGATAGCTTTGTTATCAAAATATATAAATAAATTCCGTATTTCTAAATTGGTGATACCATAATCCCAGCAACAAACAGATAGCACTTTACCAGGCCATGGAATTTCTCTTTGTTTTAAAGACATCTATGTGCCATAAGAATGATTTTTATAACTAAAATCAAAAGTACAGTATATCCTACAAATTCCTTAGACAGTAAACCAGCCAAACAATCATACCTATTAATTCAAGAATTGTTTGTAAAATACTGGCTTAATTCTCAACCTTTTCACACACTGCATTCATCTCCCCTTTTCCATTCTTGATTTTTATGGTTTAAAGTTAAATTGCCCCTTAAGAATTCATGCTTTTATAACTCAGGAAAATACAGAGGCCTAGTGTTTCAGCAAATTCAAAAGAAAAGCAAAGTGGCGAAAAGGTTTTAAAGAATATAACTTAACACCTTAACTAAATATTAATCCTTCTGAAGCTTCAAAAGAAAGATAAATACAAGTAATAATAAATGATACTCCAATTACAAGAAATTTAATATGGACGGAAAATCTTCTGACCTCAAAATCAGTGTCTTTTAGTCCCTCCTGGTAATGACAACTGTCAGAATTATCAACCTAAAAAATGAATAAATTTTTCCTATGAGAAAATATTTCTGATGATAGTTTCCAAATAGCAGCAATTAAATACTGAAGACTAGTAATCCAACAACTAAAGTTTTTTTTTTTCTTTTTCAAGCAAGCAATTCAATATCTAACTAAACAGGTTATATCTATATACACTATACTTAACTGACCTGTTCAAGCATGGGCAAAAAGTCAACTTTTTGTAAAGCAGGATCTGCAAGACAAAAGACAACTGGAATTAAATATGCCAACATCCTGTTTTATATATTAAGTATCATATCTGGCTTTAATGTCAAGGTTATCAATATAATACTCTTATTTGATATCTAGCAATGTGTATTTTAAAAATGTTTCTATGTAAGGTGATACATTGTTTTTCTAGTCTCCTACCTGAATCAATGTTTTTCCCATTTTTGGAGAGATTAGTCATTGCAAATGGAAAACCAAAATCATCTTCAACACACTTGTTGAAACCCTAGAAACACAAAGAAGTTCTTAAACACACTGTCCCATACCACTCTAATAACTAGCAGTGTAATATGTAATTACATATACAGTATACATCTGCTTTAAAAAGTGACTATAATTGTAAATCCTTTAATGTATAGTGTTAAAAATATCAAATGATTTTGCTCTGTAAACAAAGCAAAAATTTTTAATTTTCACTTATAAGAGAAAGCTAAACTAAAATTACATGATACATGCTTTGTAAGTACTCAGGAATAATTTTAGTGATTTTAATTAGTAGCTTAGAATATTAGTTTTCTTCAATTTCATTATGATCTTTCCCCTGGTAGAATTGAGAATTTTCTTCACTGAATAGCATTTTAATGTTATACTCTTTGGCTATAGAGACATAAGAATTTTTCTACAACATAGAAAATCAAAATATTCATTGCTTCATCCTATTTCCAACATAAAGTTCCACATAAGAAATTTATTTTTTTAATGTAATTTTTTTTTTTTTTTTTTTTTTTTGGTCGCGCTGTGCATAATGCGGGTTCTTAGTTCCCTGACCAGGGACTGAACGCATGTTCCCACCACTGAGCATGTAGTGAAAGTGCGGAGTCTTAACCACTGGACCGCCAGGAAAGTCCCCACATGAGAAATTTAAATAAATTACTAAAAAAAGCTCTATTCCTCCTTTCCAATAAGAACCTACTACACGTACGAATTTCCCTTTTATCCTGTCAACCCGGAAGCTCAGAGTCAAATTTTAACCTCAAACACTGATTTTTACCAGTATGTCAACATATTTGTCCAAATTTTCTTAATTTTCCTTGATCCTAATATTCTTCTAATTTATATTTTACTATTTCATTGTATATGTTCATAAGTTGCCTTAAATCATTTAAAGAAAGAGGATTAAAGTAAGCAGGTCCCATTATGTACGCAGAATTCCAAAGCACCAGTGATTATTTCTTTAAATGAATGATGCCTAAACACATTAAGTGTGCTCATTATTCATTCAAAGCAATGCTATTCAAAATTCTTGGGTAAGTCAGACCATATTTACTGAAAAAAATTATAAGATATCACCAGTAAGAAAGTTCACTTTGCCTCATTTACCTAATGAGTAAATGCAAATTTACCTTGAAGAAATTAGAATCTCCTTCCAAAGTCTGAGGTTTCACTGCAGATACCTGACTGCTACTTAATCTCGGTGGTACAAACAATTTAAAGGGCTTCTGCTTTTCCATTTTCTCTTCCAGTCGTAATTATCTATTGCTCAAGATGGGGGAGAAAGTGTGTTACATTGTTTCATTAATGCACTACTTATTCTATAGTAAATGGGTATATAAAGGAATGCGTGAAACGTTTGTTACCATGGAAGCCTACGGTGTCCCTTACTGCCGGGTGTTCAAAGCAGAAACATCCCCTATTTATCCCCACCATCCCCCCACCACCAATGGCCACGCTGGTGACGTCGATGGATAATCGAGAAACTCGAACTAGGCATCATCGCCGGGACAGCCTGAGAAGAAGCCCGTTACCTCCACCAGCCCTGTTAAATTGCATCACCTCGCCGGGAAGAACTAGTTGAGGTGCTTAGACGACTACGGAGAAGGCGCCGGGGGCTGCCTGCGTGAGGGAGGGCCAGTAACAAAACGTCGCCAAGCTCTGGGTTAGATTCTCAGGGAGGGAACTCGGCACACCTGCCCCCCTTACCTTTAAAAAACTAGCGGGAAACCGCGGGCTTGGTGGTCACGCGAACCGCCACCTGCTGTCTATTAGGGCAGCAGAAAGAACCAACACGAACTTCTGCCTCCGAACCTCGGAAAAAGCGGGAAATCGCTCCAGCCGAGCGGCCAGGAGGGAGGTGCCGGGCGGTTGGCGGTGTAACGGCTAAATAACGGTCGGCGGCCTCCGTTGGCCGGGGGCGGAAGACCTACATCTCGCGAGATTTCCCTTTACCTTAGTAGCAATTCTTCCCTGGATACTGTTTCTCCTTAGAATTGGCCCTGTTTAAGCTTCTCCTATTGTTAGAGAATGTGAGAGAAACTATCAGGTGCTGTGATAGAATGGAGCTGAGAGTGAAAACTCTATTTCTGTCCTCTAAGAAGAGCTCACAGCCTTAGGGAAGAAACAAGTGCAAACATAATTATAACCCCCTGTAATCATTTAATGGTAGTAATTTTCCAAGGGTTGTTGGGACCCTTAGAAAGGGACAGTGGCCTTTACAGTGGCTTGGGAGTCAGGAGAGAGCTTCACGGATGTGGTACACTTTTGTTACTGCTTCCGTAGAAAACAGAAGGGTGAATAGAGCGTTGGCTAGATAGTGAATGCGGGAAGGGGTGTTTCCGGCTGAGGGACGGTAGGCAAAGGCGCTGGAGTCGTGAGAGAGATGAGTCCAAGAGTGAGTGGGTCCAGGCAATGAGGTGTAGGTGTGTCAGGACGCAAATGGGAAAATGATGAGACTGGAGACTTAGCAGATGTGAAGGCGTCTCGAAGGCTTTTGGATTTTAGCCTTTATGGATGGGAATCTTGAGGAAGTTTGAGCGGAAAAGGACGCATGATCAAGTTCAGAAGAAAATTTGTAGTATGAAAAATGGTTTAGGTTTATGAGCCTGGAGTTAGGGAGACAGTTTTAATAGCCTGGGTGAGTAAGGTATGAGACCTGAGCTATGACAGTGCCAGTAAAGATGAAGAAAATGTGTCAAATGGAAAAGATATTTAGGAAGAAGAATTAATAGGATTTGATGGCTTTTTTAAAGTGAGCAGCAAAAGAGAGAAGTCTAAGATGACCCCCTGGTTTCAGACTTGGGCTACTAGACACAATAAATATTGTGGGTGCTAGGTACCTAGGTTTGAGCAATAAGACAATGAGTTCTGTTTTCAACATATTGACTTTGTTTTCTAACTTTCTCCATGTACTACAATATAATTGATGCTTTTCCAAAGGACTTTAGTAATATTTTTAAGTAACTCATTTTGTTTTGTATAAATTTAACCTATCAGACGGAACAGTTTCTGATAAAATTACATTTTGAGCTAGAAAGGATGATCCAGTGTAAGGCTTTCATTTTACATGAAACAGTCTAGATACCCTAAAAAAAGATAAAATACTCCCTTCAAGAGATGATACCAGGAATAAATGCACAAGATAACCCCTGGAGGGAATAATTGATACATTTAATTAATATATTTTATAAGTTGAGGGTATAAATTCAATATTCCAAATTTTTAAGTTTTACAACAGTGAAATATTCAACTATGGTCTTTTTTCTGTATTGAAAACAAAATGCTATTCCTAGTATTAAATTAACTTAAAATCACAGTATTTTATTTAATCAGATCCAGTCTTTCAAAACAATTGTGCTTCCATAGAATTTCTCACTTTCATGTATTTCACATGAAAGATTTTTAACGTTAATCTTATTCTTACAAGGATTAAAATATTTGTGGTAAGGTTTCAGGTTTTAAGAACTTTATTTTTTCTGCAAAAGATTTTTCTTCCAAAATTCATAAGCCATATTTACCTCTCAGTAAAATGGTTTTGTGTGATGCTTATGTAGAACAAAATTTTTGTGTGTTTGTACACAAAACTTAACACAATGTTTTTAGCAAAAATTTATGTGGGAAATTTCTTGAACTAAGTACATGAAATACCTAATCACTGTATGAGAACCCACATGGAACACGCCTCAAGATTGTCCCTCTGGAAGATGGGGAGGCTGAGCCGTTTATGACCAGACTCCCATGCCCAGGAGGGTTTGAGGCCTGCCCTCTCGTGACAAGTTTCCATGTGCAAGAGAAACTGTCAGTGTGCAAGGCACTGTCTTCCGCACGTGCAGGTGAAAGTAGATGGACTAAAGGGACACAATGCAGAGCATCAGTGATGTCTGTTACAGCCTGAGTGCTGATTTCCTGGCTGTGTTAAAATTCATCGTGCTGTCCACTTATGTATGCATGCTATTCTTCAGTAAAAAAAAGTTTATTTAAATATTTTTGTAGGAAATGCATGAACTACAAAGAGGGTGTCATTTCAGAAAAAGAATAAAAACTGAGATGCTTTACACTTAAGATCAAAACTTTCCCCAACTGTTTTGGCTGGAGTTTCAAGATGACCCAATCCGCTTTTGCTTGCTTCACCAACCACAGCATCTCAGAGTTCCTGACATGACATCAAAGTTTCGATGATATGGAGAATGATGCTGGCCAGGCAGTTCAACTCAGGCTTACAAATATAATTATTCATTTGGTCACTCACTCACTTGTTCACAGAGTATTTGCTGAGCTCTTAGTTGGTTAAGGACTGTGCATGGCACTGGTGATAAAATGATGATCAAGTTCTTTCTCAGCCTTCAAGGAGCTCATAGACCAGTAAGGAGGACAGATATGTCAACAATTTAAAAAAAAAAGAACTTTATTTTTTCTGCAAAAGGTGTTGGCAAATATGTCAAAATATTGTCTACCAGAATGAGCATTAAATTGTGCTGAATTTCCCAATATATGTTAACATATTTTGTTATTTTAATTTTTTCAGTATCATCTTGCCATGACAAAATTTTTAATTGGGGCTTATAAAAGATCTCTTTTTTAAAGACATTAAGGGACTTCCCAGGTGGTCCAGTGGTTAAGACTTCACCTTCCAATGCAGGGGGTGTGGGTTTGATCACCGGTCGGGGAGCTAAGATCCCACATGCCTCGGGGCCAAAAACCCAAAAAAACATAAAACAGAAGCAATATTGTAACAAACTCAATAAAGACTTTAAAAATGGTCCACATCAAAAAAAAAATCTTAAAAAAAAAGACAGTAAGAGTTGAACGAAGCTTTGTTCCTCTTTAATAATTTATAAAATGTTATAACAGAAATAAGTTTAAAATGTTAGTTCCTTATCCACCAATCTAGCCTTAAAGAGGTTCACAACTGCTTTTATTCTGATTACAACTGTTTCCACTAAATAATCTCTTTTATGTCTTCAAATAATCTATACATTTTCATTCAATTTTCTACTAAATGAAAAAAAGGAGAGTTTCTTCAGGTAAGAACTCTATTTAGTACTACTCCCTTCTGAACAAACCATGCAGTAACAATAACCATTGCTTCTTTGGGGACGAATCTTGAAAAGAATACTAGATGTCCCTCTAGTGGTGGTCCTATATTCCACAAAATTTGATGAGCCCTTGATGATGTCCATTTTATGGCGATATATTCGTAACAACAATTCTGTTCATGTTTTTCAAATCAGTATCCTGTGATCATAGCGTAAACAATCTAGATTTAGGAAGTTTAAGACAAACCACAACATTCTAAAATTTCAGCAAAGTGAATACAAATTCCATTTCTCAGAGAGTAAACTAGCCAATTTGGAGTCCTTTGTTTTCCAAATGCTAAGTATTTCTAAGTAGTTGTGATTCAGTGTTCTCAGTTCAGTGAGCCTCCCTATGAGACGAGCAAAATGCTGTAGGTCTTCTGGATGATAAATTTTCGAATATTTGTACAAAATTTGTAAAACTGGTTCTTGTAAATTTTCCACATGTTGCTTATTTTTAACGCATGGACGATCTGAAAAACATTATCACATATATCTTAATGAATATTGGAAAATGGTAGAAGATAATGAATTAATTTAAAACAAGACAGTTTTAAATAATAAAAATAGCAAATATTTACTGAACCTTTAATATAGGCCAGATTTTATGCCAGGTAACTTGCTTCTATGCAATGTTTTATTTAATCTTCATAATACTCTATGAAGAGTATTTCTTAATGATTAGACAGCATTCACTCATCCAGTCATTGTGCTGGAGATACAGCAGTGAACAGAGACTAAGCTTCCTGCCCTCATTGAGCTTATATTTTGGGTCTGGGAGGAGTAGAGGAGGAAAGAGACATATACACATTTTTTAAATAAAAATATACGACAACAATAAGTGAGAGTACAGGATAAGAATTGGGGGGGGGGGGCAGTAGCTATTTTTAAAAGGGTAATCAGAGATAAGATGACATTTAGCAGAGATCCAGGATGGTGAAGAGGGAGCCATGAAACTATCCAGGAAAGAGCTTTCCAAGCAGAAGATTTGTCAAGTACAGTAGAAGCTGTGGAAGGAGCCTGCTTGAAATTTACAGGGAACATATGCATCGAAAGCAGTGTGGCTGTGGTGGTGTTAGCAAAAGGAATAGTAATAGACACTGATAGAAAGAACTTTGGCTTTAAACTGTGTAAAATAGAAAGCCATTAAAGGGTTATGAGCAGAGGAATGACATAATCTGGTTTATGTTGTCAAAGAATCACTCTGGCTACTGTATAAAGAATAGACACTAGGGAGGCAAGGGCAGAAACAGGAAAGTGAGTTAGTAGTTTTATTAGGATGGCAGGGACAGAGAGAGTAAGAAGTGGGTGAGTTCTGGATCTATTTTGAGGCTATAGCCAACAAGACTTGTTGCATATTTGATAATGGGTATAAGAGAAAAAGAAGTGAAGGATGACTTCAAGAATTTTGGCTTATACAACTTGAAGGATGGAGATGCCATTTAGTAGAGATGGAGGAAGAATATAGAAGAATCAGGGGGCAATCAGGAGTTCACATTCAGACATGTTAAATTTTATATGCCTACGAAACATCCAAATTGAAATCTTGAGTAGGCTATTTAATGGAGCTTAGGGTAGCAGTCCAGGTTGGTATATAATTTGGGAGTTGTCAGCCTCTAGATGGCATTTAAAGCCATGAGATAGGATGAAATTTCAAAGGAAGTGCACATAGGAAAAAAGAGAACTGAGGCCTGGGACATTTTAACATTTATCAGTGTGGGAGATGAGGGGGAATTAACAAAGGAGGCAGAAAGAGCAGCAACTGAGTAGGAAAACCAAGAGAGTGTAATGTCCTGGAAATCAAGTGGAAAAAAATCATGTCAAGAAGGAGAGAGTGATCAACTGAAGCCAAATGTTAAGTGTTCTAAGAAAGAGGGAGTGATCTGCTCTGTCAAATGTAGCTGACGTGTCAAGTAAGATGAAGACTAAGAATTGACCACTGGAATCTGCAATGCCAAATTACTGAAGATTTTGGTAAGTTATGGTGGAAGGGAAAGGAGGGGACAAAATCTGACTACTGGGTTCAGAAGTAAATGAGAAGAGAGAAATGGAGGCAGGAGTATAGACAACTCTTAAATTTTTTTTTTTTTTTTTTTTTTTTTTTTTTGCTGTAATGTAGAACAGAGAAATAGGAGAATAGCTGAAAGGGGATTTGAGGTAAGGGCAGACACTATAAAACTCTTAAGAGGAAAACATAGGCAGAACACTCTATGACATAAATCACAGCAAGATCCTTTTTGACCCACCTCCTAGAGAAATGGAAATAAAAACAAAAATAAATAAATGGGACCTAATGAAACATAAAAGCTTTTGCACAGCAAAGGAAACCATAAACATGATGAAAAGACAACCCTCAGAATGGCAGAAAATATTTGCAAACAAAGCAACTGACAAAGGATTAATCTCCAAAATATACAAGCAGCTCATGCAGCTCAATATCAAAAAAACAAACAACCCAATCCAAAAATGGGCAGAAGACCTAAATAGACATTTCTCCAAAGAAGATATACAGATTGCCAACAAACACATGAAAGGATGCTCAACATCACTAATCATTAGAGAAATGCAAATCAAAACTACAATGAGGTATAACCTCACACTAATCAGAATGGCCATCATCAAAAATCTACAAACAACGAATGCTGGAGAGGGTGTGGAGAAAAGGGAACCCTCTTGCACTGTTGGTGGGAATGTAAATTGATACAGCCACTATGGAGCACAGTATGGAGGTTCCTTAAAAAATTAAAAATAGAACTACCGTACGACCCAGCAATCCCACTACCAGGCATATACTCTGAGAAAACCATAATTCAAAAAGAGTCATGTACCACAATGTTCACTGCAGCAATATTTACAATAGCCAGGGCATAGAAGCAACCTAAATGTCCATCAACAGATGAATGGATAAAGAAGTTGTGGCACATATATACAATGGAATATTACTCAGCCATAAAAAGAAACGAAATGGAGTTATTTGTAGTGAGGTGGATGGACCTAGAGTCTGTCATACAGAGTGAAGTAAGTCAGAAAGAGAAAAACAAATACCGTATGCTAACACATATATATGGAAACTAAAAAAGTAAATGGTTCTGAAGAACCTAGGGGCAGGACAGGAATAAAGACACAGACGTAGAGAACAGACTTGAGGACAGGGGGAAGGGGAAGGGTAAGCTGGGACTAAGTGAGAGAGTGGCATGGACATATATACACTACCAAATGTAAAATAGATAGCTAGTGGGAAGCAGCCGCATAGCACAGGGAGATCAGCTCGGTGCTTTGTGACTATCTAGAACAGTGGGAGAAGGAGGGTGGGAGGGAGACGCAAGAGGGAGGGGATATGGGGATATATGTATATGTATAGCTGATTCACTTTGTTATAAAGCAGAAACTAACACACCATTGTAAAGCAATTATACTCCAATAAAGATGTTTAAAAAAAAAGGCATTTTTTTAAGATGCAAGAAATTACAGCATGTTTGTAAGCTGAAGGGAATGCGCTTATAGAGAAGGCTATTTTGATGAAAATTGGTACATTTGGAATCAATGAGTAATAAAATAACCACAATCTTCATGATTTCATTGCCAAACTTAATCCAAATTTTTACTGCTAAATAGTTTTTTACCTGAAAAAAACACTGTTGTGGCTGCAAGCAGAGCATATTCAGTATTAGTAATACTAAGCTCACTCATTCTTCTACAGAAGTAATACAGTGTGGTCATAAATTCTTCAGCAATACCTAAAAAGATTAATATCAAATGTATTTTCATCAGAACACAGTGCAGACTCATATTGCCATCATCATATTTTCTCAAAGCAGTATAAGAAAATGAAACATGTCTGACAAATTTTTTCCATCCAATACAATATTTGTATTATATATAATATTACCAGTCAGCATAGCAGAAGGACAATCTTCATTGCAAAATGTTTCCATAGGATAAATAGCACTTCTATCACCACTTTGATCATGACAATTCAGTGAATGATCTGTATGATCTGATATTTTCATAGTACCTAGTTAAGGGAAAAAATATAAAGTCTGATTTTTTAAAATCTTTATTCGGATAGTAAAGTCAATCTCTCTAATCTCTGTTAAACAGGAAACATTCCCAACAAATGGTATCTTTATAATTTTTATTACTGAAACATGAATCTAGAATAATAGTTCACGCTTTATATAAACATTATATAGAAGACCCTCCAAAAATGTGTTTTCTATGATGCTATATAAGAAGAATGGCTTTCTTTAAAAGAAAAACAAAAGCTAGAACAATGAATTGGAAAACTATAAACCACTATTATGAAGTGCTTATTTGTACACTAACTAGTACAATAAAAATATAATAAAAAATAGCTCAATGTTATATAATCTGTTGCTAAATTTAATAGTAACTATTAAGATTGAGTTAGTTGACCTTTTTCACTTTCAGAAGTTGATGAAAGACATTCTTTTTGACTGTAAATTTGGGCCACATGAAGGAACATCACTTCAGTTTTTGATCCCTTCTGTAATGCAGTCTGATCCTCATTGGTCAAATTTTCAAATCCTTTATGAAAAGATCACATAATTGTTTGAAATAAATAATGAAAAGATAATTTTCAGGTATAGGATTTAACATTTTTATATTATTTACTTATGATATGAACCCTAACTGTTCCCTTAGAATAATTATGATTCCACATGGTAATATTTTGGGGCACTTTCATCAGAACCAGATAATAATAATTTCCTATGGCAAGAGCAAATTATACATAGAGCCTTGAAGAATTTATTTTCACAGAGAGTTATCTGTGCACGTAACTAGATAGCTAAGTTTTGGCCAACAGTGGCTTCACCCTTTTTTTTTTTTTTTTTTTTTTTTTGGTATGGTACAGGGAATTTTGTTTCATGTTTAATCTAAAAAACAAAAACACTTTATTTCCCAAAATAAAAATAAAATAAAACATACAACCAATCATAGTTTGTCTTAACTCGAAGTCTTTGAAGTCACTTGAATAATATTTTAAAATATTTATATTTTCATCCAACTGATTGATTAAAGCAAAGTAAACATGTTTTTAAATTTAGAAGCAGTTTTGGTAGAAAAATAGAGGGTTTTGTTTTCTTAAAATGCCACCTTCCTTTAAAACAAGGAACTTTTTAAATATTACGTATTAAATTACTTTAATTTTTTCCAAAGATAAAGTGATTACCTGGGAGTCTCTTGGTGAAATCCATTAACCTCTGTATATGTAGGACAACTCTCTCTGAGAGTCGCAAGAAGATCAGTTCAGGATTTGCATATCCCTGCAGCTAACCAACAAAAAGAAATAAGATTAATAATTTTTTTCTTTCAAATAACTGTTTAAATTTTAAACTTTTCTGATTAGGCTGTTATTTTCTAACATAATGAATTACAAATTATTTCTTGCCAGTAATGAACACATACAAATTTTTCTGTTTCTTCTAATGGAATTGTATATTTTTGATGAGCAGCCACGATGTTGTTAATGAGCTGATGTTCCTCTTGAGTTAGTTCCATGCTCTCCTGAATCTGTAAGAAAATATAGAGGGAAAACTATAATGCATACCTATTAAACAAGACATCAGCATTAAAGAAACAAGAAATTTTTTAAGGAGAGTCTTGCCACTTTTCCAGATCTAGTGGTAGGTGACACAAGCTTGTTGTTTACCCCTTCCTCTTCCACTTTGATGTTAGAGTAAAAATTATTCTTCTGCTTAAAGTTCTTTCGAAGTCTCTTTGATCTGCACTGGATTTCTGTGAGCAAACCTGTGATATTACAAAATTCACATAAAATATTTTAGGTACAACAAATAACATTATAGGATTTGATGAAAATTGTCTTACATTGTACACATATGTGATCATGAACTTGCCTTTTCACAAAGAACCTTTCTTTTCTGGTAAGCATGTACAACAGCAGTTAAATTTGCTACATTACTTACTTCTTTTCCTTCCACAGCTACCTGTCTACTTAAAACTACACAGTCATCCTAGACATAAATTAAAAATTAATTTTGCATCTCCAAATTATAAATTTAGACCTTTTTATGTTAGAGAAATTTCCACATTAATTATATCTTGGAAGCAACAGAATGTTAATTGGTACATTGAAGGGAAACCACTAATTTAAAATTCTGCTTTTTGTAGATGAATTATATAACTTTAGGTTAAGTAATATAAAAATACAAGGATTTCCAGTTAAGAAGAAAATATGATTATTACCAAAGTTAGAGCAATATAGCGTAGAACAGATTTTATGGAAATAATTACCGGGATTGGTAACTGGCTATCCTAATTTAGCAGTTGCTGGAGAAATAGCTTAAATCCAGACAAATATGTTATGTTCACACATGTTCAAAATAACTTGGAGAACGTAAGTTCCTAGTAAGGTAAGAAAAACTAAAATCCCCCTAAAAAAAAAAACCACAATGGCACTTACATTCTTCCAACATTCCTACTGCCTTACACTTTTTTAGTCTGCACTCTTGACATTTTCTACGCATGTACATGTCCATTTCACAGTGACCACCATTCTTGCAACTATATACTGCATTTTTGGTGATGCTACGTCGAAAAAACCCTAATAACAAAGCAGAGTTTTTAAAATTTTACTATTAGGTATTCTTAGCTACTTGTTTTTAACCTTCATAGTAAAAGTAATCAAGTTAACTAAATTATTTCAATAAAATGTTTTTTCCCTCAGTAAGAAGGCTTGGTTTAATACACATTTATCTGGATAATTGTTTTAATCCTCTCCTATTTGATATATCTTATTCCATGGTTGTTCCTGTCAATAATCTATTTGGAAATTAAACTAAATAACCCCAACACATTAAAACAACTCTCTATTTTCTATGGTTATAATATACCATCTAAAAGCATTTTAAAACTATATTTTACAGAATATCACGATTCCATGACACATCTCTCAAGGTTCCCTAGAAGGAATATGTGCTCATGTAAAATAAAACCATAAGGAAAGCCTCTCTTTTTCTCGCCTCACATTTCTACCTCAACTCATAAAGGAAGAGATAATTTCCAAACTTACTCCTCTGTCCTTCTTCCTTTTTAGCACTTCCCCAGATGAGAACATATTGCTAATTTATTTAGTCCAAGACGTTGAATGGGCCGTTTTGTGTGTGTGTGTGTGTGTGTGTGTGCGTGCGTGCATGCTGGGGAGAGGTGTGGAGATTCTACATTTTCCTAAATCCATGCATAGCAGTCTCTTCCCATTTCCTGTTTCATTTCCCATTCCTATGCAATAATCCCTGCTATCTTCCTCTTATTCCATTCCAAGTGAAGTTGATAAAGTTAGTCAATACCCCAATTAGAAGCCTGCCATACTCTTTCTGTAGACATGCTTGAGAGTGGGAGTTTCATGACTTAGATTCAGCAAAGGGAATAGAAACCTCAGCTTAGGTTTCAGAACTATGCCTCATTCTTCAACTTAGTTTTAACAGCAAGGCCCTGCATTTTAAGAGTAAGCAAATACTGGCCCAGCTATTCTACTCATAAAGCTGGTACCTCCTTTCCCTTAGTCTTCGTTTGGCTATTCTATGTGTGGCATGAGTGTGAGATTCTGACAATAAGACTTCACCTTGAACTTCTAGACACGTTTACCTAGTGCTGTATTGATCTAATCATTTCCAGGTTCTGCTCCAATATTTCATTTGTGAATTTAAAAAATTCAGAAGTGTTTCAAAACCTCAAAACTTCATCAAGGACTATTTTACTCTTCGAAAATGCCAATATCAATGATGATCTTCAGTGGCAGACCTCCCATATGTTTTCAACAAAGCATTCCTGGGACTTCCCTGGTGGTCCAGTGGTAAAGAATCCACCTTCCAATGCAGGGAACGCGCGTTCGATCCCTGGTTGGGGAACTAAGATCCCGCATGCCGCGGGGCAACTAAGCCCGTCCGTCTCAACTAGAGAGGCCGCGTGCCTCGAACTACAGGGTCCACGTGCTCTGGAGCCCAAGCACCGCAACTAGAGAGAGAAAACCCGCACGCCACAACTAGAGAGAAGCCCATGCACCACAACAAATAGCTCGCGCAACGCAACAAAAGTCCTGCATGCCGCAATGGAGATCCCTCGTGCCACAACTACGACTCCACACAGCCAAAAATTAAAAAATAAAATAAAATAAATAAATATTTTTTAAGAAGCATTTCCAACAAATAGACTTAGATAGAATCTTAGAAGTCATTTAATTGAAATTTCTTCCTAATTCACGAATTATACCAGCCATATGAGATGTAATAGTTAACATTCAGATCTTTTTAAAAGACATTTTTTATTCCAACATCAGATTCACCTAGGAACATGGAAACTTTCTGCCACATAAATATTTTGAATTTTATATTTAAATGTAAAAGTCTTCGTCAAAATTAAAAAGAAAACCAAATCAAAACTTCGTTAAATTCCATTTTCACATCTTTGATCCCACAGATTGATCACCTTTAAACATATCAATGGCTCTCCTTGATTTTATTTTTCACATTTTAAAGAGAGTACTCTTACATGCTTAAAATTTCATGACTCTTCAGTGAACACTAGGATTAAAGTTTTAACTTTATCCTTACCTTTGCAACCTTCACAAGTAAGTGCATTGTAATGATATCCTGATGCTTTATCACCACAAACTACACAGAGTTCTTCCTGTCCCTTAATACGAATGGAAGAATGAGTTATTCTGGACCTCTTTATTCCAGGGTAACCATCTTCAGCATCGTGGGCAACCACGTAAGTGGATTTATTTAATTCACAGGAAAGAAGTCCATACTCTCCACCACTGAACTGTGGATCCAAGCTATAAGTGTTGAGATGACTTTGTAAAGATTGGGACTGTAGAGCTGGAGGAAACTGGACAGTAGAATACTGGCAATAAGGTGATTCTTGAAAATCAGTGTCGTACAGCTGATAATTGATTTGTTCTGGCAAAATATCTAGTTTTTTTTAACACACACACACACACACACAAAAAAAACAAATGGTGAGAGTCAAGTTATTTTTCAAATTTCAAAGAGTTTTACACTCAAAGAACAGAGTTAGTTCAACATGTCCACTACATCCCAGGGACTTGCTGTCCGGCATGAGAGGCAGACAGTAAACTGAATTGCAATGCATGATAAATGCTGCCACCCCAGAAGTATGCAGAGGTTGCTCAGGAGCTGGGAGAAAGCGTTGTTAATGGCTTACATACCAATGCAGTCTATTTCCTTAAGTAGAAATGAATATTTCCCAGAGTTTGAAATGAAAGCTTTTCCCCAGCTTCTGTATTTTCTTTGTTGTGAATGAAATTGTTTTCAGTGCAATCAGATCAGTAAAGAGATGAATTAATAAATTATCCCACCCCCCCCACCAAAAAAAATCAAACTAAAATACAATTATACCAGTTATCTGGTTATTTCAAGCAAAAAAAAAATTCTTTAAACTCCCCATTTAATATACCTTAACACTCTCCTTCGCCATTTGTAGACCTGATTTAAAGTACTAGTTTCTTTTCTGTTTTATTGCCTAGCAATTCAATTATCTGGTGATAAACTCACCTACCTCGGAGGGTGACCGTAAGAATGAAATAAAATGTGATATGCAAAAGCATGTATAAAATACAAAATGATACTTAATGAGTATCTTTATTGTTATTATCAGAAGCTCCCAAACACCAACTTACTTTCTGTTTTCAGGAGGATTACTGAAATCAATCCAGAAAATTGGCTCCAAAGAGACCCAGGAATACTTAGTTGCTCTATGTCTGTATCTAGTAATATTTGTACTTTTCCTGGTGCTGAATCACAAGGTGATGAGACCTACTCTTACCCTCAAAATTCTACCCCCAAGATTGGTAAACAGTATAATTTCTATTAAATCACATAAATTATTTGCAATCTTATAGCATCCAATCCAATGCAAAGTGTTGAATAAATACCAATAACAGCCTGATATAAGAAGAAAAGTTATCAGTAAAAACAATGTAACTTTTATTTAAAGAAGAGGGCCCTTCTTGGCTGAGTATCAAAAGACTGCAGAATACTGGCTGATGTTCCGTTGGCATTGAAATCAGAGTTCAAAGTATAATATAAAAGAAAACTGCATTTAAAATTCAATTCATATTATAATCTTGATCTTTTTGGAGAAAAATCCTATTGTCTCTTGCACTCTGTTTTCTATTTCTTTCCCTTTGATAAAAATCTTATATTAAGATTAAAGTTTCAAGTACATTGAATAACTACTCTGAACTACATTTTCTAAATTGCATGTGAACTAGCTTCAGCTAACCCCTAAAAATAACTTATAATTTGCATGCTAATTCTATTTTTTTTAATTGAATACAATTTTAGACTACTGTGCTTTTTCTTCTTTACATTTGATTCTGGCTTACAGCATTTTGGTATTTCTGATTTTTGAAAGTAATTATGTTCTCTGGCAGGGAGTAATTGAAAGTCTTTGGTTCATTTGTTAATTTCTTTTTAAAAAAACCTCTGATTAACCATAATTCCCACCAAAAAAAAAAGTTTTATTAACTATTACACTGTAGTTTTTTGTTACACACCGTAGTACTGCACTGGTTCAGCAAGACAATACCCATCAGATGCAGTGACATAAGTATTGGCCATTCTCTGGTCCAATTTTCACTTCTTCATTAGTAGATGCTAAAATAGAACCTGAAGGAAACAAAAATTTTGTAGACTTTTTGAAAGTATGATTATCAAATCAGTATGATTTTATAAAAGTATAATACTGTTTTTGAAAAATAAAGAATTTAGCAGACTTTATACAAGACATTTATATTTACACTTTAACTGGAAGAATATTGATTTTTCATATCTCTACATACCAAATTATTTAATTTTGACAATTTCTTATTGCTCAGTTCTTTAAAATAACTTGAATCTTGGTAATAATCACTATGGCTCTTGAAAGGGGACCAAGCTTTGGAGTTAGACTTCATACACTGCCTTTTCCACTTATTTATGGGTCATTTTTACACCTCCCTGAACCTTAGTTTCCTCATTTGTAGAAGAGAAAGAATGAAACACACCTAGCCAAGTTATTGGGAGAGTTTAATTAATGTGTTTAAAATCCAGCACAGTTCTTGACTTAATAACTGAGTCCTATAATCATTATTCTAATAGTTTTGCTAGATCTCAGTGTTCTAAATTTAGATGAATTAGGAAGAAAAAATACACTTTTTCATGAAGGAAATTAAAGAGGAGGAAAAGAATGGCTTTCATAGCACTTTATTTAATCTTCTAAGTCCTTTGTAAATATTTTTCATAGCACTGTGATATGCTAAGTATTAAAACATTAATTTTGGTTCTATGTGACTAATGAAAATAGTTTTTTGATTACTGAAAAAGTGTTTTATTTTTAATAGTAAAGACTAAAATTCATAAGCTATTATGAGGGAAAATTATTCAAAATCTAAGATGATCCCTTATGGGAAAAAAAACTATTTTTGTTATTTCCTAGGTAGGAATACTGCATCTTTGAATAGACTTAAACAGGAAATCACAGTTAAAGAAATTGGAAATTATTAAAAGAAAATAAAGGTCACTCTAGAGTCCATGATATTTTATAGCTTTATCCTCTCTATTCGAAAGTAAAGACTGTTTTCACCTTTTAAAAGAACCAAAAAAGAAGAAAATGGGTTTTAAAACATACCAAAAGATATACATGACAAACTTCTGAGACAGCTTCTGAGATCATATTGAAAAATCTTTTACTTAGATTTATTTCTCATGTGATGGGGTCATGGCAAAGGTTTCTACATACGTGAAGATGATTAAAATAGTAATATCTCTGCAGTTTGTCTCCGGTATTATTTAATAGGCTCTAGGTTCCTTTAAAAGTACTTAAATCTCCCACTCTCTGACAGCATAGCAGCAGTCATGTAGAAGAAGTGCTGAATAGAACAGACGAAGCAAAAGTGGTACCCCCAAATAAGTGCACTTTCAAAATGAAGTTTTCCTTGAAAAGTAAAGATTAAAATCAATAGGATCAGTATTACAACAGGTTAATTAGCTCTCCATATGAAAAGAATTCTAAGTGCTATCGGTTTAATTTGTGTCATCTTCTTTAGCAATAATCCTGTTTAGTTCTTTCCAAACTTCTCTTTTGAGTCTCCATTTGATTTTAGAAAATTCCAAATGAATGTGAAAACTTGAAGTTGTTACTCACCCTTCCTTTAAAATTCCTGCTTTTAGCATTAGGCTTTATATAATATTAAATAAATATCTGAAAATTAAAAAGTATTTGGTACTCCTTTTTTTTGCTGAGCAAGATTTCTTTTAAGAAATAATACAGAATAAATTAGAGGTAGCACATTAAAACAAAACTGGTAATATCCTGGCAAATACACACAGAAGTATCTTACAACAATGCTGCTGTCAGGGTTCATATCATAAATAACAATGTTCTCAAACCAAGTCCTTCCAATACTGATAAATAAATGCCCCCAAATATTGTCTAAAGCAGAAATGTCTTTATCAGTTTATGGACTACAGGCATACCTCAGAGATACTGCGGGATTGGTTCCAGACCACCAAAATTAAGCAAATATCACAATAAAGCAAGTCACATACATTTTTTTGTTTCCCAGTGCATATTAAAAGTTATGTTTATTTTATCCTGTAGTCTACTAAGTGTGCAATAGCATTATGTCTTTAAAAAAAGACCTTGTTAAAAATACTTTATTGCTAAAAAAAGTAATCATTATCTGAGCCTTTAGCAAGTCATAATCTTTTTGCTGGTGGAGGGTCTTGCCTCAGTGTTGCCGGCTGCTGACTGATCAGGGTGGTGGCTGCTGAAGACTGGGATGGCTGTGGCAATTTCTTAAAATAACTATGAAGTTTCCCTCATCAATCGACTCTTCCTTTCATGAACAATTTCTCTGTAGCATGCACTGCTGTTTCCTAGCAGTTTACCCACAGTAGAACTTCTTTCAAAATTGAAATCAGTCTTTCAAACCCTGCCTGTGTTTTATCAACTAAGTTTATTTAATATTTTAAATCCTTTGTTGTCATTTCAACAACCCTCATAGCATCTTCACCAGGGGTAGATTCCATCTCAAGAAACCACTTTCTTTTCTCATCCATAAGAGGCAACTCCTCATCCATTCACGTTCTATCATGAGATTGCAGCAATTCAGTCACATTCATGCTTGACTTCTAATTCTAATTCTCTTGCTATTTCCACCACAACTGCAGTTACTTCCTCCACTGAAGTCTTGAACCCCTCAAAGTCATCTATAAGGGTTGGGATCAACTTCTTCCAAACTCCTGTTAATGTTGATATTTTTACCTCTTCCTATGAATCACGAATGTTCTTTTTTTTTTTAAGGTGTGTGTGTGTGTTTTTTTGTTTTGTTTTTGGCCTCAATGCATAGCATGTGGGATCTTTGTTCCCCAAGTAGGGATCGAACCTGTGCCCCCTGCAGTGGAAGCGTGGAGTTTTAACCACTGGACCGCTAGGGAAGTCCTTGAATGTTCTTAATGGCATCTAAAATGGTGAATCCTTACCAGAAGATTTTCAAGTTACTTGGTCCAGTTACATCAGAGGAATCACTAGCTGCGGCAGCTATAGCCTTACAAAATATATTTCTTAAATAATAAGACTTGAAAGTCAAAAGCCATGGGCTGTAGAATGGCTGCTGTGTTAGCAGGCATAAAAACAACATTAAACTTACTATACATCTCCATTAGAACTCTTGGGTGACCAGGTGCATTGTCAATGAGCGGTAATATTTTAAAAAGAATCTTTTTTCTGAGCAGTACATTTCAACAGTGGACTTAAAATATTCAGTAGACCATGTTGTAAAGAGATGTGCTGTCATCCAGACTTTGTTTTTCCATTTATAGAGCACAGGCAGAGTAGATTTAGCATAATTCTTTAGGGCCCTAGGATTTTCGGAATAGTTAACTGAACATTGGCTACAACTTCCAGTCACCAGCTGTATTAACCCCTAACAAACAGGAGAGTCAGCCTTTCCTTTGAAGCTTTGAAGCCAGGCATTGACTTCTCCTCTCTAGCTATGGAAGTCCTAGATGGCATTTTCTTCCAATGTAAGGTTATTTCATCTACATCTGTTGTTTAGTGTAGCCACCTTCATTCATTACTTAGGTACGTCTTCTGGATAACTTGCTGCAGCTTCTTCATCAGCACTTGCTGCTTCACCTTGCACTTTTACGTTATGGAGATGGCTTCTTTCCTTAAACATCATTAACCCACCTCTGCTAGCTTCAAACTTTTCTCCTGAAGCTTCCTCATCAATCTCAGCCTTCATAGAATTGAAGAGAGTTAGGGCCTTGCTCTGGATTAGGCTTTGGCTTGAAGGAATGTTGTGGCTGGTTTGATCTTCCATCCAGACCACTAAAACTTTCTCCATATCAGCAATAGGGCTGTTCCACTTTCTTATTGTTTGCGTGTTCACTGGGGAATCACCTTTAATTTCCTTCAAGAACTTTTCCTTTGCACTCACAGCTTGGCTAACTGTTTGGCACAAGAGGCCTAGCTTTTGACCTATCACAGCTTTTAACATGCCTTCCTCACTATGCATAATCATTTCTAGCTTTTGATTTAAAGTGAGAGACATGAGACTCTTCCTTTCACTTGAACACTTAGAGGTCATTGTAGGGTTATTCAGTGGCCTAATTTCAATATAGTTGGGCCTCAGAGACTAGGGAGGCCTAAGGAGAAGTGGGCAGACGGGAACCAGGCAGTTAGTGGAGCAGTCAGAACACGCAGCATTTATCAATTAAGTTCAATGGGTGAACTTTAAGTTCTTTATATGGGTGTGAGTTCATGGTGCCCCAAAAAATTACAATGGTAACATCAGAAATCAATGATCACAGATCACCATAACAAATATAATAATAATGAAAAAGTTTGAAATATTAAGAGAATTACCAAAAGATGACACAGAGACACAAAGTGAGCTAACTGCTGTTGGAAAAAATGGTGCCAATAGACTTGCTCAGTGCAGGGTTGCCACAAAACTTCAAGTGGTAAAAAACCCAGTATCTGCAAAGCTCAACAAAGCAAAGTGCAGTAAAATGAGGTATGCTTGTAGTTATAATCCAGGGCATATATGGGACATAAACATAAAAAGGCCATTGATTAAAATATGCCTTTTAAAATATGAACTATTTTTCTCTTTTATATGCTTATAGTAATAGTTGCATTATTTTCTACATAAAATGTTCACTAATTAAATTTTTCTTCAGACTTCTAAATGTCTAATAGAAGTATTATAATACATATGCATGGTAAAACAAAACTTTCAGAAATAATATGCTTATAAAATTAGTTTAAAAACAAATTATTAATAACATAGAGAGAGGTATATAATCAAAAACTTCCTATCCTATTAAAGTAAAGAGAAAAATTACAGTGGGCTTGGAATGATTCTGTTTCATTACCTTCCTAGTAAATATTTATTTAAAGAGAAAATAACTTAGTTAAGAGAGGAGATTTTATCAAGAGGATCAATTTGGCCTGCGTAAAGTCTATTTTTTTCTTTAACAAATATAACTTTATCAAAAACCATATTTTTCACAGATTGTGATAGCTATTTTACTGAAAAGATGAGTAATCGCACAAATGAATTTGCATCTCCTCTGCTTTAACCATAAATTGTTCTTAGTAAATCTTCACGTCTAAAACCTTAACAGGAAAAACATATTGATTACTGAGAACTATATCTATATGTTAAAGAATTTTACAGTTTTCATATTTTTACTCTTGTAATATATGTCATTTGAATCATGAATAATGCATTGCTTATTGACATAATTGACATAATTGAAAAGTATATTGCTTCACAAAAAAAACATTTTAGTTTTCCTAGTAGCATCTACTAAAAAATGAGTGATAGTGCTATATGACACATAATTATAAAAAGGTTTTTTATGGTAGTGCTTCTTTGAGCCAGAATTCTCTGAGCTTATTGGAACCAGGAAAAATGAAAAGAATATATTTGAATAATAAAACAAATTAAGGCTTCTTGATTCCTCCATAAGTATCTGTCCTTTTAACTTTTGAATACAGGGAGGAATTTATACTGTGAAGTCTTCTCATACTTTTATTATACAGCTTTATCAAGATGTAATTTACATAACATCATATTCATTCTATTAAATTCACTGTACAGTTCAGTGGTTTTTAGAATATTCAGAGTGTGAAGCTATTACCATCATCTAATTCCAGAGCATTTTCGTCACCCCAAAATGATCACCCCATACCTGTAAGCGTGGCACCTCATTCCATCCTCCCCCCAATCCCTGACAACCACTAAGCAACTTTCTGTTTTTATGGATATGCCTATTCTAGACATTTCATATAAATCTAATCATATAATCCATACATAGTTTTATATGAAAAAAGTATTTAATTAATATGTTAAGTAATTTTCACAGTATAAGACAGAAAGAAAATAGATTAAATATTTAGAAAATTCATGACTATGAAAGTAATATTTTATATACTTCAGAAGTATAGAAATATGTGTGTGTTTATTTCCACAATCTGACATAATTTTCATAATTATATCATCATAAAATTTTCAACAAAAGTATAATTCCCTGAATGTATCTTTATCAGAATTTATTTCAAGTGGTTTGAATTTACATATAACCTATTGCTTCAAAAAATAAAATATTTTATCAATAAGTTCTTGATTTTAAAACAAGTTTAATTTTTAAAATATAACAATAAACATTACTGTGAAGTGACTTATCACATCAAATGTCAAGTCCAACCATAGTCTAAAATTATCTTGTCAGTCTTTAGGAAAGAACCAAATTATTGTGTAATCTACTTAATTAAATTTCTTATTTTCAAGGGGAAAGTGCTTTTTATAGCTTGACTATCATAGTAACAACAATTGTCTTACCTTGCAAAAATTAAGTTAATGTTAGTGGAAACTAAAGATCTCAAAAAATACCGTCTAATTTATTAATATCTTACAGTTTAATAATGAAGTGAGTTGTCAACAAAATTAGCATTCATATTTAATTTAGACAGTATAAAACACATTTTTCTTATTTTAAAGAGAACAAAATACTCACAGTTCAATGATATTACTAGAGATTGTCCTTTTCTTCACAGAATGAGTATAGATAGATTTAGCAATGACTTTAACTTTCCATCTGGAGCAACTGAGCCTTTTCCTTATTTATCAAGGAGTGGAAATAAGGGCACTCTGCATACGTTTACGCTCTAGACACTCTGCAGAGCAATGCTTCAGCTCTATCTCAGAGACAAACTTCCCACACAATCCTCTCGGGTCAAAGCAAGGGCAGTTACAAGCTGACATAAATCAAATAATAACCAGATCATCAGGGATAGAAGCCATTGGGACCTTGAGGTCACACTCTCCCAGAGTTCCTTATTGTTTATTTAATACATACTTTGTTTTCATGATTGAATTTGACATTCTTCCATTCTGATTACAAAAAATTGGGTCTCTACAAACTACTGAGTAATATATACAGGAAGGAAAAAAACCCTTCATTAAATTCAAACTCCACTAATACAGGTGCTATAACAATTCAACTTGAAGTTTACCTTTTCATTACCTATAAAAAAGGGAATTTGTTAAACCAATTAGTAATGTGTAATAATAATTCATAGATTGCTGCAATGTTAGATGTGTACAAATCATCTAATCCAACTCTCTCATGTTTTTGGCTAAGAAAAACTGCAACACAAATAGATACTACTCCTTGTTCAAGTTCTCATAGCTAGTTAGTAGCAGGGATGAAACTCAATGAAAATCCAAGCAGTTGAACAGGATATATAAATAATTTCATTATGATTTTTTAATGTCACATAAATAAAGTCTGTTAGATACCAGGCTCAGAGTCTTATTCCTTTAAGGCATTTCTACAGAGGCAAGTTTACAAATGTGTTTTCTACCACTAAACTCCATTCTCCTGGTCACACCATCTCTGACCTGATGACTGACTTTTTTAATCTGACTCTATACTCTTGTCTCAGTCCTGCCCAGTTCCACTTGCATGTAAACATGGCATAGCCTCAGTATGCACCTCTACCTTTCCTGGTATCTGATCTTGTCCACCTCCAGTTTCTGACTTCAAACTATAATACTGATGATGAATTCTTCAAGGGTCTTCATCTACTACAGAGCAGAATTCATGATAAAATCTGCAAGGCATGTCACATGGAGTTTTGTTTACTTTTTAAAATAAGAGGCTCTGTATCTGTGAATTTTAATTGGTTAACCAAAGAATAACAGTCATGCCATTATAATTCATTTGTGTTGATTCTAAAATATTCCAAAAATAGGCTCCAGATTATGTCTTAAAAGAGGTACTCTCTACTAGCAACCTTACATTGAAAAATAGCAAAACAACTACATGAGCCTGGAAATGATGAGGTTCTATGTCAATTTCTACTGCTTCACCCTAATATGTAAAACTTTTTCCTCAATAAATGATAGAATAAGTAAAAAAAAAAAAAAAGAAAAGAAAAGAAAGAAAGAAAAATAGCAAAACAAACATATAGTACTTGATATTTTTTAAAAGCAATGCTTAACTTCTAAATATTTATCCGGAACATTTGTTTCTTAAGAGAACATATTTTTTAAAGAACTTTAATCCTTTCACTATTAGTATTCAAACATCAGGGATAATGTATACAATTTTATTGCTTAGGTAATTCCCAATTTTAACCTCTGTTTATAAGCAGAATTATTAGCTTCTGTATTTAAAAAATACAATTTCGAATGCTCAGTGATTCAAACTTTTCACTTATTCATATCATCCTGACCACGCATACCCTCAATCCCATCCCAATTATATCTGAGATATTACAATTCATTGGCAATCAGCTTCCTTGTTTAGTTTTACAAAAAATGATTTGGGAATTCCCTGGTGGTCTAGTGGTTAGAACTTGACGCTTTCACTGTGGTGAACCGGGTTCAATCCCTGGTCGGGAACTAAGATCCTTCAAGCTGTGTGGCCGCCGCTAAAAAAAAAAAAAAAAAAAAAAGATTCATCCAGAACTTTACAGCTACAAATTTTTACATGTACTTCCCCGGTTTATAATAATACTCTAGACTTACTGTGGCATTAGCATAGTGCTCATTCCAAGGTACTTAAAGATATGTGCAAATATATCTTGATATTTTAAAATAAGGAAAGCAGATTTATATTTTTCAAATTTTACACAGGCTACTGTCAACCGAGCATTCTACTTGTAATCACATGGTTCACTGATATCCCTTAATATGCATAAATGAGGAAATTTCTTGAAATTTATTCTTTTTATACTGTCACTCAATACACAGGTGGCCTATATTTATAGATACATGTCATTTAAAATAAATATTATCATTACATTATCAGTAACAAATAATCTAAAGAGTTACAAATCTAACCCACTTGTTTGCTGTATAATTAGGAGCATCATTAGGGAAGGCTCTATGAGAAAGTGACATCCAAGACAAGACCTAAAGGATGACGAAAAGCCAGCCACAGGAAGAGCTGAGGGATGAATGTTTTAGAAGGAACAGCACACTGTTCTGTGTTGGCTTGTGTAACACCAAAAGAAGGTCAGTGTGGTGAATGGTGACAGAAGACAGGAATAGAACAAGATGAGACTGGAGAGAAAATAAAACCAGATTGTAAGAGCCTTAGAGAGGTCTGAATTTTATTCTGGGTATAACAGGAAATCATTAAAGGATTTTAAGCAGAAAAGACACATAATCTGAAGTATATTTTTTGTTTTGCTTTATTTTGTTATTTTTTTTAATTGACATTCTGATTGAGATCATTGTAGGTTAACTTGCAGTTTTAAGAAATAATACAGAGAGATCATGTGCTGAATCTAGTTTCCCCCAATGGTAACATTTTGCAAAATTGTGGTACAATATCACAACCAGTATATGGACATTGATAAAAACCACCTTATTCAGAGTTCCCCAATTTTACCTCTGTTTATTTATGTATGTGAATTAAATTCTGTACAATTTTATCACCTGTAGGTTCATGTAGCCATCACAGAGTCAAGATACTGAATAGTTCCCATATCAGAATCCCTCATGTCACCCTGTTTTAACCACACTCACCTCCTTCTTCCCTCTCCCCATTCCTAACCTCTGGCAACCACTAATTTGTCCTCCATTTCTAAAAATTTGCCTTTTCAAAATGTTATACAATTGATCATACATTGTGTAACCTTTTATGATTGGCTGTTTTTCCTCAGCATAATTCCCTGGAGGTTAATCCAAGTTGTTGTGTATATCAACAAACCACTCATTTTCATTGCTGAGTAGTAGTCTATGGTTATGGGCAGACCACAGTTTAAGTATTAAATACCCTTGGAAGGGCACATGGGTTAATTCCATTTTCTGCTATTGGAACTAAAGTTGCTATGAACACTCATGTACAGATTTATGTGTGAACATAAGTTTTCATTTCTCTGGAGTAAATGCCCAAAAGTATAATTTCTAGTTTTATGATAATTGTGTATTTTATCAGAAACTGCCAAACTTTTCCCAAATAACTGTATAATTTTATATTTCTACTAGCAATGTATGAGTGAATCAATTTCTCTCCGTCTCTTCCAGAATTTGATATTTCACTATTTTTAATTTTAGCCTTTCTGATAGATGTGTAGTGATATCTTGTGGTTTTCATTCGTGTTTCCCTTGTGGCTAATCATACTGAACATCCTTTTTTTAATATTTATTTATTTATTTTCCTTTTTTTTTTTGGCTGCATTGGGTCTTAGTTGTGGCACACGGGATCTTTGTTGAGGCATGCAGGATCTTTTCGTTATGGCACGTGGTCTCTTCATTGCAGCGCTCAGGTTTCTCTCTAGTTGCAGCACTCGGTCTTCTCTGTAGTCATGGCACGTGGGCTCTGTAGTTTGCGGCATGCGGGCTCTCTCGTTGAGGCATGCAAGCTCAGTAGTTGCGGCACGTGGTCTTACTTGCCCCACGGCATGTGGGATCTTAGTTTCCCAACCAGGGATCGAACCTGCGTCCCTTGCATTGGAAGGCGGATTCTTTACCACTGGACCACCAGGGAAGTCCCCTGAACATCTTCTCACATTTTTTTTTTGCCATCTGTATATCCTCTTTGGGGAAATGTCTGTTCGTGTCTTTTCCCCATTTTCTAATTGAATTGTTTATCTTCTTATTGTTGAGTTTTGAGGGTTGTTTATATATTTTAGATACTAGTTTTTTGTTGCATATGTGGTTTGCAAACATTTCTCCTAATCTGTAGTGTGTCTTTGCATCCTCTTTACAGGGTCTTTTGCAGAGCAAAAGTTTTTTTGGCCTTTTTTTTGTTTTGTTTTGTTTTGTTTATTTAACATCTTTATTGGAGTATAATTGATTTACATTGTTGTGTTAGTTTCTGCTGTATAACAAAGTGAATCAGCTATACATATACATATATCCCCATATCCCCTCCCTCTTGCCTCTCCCTCCCACCCTCCCTATTCCACCCCTCTAGGTGGTCGCAAAGCACCGAGATGATCTCCCTGTGCTATGCGGCTGCTTCCCACTAGCTATCTATTTTACATTTGTCAGTGTATATATGTCCATGCCACTGTCTCACTTCGTTCCAGCTTACCCTTCCCCCTCCCCACATCCTCAAGTCCATTCTCTAAGTCTGTGTCTTTATTCCTGTCCTGTCCCTAGATTCCTCAGAACCTTTTTTTTTTTTTTTAGATTCCATATATATGTGTTAGCATACGGTATTTGTTTTTCTCTTTCTGACTTATTTCACTCTGTGTGACAGACTCTAGGTCCATCCACCTCACTACAAATAACTCCATTTCGTTTCTTTTTATGGCTGAGTAATATTCCATTGCATATATGTGCCACATCTTCTTTATCCATTCATCTGTCAATGGACACTTGGGTTGCTTCCATGCCCTGGCTATTGTAAATATTGCTGCAATGAACATTGTGGTACATGACTCTTTTTGAATTATGGTTTTCTCAGGGTATATGCCCGGTAGTGGGATTGCTGGGTCGTATGGTAGTTCTATTTGTAGTTTTTTAAGGAACCTCCATACTGTGCTCCATAGTGGCTGTATCAATTTACATTCCCACCAACAGTGCAAGAGGGTTCCCTTTTCTCCACACCCTCTCCAGCATTCGTTGTTTGTAGACTTTTGATGATGGCCATTCTGACCGGTGTGAGGTGATACCTCACTGTAGTTCTGATTTGCATTTCTCTAAGAATTAGTGATGTTGAGCATCCTTTCATGTGTTTGTTGGCAATCTGTATATCTTCTTTGGAGAAATGTCTATTTAGGTCTTCTGCCCATTTTTGGATTGGGTTGTTTGTTTTTTTGATATTGAGCTGCATGAGCTGCTTGTATATTTTGGAGATTAATCCTTTGTCAGTTGCTTCATTTGCAAATATTTTCTGCCATCCTGAGGGTTGTCTTTTCATCGTGTTTATGGTTTCCTTTGCTGTGCAAAAGCTTTTATGTTTCATTAGGTCCCATTTGTTTATTTTTGTTTTTATTTCCATTTCTCTAAGAGGTGGGTCAAAAAGGATCTTGTGATTTATGTCAAAGAGTGTTCCTCCTATGTTTTCCTCTAAAAATTTTATAGTGTCTGGCTTTACATTTAGGCCTTTAATCCATTTTGAGTTTATTTTTGTGTGCAGTGTTAGGAAGTGGTCTAATTTCATTCTTTTACATGTAGCTGTCCAGTTTTGCAGAGCAAAAGTTTTTAATTTTGATGAAGGATAATTTATCAATTTACCCTTTTACAGATTGTACTTATACTGTTAAGTCTAAGAACTCTTCACCTAGCTCTAGATCCCAAAGATTTTCTTCTATATAGTTTTCTAAAAGTTTCATATTTTAAGGTTTACATTTAACTCTAGGATTCATTGTTAGTTAATATTTTTATAAGATGTGAAGTTTAAGTTAAGGTTTTGTTTTGGTTTGTTTTTGTTTATGGATGTTCAATTGCTCCAGCACTGTTTGTTGAAAAAGTGATCCTTCCTCTGTTGAATTGCTTTTGCACCTTGTCAAAATTCAGTTGGGCATACCTGTGTGGGTATATTTTGGGGTTCTCTATTCTGTCAATTGATTTATGTGTCTATCTCTCCACAACTACCATACCACACCGTTTTGACTGCTGTAGCTAACTAGAAAGACTTAACGTTTAGTGGAGGGATCTTCCCACTTTATCCTTCTTTGTCAAGATTGTCTTAGTTATTCTAGGACCTGTGCTTTTTCATATAAATTTCAAAATAAGCTTGTCTATTTCTACCAAAAAAAATTGTTGGGATTTTTATAAGAATTGTATTAAACTTATGGATCAGTTTGAAGAGAATTGACATCTTTACTATGTTAAGCCTTCCAACCCATGAGCATGGTATATCTCTTCATTTATTTAGGTGGTCTTTGATTTCTTTCATCATAAATTTCAGCATACAAATTCTGTACATGTTTTGCTAAGTAAATACCTAAGTACTTCATTTTCTTTGGAGTGATTTTAAATGGTATTGTTTTTCATTTTAGTTACTTCATTGCTGGTTTATAGACATATAATTGCATTTTTCTGTTGATCTTGTATCTTGCAACCTTGCTGAACTTACTTATTAGCTCTAAAGTGATTTTTCTATTCCTTGGAATTTTCTGTGTAGACAGTCATGTCATCTGCAAGTAGAAATAGTTTTATTTCTTCCTTTCCCATCTGTATGCCTTTTATTTCTTTTTCTTCACTTATTAAAATGTCTAGAACTTCCAGTACTATGTTCAATAAGAGTGGTGAAAGCAGACATCCTTACCTTTGTTCCAATCTTAGGGAGAAAGCATTCAGTTTTTCATCATTAAGTGTGATGTTAGCTAAGATTTTTATAGATGCTCTTTATCAAGTGGAGGTAATTCTCTATTCCTAACTAAACTACTGTATGAGTGAATTTTATTTTCATATAAATTTGATGGTACATGGGAGGAGAGCAAGAAAATAAATGAAGTAACCAGTAAGTAACCAGTAAGGTGACTATCACAGTACCCCAGGTGAGAGGTAGCCTAGACTAAGATGATGGTAGTGATATGGACTAAGAGATAAGAGGGCAGATTCAAGATATATTTTGCTGTATAATCTGTAGGACTTGCTAATGGATTGGACGGTTAGTCAGAAATTGCATTTGGCTACAAATAGCAGAAAACCCTACTACAATGACTTAAGTAGAGGTTTTCTTCCCCCATACAAAAATAAGTCTGAGTGTTAGCAGTTCTACTGATGTCATCAATGTCTCAAGATCCTTCTATTCTTTGCTCCTTCATCATCAACATATGACTTGGAACCATATGGTCACAAATGGATGTTGTACTTCTAGGTACCACAGATGAGTTCCAGTAAGAAAGATAGAATTGCAAAACTTTTCCTTTAGTGAGACTTTATTCAGAAAGTTAAGCACTTCCAGAAACATCCATCTATATCTCCTTGATTAAAACTATGTCACTGGCCACTCAGCTGCAAGGGAGGCTAGGAAATGAATATTTTATTTTCCAGTCTCTGAAGTAGAGAAAAGCAGGGAGAAGTTTATTGCAATGGGCGCTAAGTGAGCCAACCCAGAGTACCTGCCACATTAGGGATGATGGAGAATAAGGAATAATGGATTACTCCCATGTTTCTGGTTGACAAATTATATTACAGTTTGCTAGGATGTGTAAGAGCGGAAGAGACATGGATTTTTAAGGGAAAGCGATAGTTCAACTTTGGACATGGTGAGATTAAAATGTTTGTGAAGTATCTAGAATGTCAAGCAAAGAATTAGATACATGAGGCTGGAATTTAGAGAAGTCAGTGCTGGAGGTAGTAATCTGGAAGTTGTCAAGATATTGATAGCATTTAAAGCTGTTGAACTATATAAGATCACCTAGGAAGAAAAAAAGTATTTGGACACAGCCTTGAGGAACTCCAATATTTAAGTATTGCTTTGCGAAAAGTGAACTCACAAAATAGATTGAGTAGCTAAAAAGGTAAGAGAGAAACCAAGAAAGAGGCATCAAAGAAATAAAGGGAGATATGTGTTTCATGGAGAAGGTATTCTATAGTATAGAATGCTACTGAGAGAAGCTAAATAAGATAAAGAAAAAAATTTTTCCACTGAATTTAGCAGCATGAAAGTAATTGATGATTGAATTAATTAGAACTGATTTCAGAGTCAAGAAACAAAAAATCCATTTAAACCCCAAATAGGAATCTGCTATTTTTCCCACACAACAAAAAGCCTGGATGTAAGCAGCTAAAGGCATTAGGGAGCCAATTCTCAGAGCTTGCTGCTTTGTGATTCCCTTGGACTGTCTCTCATGGCTGGAAAGTGGGTTGTTCCCATTGTTCTGGACTCATGTACAAGACAGGGGGAAAAGAAAGCAAAGGTGTGGTGCCAGCAACATATGCCCCTTTATCAAGAGTAGAAAAACTTTCCCTTCCCTCGGAATTATTTTGCATCTCATTAGTCAGAACTATGTAACACAGCCATCCTGAACTGCAAGGGAAACTCCGGGAAGGTGAGAATTTACGTTTTCTAGCCTCTACAGTGAAAATGGGCAAAAGAAAGAGGGGTTGAGGATGGATGGTTTAAGCAATCAAAAGTGCCTGCCGTGATGACCTCGACAACAACAGCTTTAATGGTGTGGTGACACTGAAACCAGATTACAGGGGACTGAAGTGTTAATGGGAGGCGAGGTAGCAAAATGCAATGAATAGAAACATTTTCTATTCATTTGGCCAGAAGTTTAGCTGCGAAGAGGAGCAGAGAAGTAGGATGGTATCTAGATTGGGTTATAAGGTCCAGGGATAATTTTTGTTTTATTTTATTGTCGTTGTTGTTTTTAACATGAAGTAGTAGGCTATGTTTGTAAGATGATGAGAATGATCATTGTGAGGAGAGGCGAGACTAATGATGCAGGGAGGAAAGAGAATGAAAAGGAAGACTCCAAAACACTCATGCCCATAGGTTCTAGCCTGCTTGTGATCTTCCCTTCCTGATCACCTGGACTTTAGACTCGCCTAGCCAGCCTCCACAATTGCATCAACTTATTCCCTGTAATAAATCCCTTAAAATCCCTGGTTCTGCTTCTAGGATTGAATCCTGATGTAGAATTTGATTCTCACAAAAGTCCTTGAAAAGGCAATAAAATTATGCACTAGTTTCTATGAAAGAAGAGAGGAGGTACACTTGACCTGAGGAAGCAAGTGAAGACTTCTGGAGTGAGATTTCACTTAACCTGAGTCTTGAAGAGTTATTAAAAATTAATAAGGCAAGGCAGGAGTGGAAGCAGCAATGAGCTAGTGAGCCAGCTCACTGGAAAACAAACAAACAAACTTGATTTGTAGCATTCAGTAATTTCCCTGCTGTATATACTCCTAGCATGGCCAATTTTAAACTCTCAACGTGATGTCACCATGAACGCAGAGTTAGAAAGAGATGCACACAATTGGCTTTCATAAGTTAGTATGAGTCCACACCACTAAGTAGAAGGTATATGGCGGGAACAGCATGTACAATCAAAAAGTAAACACCAAACTTCTTTCTTGTACAAGACCCTTTATCATGGAGAAAAGATCCAGTGGACCCCCTTCCCCACCAGTTGTCATAGCAGTAAAAGAACAATGCTCAGAAGCATAACTGCATTTTTTTGGCAACATACCAATGATGAGCACCAAAATGATTAATTCAACTAAGGAACTTCTAGACATTGTCCTATAAAAGCAGATAATATTATTTGCCTGAGGTCAATGACAAGTAAAGGCAGAGGTGTGATCAAACACTAGGCAGCCTAGAGTGAATGCTCTTTCCACTATAGAATTCTTCACTACCACATCCTACTATAAGGACTAAACCTGGAGTCCAGAAAATCTAACACCTGGAAAATCCTCACACTCCCATTAGTCTGGAATCAAATTTTTAAGAATCACTGTGGTAAGATGGAAATGTCCACTTGGTTTTGAAGGAATTTAAAAGCCAGTCTTTAAGCCATACATCTATGATTTTTGACAGGGTGCCAATACCATTCAATGGTGATAGAATAGTCTCTTCAACAAATAGTGCTGGGACATCTCAATATCCACCTGCAAAAGTATGAAGTTGGACCCCTACCTCACACCATATCAAAAAATTAACTCAGAATGGGCCCATGACCTAAATATCAAGAGCTAAACCATAAAACTCTTACAAGAAAACATAGGAGTAAATTGTCATGATCTTGGATTTAAAAATGGTTTCTTAGACATGACACCAAAATATGCATAACAAAAGAAATATAGATAAATTGGACTTCACCAGAATTAAAGATTTTTGTGCATCAAAGAAAATTACCAAGAAGGTGAAAAGAAAATCTATGGAATAGTAGAAAACATTTGCAAATCGTATATCTGATAATGGTCTAGTATCCAGAGTATATAAAGAACTCTTACAAATCAATAACAAAAAGAAAAAATTCAGCTAAAAAATGGGCAAAGGACTTGATTAGACATTTCCCCAAAGAAGATGTACAAATGGCAAAGAAACACATGAAAGGATACTGAACTTCATTAATCACCATGGAAATGCAAATCAAAACCATAATGAGGTACCTCATCACAACCCCTAGGGTAGCTATAATGATTTTTTTAAAAAACAGAAAATAAGTGTTGGCAAGCAGGTGGAGAAACCAGAACCATCCTACATTGCTGATGGGAATGTAAAATGATTCAGTGTTGTGGAAAATCATTTGGTGATTCCTCAAAAAGTTAAACATAGCATTACTACATGACCAAGTAATTCTACTCCTAAGTACATAACCAAAAGAATTGAAAACAAATACTCAAATAAATACATGTTCACATCATCACTATTCATTTGAGCCAAAAATGTAAACAATGTAAATGTCCACCAGTAGTTGAATGGATAAATAAATTGTGGTGTAAACACGCAATGAGGACTTCCCTGGTGGTCCAGTAGTCAAGACTCTGCACTTCCACTGCAGGGGGCACGGGTTCCATCCCTGGTTGGGGAAGTTCCGCATGCTGCCTGGTGCACAAAATAAACAAACAAACAAACAAATTAATAAATAATTAAAAATAAACGTCCAATGAAATATTAAGCCATAAAAAGAAATGAAATACTGATATATGCTACAATATAGATGAACCTCAAAAACATTATTAAGTGAATGAAAGTAAACACAAAAGGTCACATATTGTATGTTTCCATTTGTATGAAATATCCAGAATAGGTAAATCCATAGAGACAGAACACACATTGGTAGTTGCCAGCAGCTGGGGGTGGGGTGAATCGGAAGTAATAGTTCAATGGCCATGGGCTTTCCTTTTGGGGTGAGGAAAATGATTTGGAACTAGATAGAGGTGGTAGCTGCACAGCACTGAATGTACTAAATACAACTGGAATGTTCACTTTAAAATGGTTAATTTTATGTTACATGAACCTCACCTCACATGAACCACACCTCACCTTGTTTAATAACAAGAAAGGCCTGGCTCTATAGTTGAGGTTCATATTAAGCAAACAGAAAGGTTGTATCTTAAAGTTGCACTGATTTTCATTTCATGGTAAGATCAAGTAAATTCCATTTTGTGTTTTTGGAGCTGTTTCACTGGATTTGAAAACTAAACTAGATGTGGCTTTCAATTCTAAACAAAACAGTAAGAAATAAAGTTACAAGGTAGGTGGTTTGGTTGGTTTTTTTTCCTCAAGTGCTTCAAAACATTTTTGAGGTTTTTAATAGTAAAAGGAAATCATATTTAGTACAGCTGGATCATTTCTACATAATTGGCTTTTCATTCTTGATCTGGTTTTGAACTGTTTACCCCACTTTAGTATTTAACCATTATCAGCTTCATTAATGAAACAGAAACCACCTCCTCTAATCATTTATAAAAATGCTTGTCAAACAAAATTTAAACAAAGAATAGGATCTGGGTAAAGTAACATCTCTTTAAAAGCTACTGCAACTAATTATAGGAGTGTTCCAAGTTATTTTGTTGTTGTTTTCCATTTATTATGAAAGAATCTTGAAGACCTACAGCATTTCTCTTGGCAAAGTTATCTGAATTCTTTTATACAAGAGTAATTATTTTAACAATACTTTTCACTGATATGAAAAGCAGTTTTCAGCTGCTTATTTATGTCTATAAGCTATAAAAATCAGATTCCTATTTAATCAAACCACCTTTAGAGACATCATTTTCTAGTCTACTTAGTTTTCAGTTGATTGAGTAGAAAAGAGCGTGGGAGACAGTTTAAAACATATTTCTTAGTTTATGATATGCTTATGAGATTGCACAAGCAAAATTATCAGTTTGTGTATCCAAAAACAAAATTAGATTTAAATATTCAATTCCAAGACTGTTCTACTGGAATTTAATGAGAATGCCGCAAAGTTTTAAGTGATTTATAGTTAAATATGCTCCACTCTTGTAATCATTTCTCCTCAAGTCTTCATATTTTGTAGTTGAGAATGTTAGAAAAATAAGGCAAAAAACTAGAATGCTACTTCAAAATATAAGGGATAATGATGAGATGCAAGCTTTATATATATAAATGATGCTATTGGCTGATCATCAATTGAGCATGTTCTTTGAGCTTCTTTTCTAGTTCACTTTTCTGACTAAGGGGGTCAATCTGTAGCTATAGAGCAGGAAAGGTTCTTAGGGTGATTCAGTCAATGATCTTTTTTCATTACTATTCTGTTAGACTATTGGTCTGTGGCTATTTTCTTCACTATTGTGTTCCCAGTGCCCATCACAGGGCTTGGCTCATAATAAATGCTCAATAAATATTTCTTGATTGAATAAACGAATAAATGCATGAAGAATGAATGGCTGCTATGCTAACCAGCCGAGCTAACTATCCAGGGAGGGAAAGTAAAGATGTAATAAAGTAATGGCTCTGGCATTCAAGAAAGTCAAAATACTCTATTAAGGACTTCATTATCTTATACCTCCTGTTTTGAATTCAAGATTTATTTATGCTCATTTTGTGGGAGGAAAACTGAGCACTAGCAGTTGACACTTTGTTTATGAATCTATTAGTGCTTTATCTCCCTGGGCTATAATTGTTTTTATTCATATTTATCCTAATGAATTAATCATGTATACCTTATAAGCAGAGACCATGTTTATTTTTATTTCCCCAGTGCTTAATACAGTCACTTGCACATAAGAGATAATCAGTAAATGCTTGTTGAACCCAAAGCTGATACTTTCTCTAAAATATTTTCTTCTGCATTTTTATTTTGTTTCTAGTATATTAATGTAGTACAGACCTTTCAGAATACAGAAACTGTAGATAATGGCAGGAACATTTCTATCTATTTATAATTTATACTTAGTATATTTTTAAAATCTTATTGATTAGCACTGGTTTATGAAGAAACAGCTCCAAAAATATATGGCTTCTAATTAACATTAAATAATAATTTATGAAATTTCTTCACTCAGCTTTTGCAGAATATTATACATTTTAAAATATCATTTTAATAAAATAATCAATGAAAAATTAAATCTTATAACAATCTCAATTTCAAGGGTGGGAAATTTTTCTAAAGTATTCTAGTTACAACTTTCCTATCTAGAGAATTTGTAAAATAATACTGCTCAATATTTTCCCATAATACTAGTGAAAATCTGCAGGGGAAAAGTATTATTTTTTCTCCAAAGTGGCAAAGGTATAGGACCACCTGTTAACGGTTCTTATTTTGAGAAAAAAAAAAAAGTCACCTGGTTTAAATAGCCAGGTGAATCTCCTTTATATGAATTAAAAAGCTGAATAATATCAGAGAGAATTTGAGAGTCACCATTTTACGATACTGACACGCTTTACCTGGAAATTTAACCATTGGTTTTAGACTGTCAGATATTTTGTGTAAATGCACCTTAAAATATAGAATTAAATCTTCTAAGACTTCTTTTCATTCTACTTCCCCTTTTCCATAATCAATATCATGTTTGGCATAATGTTACAGAAATGCACATGATTTGTGCAGGCCTTTTGGGGGGGGCCTTATCAGACTGTTTTATTTAATGGGGCATTGACAGATCAGCTCAGGCTCTAATTGTTAGGATAAAATATTAGTCACATTTTTTATGCAGTGTTTATGAATACTTGGCACCTCCTTTTATATTAATGCCAGAGTTAGAATGGGTATTTTTAAAATTATCTATGGAGGAGGATAGTTGCTCTTCCTTGTTTTTTTTAACTAAATCAAGTAATTCTTTGTTAGCAGCTCTTCTGAGTCCTGCCAGAATGAATTTGTATCATTTTGACAAGATGCAGAAGTGGTGCTAATAGTTATTAAAAGCATTAAAACATTAACCTTTAGCAACCTCATTTTTCACTTGCTACCCTCATTTAAGTATTTTATCAAACTGAAGTTAAACACTAAAAATTAGAGTGAACAACTAATCTATCCTTTTCAGCCTAGAAAGAATAAATGTGACAGAAAGTAAAAGCATTAGAAGGAAGAGACAGCGTAAATTGTTGTTTTAGTGTTAATTAATATAATTTTAGTTATCTATGACTGGTGAAACTGAAGTGTCGGAGAGGGAATTGTTCAAGAAACAATTATAATTATCATTTAATCTTCAGAATTTCAAGATTACAGATTTGATAGTATCAGGACGTCGTTTATTAAACATTACATGAGAGACTTCCCTGGTGGCACAGTGGTTAAGAATCCACCTGCCAATGCAGGAGACATGGGTTCGAGCCCTGGTCCGGGAAGATCCCACATGCTGCGGAGCAACTAAGTCCGTGCGCCACAACTACTGAGCCTGTGCTCTAGAGCCCGTGAGCCACAACTACTGAGCCCGAGTGCCACAACTACTGAAGCCCGCGCGCCTAGAGCCCATGTGCTCTGCAACAAGAGAAGCCACCTCAATGAGAAACCCGCGCACCGCCACGGAGAGTATCCCCTGCTCACCGCAACTAGAGAAAGCATGCGAGCAGCAACAAAGACCCCGCACAGCCAGAAAGAAAGAAAGAAAAAGAAAGAAAGAAAGAAAAGTTCCTGGAGCAACTACAGTAGAGATATTTGAAAACTCTCCGCAGAGCAAACTGAAGCATCTAGTGATAAAGATGGTAGTTGTAATGTTCTCACTACACAAGTTCTTCAGCATGATTTTGAACATTGTTCCTGGTTGCACAACGGTGAACCTAATTTTCCAGTCTTCCTAGTGGATCTTTAGGCAACACAATATCCTTAAAATAAATGATTCTGCATTCAAACCGACCATAATTTTATTCTATAGCTAGCATGTAAGAATGTTGGTGGACACAGCACTTAATAAATGGTAGCATGCTTTTCTTGTGTCATATTTCTATCTGCTGACCCAGTCCAGGATGTTAAACAGGACCTTCTAGTATATGTAATGCAATGGTCCTCAAGTCTGCCTAACCATCAGAATCAAACTGAGGAGCTTTCAAATTCAAGCTAATGGAACTTGATCGGGAGGACCTGATGGCATCATTCATTCGTTCCACAATATTTATTGAATACCTACTATTTTTCAGGCACTCTGCAGGTGCTAGGGATCAATGATAGCAAGAACAAACATTATCTCAACTCTAGTGGAAATTACTGTCTTGTGGGGAAACAAAATAATCTCATAATCATACTGATGAAACATCACTATAAATAAAATGTGTGAAAGAACATAATTTTATGACAGTATATAATAAAAGAACCGAACCAAAACTGAGAGATTTCAGAAAGCTTCCCAGATGAAAGATTGAGTTGAGATCTGAAGAATTAAAGGCATTTGATTTAGGCCTTGAAGGATCTCAGGCAAATATGCAAGAATGAAAGTGTCAGATCAGTGATTAGATTAGATGCCATATATCCTGGAACTTTGAGAGGGTTGGAGACCAAGAGACCTCTTTTTATTTATTTATTTTTTTGATGGTTCTTTTTTGTTGTTATTATTGAGAAATATTGACATACAACATTTTCAGTTTTAGGTGTACAACATAATGATTCGATACATGTATATATTGTGAAATGATCACCAAACTAAGTCCAGTCAACACCCATTACCACACATAATTACAATTTTTTCCCCTTGTGATTAGATCCCTCAAGATCTACTCTCCTAGCAACCTTCAAATATACAATACAGTACTATTAACTACAGTTACCATGCTGTCATTACATCTGCAAGATTCATTTATTTTATAACTGGAAGTTTATCCTTTGTCCACATTTACCCATTTCACTCATACCCCAACAGTGTCTAAACTAGAATACCAGTACCCCTGGAAATGCATGAAAACATCCTTACATCATTGAAGGATTTTTTGAGAAGTCAATTTCAAGAATCTCAAGAAGCCTTTTTCACAATTGATCTGCGTAAGAATGAGCTTATGCTCATAATAATAATTATCCTACTTTACAAAAGAAGTACATATTCCTCATCCAACCCAAATATTAGCATGATACTTTCCCCTGGGTTATATTTCCAGAGCATCAAACAAGAGCATAAATGAAAATGCTAGTTTGGGAGAAATCTCCTTTAACAATAAATCAAAGCACACTAACCCATAGGGCTTCCTATCTTGCTTAGTAAGACTTAGCATTAGATATTGGATATTTTGGCCCGCATTAGGATATTCTGAATTCAGAACAGATGAATCAATATAAATTAGTGAGGATTTTTCTTTTCAATATAAATAGAATACATATTTAATATATGTTATATATTTATGTATAATGGAATATTTGGGAGACTCCCAAATTTTTTGAAATACACTGACTGAAATCTACAGATAAATGATGTGTTTTATTCAATTAAGTATTAAAAACAAATTTGTCAAATCATATAATTAAATATTCCTGTTAGTTAATTCTCATCTTATAAATGTTTACTATTTCCTACCTAATTTTATCAAAAAATAAGTGTATTCAGATATAGAGAACAAACCAGTGGTTACCAGTGGGGAGAGGGGGGAGGGGCAAGGTAGGTAGGGGTAAGGGAGTGGGAGGTAAACACTACTGGGTGTAAGGTAGGCTACAAGGATGTATTGTTCAACACTGGGAATATAGCCAATATTTTGTAATAACTGTAAATGGAGTATAACCCCTAAATATTTTATAAAAAATTAAAAATTCAAAAAAGTCATAAAAAAGTATATTTATATTTATGGTGAAAAATCACAAACAACTTAAAAACGGTAAGTAGGTTGATATTTTTTTCAAAATTCTTGTAGAGAATATACTAACACAAATGTATAAAGAAAGGGTTGTGCTCATCTTTAAGTGAGTGTGAGCAGTGACCATAGTTTTATTTGGCAAGCACTATATTTAAAAAATTTTTTAACCTGAATGTATTTAGGTAGGGTTGGGGGGGGAGGCATACTCTCTTGAATTCTTCACCACAGAGCCTTCCACTCCCTATTATTAGCACTTAGCTCAGTTAACTCATTTACTATTCCTGTATGGCCCCTCTTGGGCTTTGAGTTTACAACTCCTATAAAGGTATAGTATGTGTTTGGAATAATACTAGGAGGTAGTTGTTGAGAGTCAATTCTCCAAGGGTCTCTAACATTTATGCACATCTTACAACTGATGCACATTTTCCCTTTATTCATACTATCTTTTCAAAGGTGTTTGACTAGAAAACAATCTTTAAGGATAAGATAGTGTCTCCCTCCAGACCAAAAGGGAGGCATGCTTACTACCTTTTATAAAAGATTCATGTTCTCTAAGCTCCAGGTTCTCCTATATCAACCCACTACATGTGCAGGTGTCATCCTGCCCCCTTTACCTCACTTTGTGGGAAGTGAAGATAGGGGAACCAACATGAAAGTCCTGATGCTCTGGTTCCTGTCATTGCAGAGAGTAATAAACTGCCCTTCATCTCTGATCCAGGAATTTTGAGCATGGTTCCCTCTGTCTAGTCTTTTAGGTGGTTCTTTCCCCAGCCACAGGCAGTTTCCTAACATTCTTGTGCTAATCAGTACTTGGCTGAAGAATTTAGGATGACACTTTGCAGATCCAGGCCTGGGACTAAGGTAAGGCAAGAGAGGTGCCCAGGAACAAAATTTAAGGAGGCCTTCACTCTCAGGCTCAAGCAAAAGCCTAAGAATAAGTACCTCCTTGAAGTCTGTGGTCTGGACTTCTCTCTTGCCTCACCCTAGTCCCAGTCATTTCCACATCTCCAGAGTACTCTTTCATTTCTCTCTCTCTCTCCCTCTCTTCCTCTCTCAGGCTTTTTTTTTTTCTCTCCACTATTCTACCCTCAGAACTCTGGGATGTTGTGAAGAGTAAATGTTCTAATATCTGTAAATGTTTATTACAGGCTTAAAACATAAAATGTGCTCAATAAATGTTTATTATTGTTGTGACTATTACTATAAAGATATTTTTGTGCTTTTTGGTGGATATATTTGGGTTTTGTTGCTACTTACTTTCTAACAAGATGTTCCATTAAATCAAATTCACCAAAGAATTCCTATAGCACTTTTTAAAGGGAAAAGAAGATGTCTAATGATATCTGAAAAATGTTCACATTGTTTAGAAATTCAACATTACAATCCCAAACCTTTATTAAAAGCATATACAAACTTATAAGTGGAAAAGCTGAAACTTTGGCATCAGTCCAGTGGAGGAAGTCAACTACATACTCACTACTACCCCATTTGGGAGTAACAAAGCTAAAGTTATAACCCTGCCAGTACTCCCCACACATACACATACCATTCACAAGTAGAAAAAAAGAAAAGAAAAATAAAGCAAGCATGCCTACTTAATCCAACTTTCCAATATATCAAAAATTAAAGCCACTATCTTCTTGGGAATTGTGGTTTATATTGTGTATGAAATTTAAAAATCTAATGTATCACCAGCTTTCCTCCACTTGCTCTTTTAAGACACCTGTCTTCTAGCAAAATTCATTCATATTTATGGATGTCCTAAAGAATGTATTACATATGACAACAGACAGGACCAGTCAAAGACTATCTGGAATCCATGTTGTTTTGCCCCTCCTATCCCACTAAAAGCAGTAATCTCTACTAGGTTCTCTCTACTGCATGTTTCTGCCTCTATCAAGCACCACTGCCCCCTCAGTTGCATATCAGTCCATCCACCAAGTACCATCCCCCATGCCCACTGCCTTCTTCTTCAGCTGGGCCTCATTACAGATTCCCAAAGACCTCACTCTCTTCCACTGCTAGTACTACAGTTTGTCTCTAAGAAGTTGAACCACACTACAGAAAATTGTAAAATCATGGAGACCACAAAAGTATAATTTCTAATTTTAGTCAGACCCCTAACACCACTCATTTATCTTTAAACATTGGTACCTCTCCTTCTATGAGAGATCGCAAATCTCCTATGATGGATTGCAAAAATGACACACATTCTTTCCCTCCCAGAAAGAAGTGGAGTCTGTTTCTCCATCCCTTGAATGTGGGCTGGCCACATGATTTGCTTTGACCAGTGAGACACTGCAGTATACATGAATAAGCAGAGGTGAAAAACCACTTGCACATTTGGGCTTGTAATGATCTTGTTATCCCATAGCCACATGAACAAGCCATGGCTAGCCTACTAAAGGATGAGAGACACATGACCAGTCACCCCCATCACTCCAGCTGATAGCTGGCCTACCACCAGACATGTGAGTGAACATATCCAGGACCAGCTAGCCTCCTGCCAACCAACCAATCACAAACTAGAATGAGCCAGGCCTGACCCAGACCAGAAGGACTACCCAGAAGACTCATGAACAAAATAAATGATTATTGTTTTAAGCCACTAAGTTCTGGGGTAGTTTTTTATGCAGCAATAAATAAATGATATACCCTCTGATTCACTCCAGTAATTACTTTATTCCAAACCCTTGCACCATTTAATAACCACCCCTACTACCATTCTCAGCACCTGATTTTACCTCCTTCTTTAATGAGAAAAACGAACATACTTAACTCCCACCCTGCCCTAACACCACACTACAGTGTAGTGGTAAAGAGTACTGATTCTGAAGCCAGACCCCCAACTCTTACCTTGGCTCTGGAACATATAAGCAGTATGACCTAGAGAAAATTACACGTTTCTTCTCTGTTAAAGTAGGGATAATGATAATACCTACTTCATAAGGTTGTTGTGAGAATTATGAATAAAGCCTTAAGATCATTTCACTGCGCATAGTGAATGTTCTAAAAATACAAGCTACTATTATTTTTATTGTGACTAGCCAGTGATCCAGAACTTGATTGTTAACAGCTTTATTCACATGTTTATTTATTCATATCCCATAAAATTTATGTATCTAAAGTGTATATTTCAATGGTTTTTAGTATATTCACGGAGTAGTGCAACCATCACCACAATCTAATTTTAGAGTACTCTCATCACCCCAAAACAAAGCTTGATTTCTGAGGCCTGAAAAACTAAGGTGGCTCTGATCCAAATCCTTAAGGAAGAGCCAAGAGTCCAACAGGGAAGACCAAATACTGATGACAGTCCAATGAGTAGGAGCAGAACTGTAAACAAGAAGTGAAGCCAAGAATCAGAGTCAGATAGAAATAGGGTTGGAGAGGAAACGAGGTTTAATACTTAGACACAAACAGCACCAGACTGTCTCCAGCTAACATTATCATGTATGCCAGACTGACTTAAAGGTGTAGCATTAGGTGAAGCTTCTCACTCCCCACAGTCAGACCTACCCTGTGAAGGCTGACAAAGCCAGAATTGCCCCAGATTTCTGCCCCCTAAAAAGGTCCTAACATATCCTGGTAAGCTTTAGTCAAGGTTCCTTGGTTTACAAGTATAACCTTCAAATTCTCCCCAAGTTCTCCAGAATTGAGGTGACCACCTTTATCTTTAATGTCCAGCTAACATAGCGTAAGCCCCCATCCTATGTGACCTCAGGGAGTTCTGTCCACTCCCTATGTATTTCTAAGATTCCTTGGGAAATGCTTACATGTTCCACAAATATATTATTGTTTCTTGCCATCTCTTACTCCAGTCTACCTACCTGTGTTTCTCACAAGATCTCTTCATACTATCTCAAAATCATTTCAACATCCTACCAGGATTATCTCCCTAAAGCTTTGCTCCAAGTGTAGACTTAAGCACCTACCTAAAATCCCTAAGTACAGCTAACCTGAGGCTTTAGTATTTATAAATTTAACTGCTGGCTCAAATATAAAAGGGACTACAACACGGGAAAAGATGACCATTTAAAACAAAATTTTAATTATCATTGCCCTAGAATCTACTGGCAATATTTTATCCCTGAGGGTTTTCTACCAGTGAGCTCTCTCCTTATCCTCCAGTTGGTCACAGTGCTGTAGAATGGCAGCTCTCCTCCCAAAATCAGGAGTCACTTTAGCATTATCTTTTCCTTTCCAAGCCATGGGCTTTTGCTCTCTTTCTCAGACCCAGCCAGAGAAAAGGCTGGCCTCTAGGTAGGGGCCACATTTTCTCCTCAAGGATGACTGATAGTGGGAACAAGCACTGAATTCAGGAAAGATCTCCTATTTCCCACCATGCAAAGTATGACATGGACCCTGGCTCCAGGAAGCCAATCCATAATAGTTGACAGTGCAGTTTCCAAAGTCTGACTCACTCAGCCTTAACTAGGCCCATGTGTGGTTCACTATCCTATTTTGACACTGCCATGTCAGATCCAGTCCAGTTCCTTTTCACACACTTTTCTCCAGGTTATAGTGAAAAGAATTTCAGACCTTCATGTTCCTCTTGTGGACTGTCCTCCCAAGCTCTTATAAGCAAATATTTATACTAAAAACATGCACACTCCTAAAGAAAAATAGTAATCATATTCTGTCACAGAGCAGCCTAAGACTGGAAATATAAAGAATACTATTAACTGTAGGCAGTCAGTTTTATTAAAAATGCAATATATGTGCAAAAGATGTACATAATTCATTCACACCCTGCCAGGAGTATATATAATATACAGTATATGGATCTTATTACCTTTTTAAAGTATTACATCTTCTGAATCTCAGAACACATCATGTCCCAAGGTTTTGAATAAGGAATTATGGACCTGTGTAATCAAAAGCTAACTTAGGATACTATACATAGAGAATCCTAAAGATGCTACCAGAAAACTACTAGAGCTAATCAGTGAATTTGGTAAAGTAGTAGGATACAAAATTAATGCACAGAAATCTCTTGCATTCCTGTACACTAATGATGAAAAATCTGAAAGTGAAATTAAGAAAACACTCCTGTTTACCATTGCAACAAAAAGAAGAAAATATCTAGGAATAAACCTACCTAAGGAGACAAAAGACCTGTATGCAGAAAATTATAAGACACTGATGAAAGAAATTAAAGATGATACAAATAGATGGAGAGATATATCATGTTCTTGGATTGGAAGAATCAACATTGTGAAAATGACTCTACTACCCAAAGCAATCTACAGATTCAATGCAATCCCTATCAAACTACCAATGGCATTTTTCACAGAACTAGAACAAAAAATTTCACAATTTGTATGGAAACACAAAAGACGCCGAATAGCCAAAGCAATCTTGAGAACGAAAAATGGAGCTGGAGGAATCAGGCTCCCTGACTTCAGACTATATTACAAAGCTACAGTAATCAAGACAGTTTGGTACTGGCACAAAAACAGAAACATAGATCAATGGAACAGGATAGAAAGCCCAGAGATAAACCCACACACATATGGTCACCTTATCTTTGATAAAGGAGGCAAGCATATACAGTGGAGAAAAGACAGCCTCTTCAATAAGTGGTGCTGGGAAAACTGGACAGGTACATGTAAAAGTATGAAATTAGAACACTCCCTAACACCATACACAAAAATAAACTCAAAATGGATTAAAGACCTAAATGTAAGGCCAGACACTATCAAACTCTTAGAGGAAAACATAGGCAGAACACTCTATGACATAAATCACAGCAAGATCGTTTTTGACCCACCTCCTAGAGGAATGGAAATAAAAACAAAAATAAACAAATGGGACCTAATGAAACTTAAAAGCTTTTGCACAGCAAAGGAAACCATACACAAGACCAAAAGACAACCCTCAGAATGGGAGAAAATATTTGCAAATGAAGCAACTGACAAAGGATTAATCTCCAAGATTTACAAGCAGCTCATGCAGCTCAATAACAAAAAAAAAAACAACCGAATCCAAAAATGGGCAGAAGACCTAAATAGACATTTCTCCAAAGAAGATATGCAGATTACCAACAGACACATGAAAGAATGCTCAACATCATTAACCATTAGAGAAATGCAAATCAAAACTACAATGAGATATCATCTCACACCGGTCAGAAAGGCCATCATCAAAAAATCTAGAAACAATAAATGCTGGAGAGGGTGTGGAGAAAAGGGAACACTCCTGCACTGTTGGTGGGAATGTAAATTGATACAGCCACTATGGAGAACAGTATGGAGGTTCCTGAAAAAACTAAAAATTGAACTACCATACGACCCAGCAATCCCACTACTGGGCATATACCCTGAGAAAACCATAATTCAAAAAGAGTCATGTACCAAAATGTTCATAGTAGCTCTATTTACAATAGCAGGACATGGAAGCAACCTAAGTGTCCATCATCGGATGAATGGATAAAGAAGATGTGGCACATATATACAATGAAATATTACTCAGCCATAAAAAGAAATGAAATGGAGGTATTTGTAGTGAGGTGGATGGAGTTAGAGTCTGTCATACAGAGTGAAGTAAGTCAAAAAGAGAAAAACAAATACAGTATGCTAACACATATATATGGAATCTAAGGGGAAAAAAAAAAAGGTCATGAAGAACCTAGTGGCAAGATGGGAATAAAGACACAGACCTACTAGAGAATGGACTTGAGGATATGGGGAGGGGGAGGGGTAAGATGTGAGAGGGTGAGAGAGTGTCATGGACATATATACACTACCAAATGTAAAATAGATAGCTAGTGGGAAGCAGCCGCATAGCACAGGGAGATCAGCTCGGTGCTTTGTGACCACCTAGAGGGGTGGGATAGGGAAGGTGGGAGGGAGGGAGATGCAAGAGGGAAGAGATATGGGAACATATGTATATGTATAACTGATTCACTTTGTTATAAAGCAGAAACTAACACACCATTGTAAAGCAATTATACTCCAATAAAGATGTTAAAAAATAAATAAAAAATAAAAATAAATGATGAAGTAATAAAAAAAAAAGCTGACTTAAGGAAAGTGGTCAATATCTGAAAAGAAAAGTTTGAGCTAGATAGATAATACTAAAGCTCTCTGATGCATAAGACATTGTTTGCAGGAAATCTACCCTATATGGTAATTGTGAGGATTAAATAACTTAACTACTATAAAGTCCTTAGAACAGTGACAGACACAGAGTAAGCACTTAACATCAGTATTGCTGTCAATACTGATAGCAAATCTGGATACAATTCTTTCCATAGACCAGGTGTCAGAGACAGTTATGGTACCATAGAACTAGTATATCTTCTACTGTAAACTTTGGCTTCCCAGGTTAGGAAAAAGGGGGGAGGACAGGATCTAGGCCTCCTGAGGCACAGCAGAGAATGGTAATAGGAAAAAAATTCCACAGGATAGCATAATAAGAAGTAGAATTCAATAGAGTCGATTACATACTTTTGTGGCTTTCTAATGGACCTAAAATGTCGTCTTCCAGATATCAGTAGGAACAGATTGTATGAGTGTAACAAAAAAAGAAAATTAGAGAATTCCACTAGATTGTCTCTCCTATGGGCCACTGCCTGTTGTGTATACTTAGCACCTCTCCTTTGCATAATGTAAATGTTCTGTGGGACTGTGGTTCAAATAGTGTGGGAAAGTGGAGGAGAGCACTAATTGCTTGGAATTGTGGTTTTAGTAAAAGAATATATTAAAACATTGTTTGCAAACTCTGCAATTGTGGGATAGGTGGGCCAGCAGTATTATCTATAGGAGGTGTGGTAGGCAGATTTTCTTCCAGAATCTGCTGGGAATACAAAGGTAAAAAGCCCAATTCTCCTCCCACACCCCCTTCTCTGACCTCTCACTACTGCTGTGACACTCTTGCCCCTTTCACCATGTTCCTAATCATGTCATTACCTTCAATTACTTATAAGAGTATGAACTCTTTCTCCCATTAGAATGTAAACTCCCTATTCACTTTGTTATACAGCAAAAACTAACACACCATTGTAAAGCAATTATACTCCAATAAAGATGTTAAAAATATATATATAAACTCCCTAAGGGCCAAGACCTTGTGTCATTCTCTGCTGTATTCCCAGACACTAAACATTGCCTGAAACAAGACTCTCCAAAAGTATTTACAGTATTAAAGTAATTAATGAAAAAGAACAAAGTTTGACGCACAAGCTTGACAAGGTAAACTCATAAACCAATATAACAGCACAAGTCATTGCTGTTCTGGTTAAATTTATTTTCAATTAATAATCGAATTAAAACAGAAAAAAATAGGTAAGCAGAAAATAATGACTCCATCTCACACGCATTAAGATGGCTATTAAGGGCTTCCCTGGTGGCGCAGTGGGTGGGAATCTGCCTGCCAATGCAGGGGACACGGGTTCAATCCCTGGCCCAGGAAGATTCCCACATGCCGCGGAGCAACTAAGCCCGTGTGCCACAACTACTGAGCCTGCGCTCTAGAGCCCGTGCTCTGCAACAAGAGAAGCCACGACAATGAGAAGCCCGCGCACCACTCTCTGCAACTAGAGAAAGCCCGCGCACAGAACAAAGACCCAACACAGCCAAAAATAAAAACAAATAAATAAATAAATTTTAAAAGATGGCTATTTAAAAAAAACCCAGAAAATAACAAGTGTCTACAATGATGTGAAGAAATTGGAGCCCTTGTGCACTGTTGGTGAAAACGTAAAATGGCACAGCCACTGTGGAAAACAGTATGGTCATTCCTCAAAAATTTAAAAACAGAATTACCACATGCCCCAGCAACTCCACTTCTGGATATACACTCGAAAAAATTGAAAGGAGGGATTCAAACATATATTTATACATATGTTCATAACAGCATTATTCACATCAGCCAAAAGGTGGAAGCAACCCAAGGGTCCATCAGTAGAGGAATGGATGAACAGAACGTTGTATATATATATACACACATATATATACATATATACTATATATATATTCATATATATGTGTGTATATATATACACACACATATATACACACACACACACATATACATATATATATGAATACTATTCAGCCTTAAGAAGGAAGGAGGGGCTTCCCTGGTGGCGCAGTGGTTGGGAGTCTGCCTGCCAATGCGGGGGACGCGGGTTCGGGCCCTGGTCTGGGAGGATCCCACGTGCCGCGGAGCGGCTGGGCCCGTGAGCCACAATTGCTGAGTCTGCGCGTCTGGAGCCTGTGCTCCGCGGCAGGAGGGGCCGCGATGGTGAGAGGCCCGCGCGCCGCGATGGAGAGTGGCCCCCACTTGCCGCAGCTGGAGGAGGCCCTCGCACAGAAACGGGGACCCAACACAGCCATAAATAAATAAACAAATAAATAAAAATTAAAAAAAAAAAAAAAAGAAGGAAGGAAATTCTGCTGTACATGGATGAAACTTGAGGACATTATGCCATGTGAAATAAGCCATTCACAAAAATGACAATTATGATTTATATGATTCCACTTGTATGGGGTACCTAAAGTAGTCAAATTCACAGAGACAGAAGGTAGAATAGTGGTTGCCAAGGGCTGGGAGGAAGGCAGAATAGGGAAAGTCTAATGGGTGCAGAGTTTCAGTTTTGCAAGATGAAAAGAGTTTTGGAGATGAATGGTAGCGATGACTGCACAACAGCCTGAAGTACTTAGCACTATTGAATGGTTAAGATGATACATTTTATGCGTATTTTACCAACATTAAAAAAAAAATTTTTTTTTTTTAAAAACGGTTACAATAACAATCCACATCAATCAAAACCAGTAGGGAAAAGAGAAATTCGGACTAGCCCAGCCTTAACACAACTTGACCACCAGGCTGTGGAAACAGGAAACCAAGGGCGTGGCAAGGGCAAGCCTCCGGGGCTCTGCCCTGGGCGAGACTGCAAGAAAGCCCCGGGTTGAAGCGGGTCACCGGCCGCCTAGGCTGCCACTGCGCAAGCGCATATCGCGGCTACCGCCGAGGCGCCTTTTAAACGTACCCGGAAGTGACGTCTGTAAAGCTGAGACCGGCTCAGGGAGATCTGAACACTTCGCACAGGTGAGCGGTGCTGCGACTGTCGTCCTGGGGCCGCTATGAGCTGCACCATCGAGAAGATTCTGACAGACGCTAAGACTCTACTGGAGAGGCTGCGGGAGCACGATGCGGCCGCCGAGTCGCTAGTGGATCAATCGGCGGCGCTGCACCGGCGGGTGTCCGCTATGCGGGAGGCGGGGACAGCGCTTCCGGACCAGGTCAGGCAGAGGGTAGGGGTCCGTGCCCTCGGGTTCCGGGCACTTGAGGGGTGGAGGGTGCGGTAAAGTGGGCACTCGGCCTGGAATTTTGTCCTGGTGCAAGAGGGCGGTGGTGAGAACTTTCTGCGGGGTCGGGGCTGAGGATGCTGCCCTGAAGCTCTGCCTCCTGCCTATTAAGTTGCATCTGCGGCTGTTCTGTTTACTGCGCGATTAGTCTGTCTCTGTTTGTCCAGTATCAAGAGGATGCATCCGATATAAAGGACATGTCCAAATACAAACCTCACATTCTGCTGTCCCAAGAGAATACACAGATTAGAGACTTGCAGCAGGAAAACAGAGGTTGGTCAGGCCTTTTTGTGTAGTTATGATTTTTTCATATCCAGTAATATTTCATAAGTTCTTGCAAAACTGACAAACTGTTCACAAAAGCGCACATGCTGTATGTATTTCCAAGTCAGTACTTTTAACAGGAAAGTTAGACTGTGCTCGCCCAGTATCAGTAAAGTTTGTTACATTACCCTTTTCAAGGTCTTCTGATTTTTTATTTAAAGGCAGCTTATCGAAGAGGTGCTTAGTACAGTTGAATTATTTCATGGCTTATTAGGTGTCCCAAGGTGGAGGCTTGCATAACAAGAGAATATCCTCAAGGACTTAAAACTTAATATTTAAATATTAATTGAAATAAACATTAAAGCTAAGATTGAAAGTTTTTTTATGTTCCTTGTGCAAGGTGGAAGAGGTAAATCGTATCCTCGCGTGTATATTCTTGGGCTTGATGAATACATTATTAATGATAGTAGTATGAATAATTATTTGTGTATCAGTTTACAGAGGGCTTTCACGTGTATCATGCCATTGTATTCTTATATCTTCATTTTGAGGTAGACAAGCAAGGTTTTTATTATTACAAGGCAGATAAGAAATAGGCTCAGAGAGGTTAAATGATTTGCCTAAGAGTCGTAATCTCGTAACTCACAGAACTGAACTTAAACTCATGTCTTCTGAGGCCACATCCCGTGTTGTTTCTACCAGATTATGCTGCCACTGCCTAGAAAGATATTTTTCACATAGACCATAACTGTTGAGTTCTGTGGACTTAAACACTAATTAACAACTTTGGATTCATAATGTTACATAAAGTGTCATAAAATTCCAACTGTTTGAGTTTGGCTTTAGGATGTATCTCTCAGACATCACTGCCAAGTTATTTTATTTTTTTGATAGAGCTATGGGTTTCCTTGGAGGAACACCAGGATGCTTTGGAACTCATCATGAGCAAATACCGGAAACAGATGTTACAATTAATGGTTGCTAAAAAAGCAGTGGATGCTGAACCAGTCCTGAAAGCTCACCAGTCTCACTCTGCAGTAAGAAACTTTGATGAATAAATTCTAAATGAATTGAAATCTTGAAATTGTTTTAGATTGTGTGTTTGCTTTTGAAGAAAAGTAAGCTTGTTTTCCTTTCATGTTTATCACATTTGCTGTAGGTTTTACTATAGCTTTGTAAAGATATGAATAGAAAGAAGGGGGTAAAGGGCTGCTCAGGGCCTTTTATTTGAGTAAGACTAAAGTTCCTCCCCCATTCACCAAGATCTCTTTTCAAGATGTTAATGAATGCTTAGTTAGTTCTTCCACCAAACAGAATGCCACTTAGTGTTGAAGGTGCTCAGTAAATACTTGGGTGGTTATTATTGTACATTTCACTGGTCTGTAAGCTCCTTGGTTGTAAGGAGCATGAATTCATCTTTTATCCCTAACATAGTACTTGGCACATAGCAGGGGGTCAGTAAACTTTTATTAAACTGAACTACATAGCATCATACTGTGTTGTTAGGAGAGAGAAGTATGGTTTAAAAAAAAAAAAAAAAAAGACATGGCATAGTTTCTATACTTTGGTTGCTTATGATTTAACTTGGGAGACCGAGTAATTGTTCTTAAGTTTGTAGAGTGCTTCAGAGTTGTCATTGTACATTCACAGGTACTATATCATTTAATCCTAGATTAATAGATTGACACCTCACTATTACTGCAGTGGAATTTATGGAAGATAAGTTTCATCTTAGATCCCATTGAAAGCATTTTAATGACTTCAGTTAACTAAAGTCATAGGGCACAGGGATATTTTAAATATGTGAATGGCTTTCATCTGGACAAGATAATAATCTGTGGTCCAGAGGAGAAAACTTGATCCTTGAAGGAGACAGAGTTTAGCTTTTATGAAAAACTTGCTAAGAGATATGTCCAATGATAGAATAAGATACCTTGGAATATGGTAAGCTTCCTGCCAATAAAAGTATTCAAATTTAAGTTAAACAGCCACTTAGAGATAATGTCCAATATCCAATGGGTGGTTAGACTAGAATTGACCTTTTGAAAACAAATTATCTGTGAATATCGCAAGATAACTTTATTATGGCTTTACCTCTGAGGACTTAGATTGTAGTGAAACTCCTTTGTAACCTCTGTACCACAGATTAAATGAACTTTTAACATCATAATGCACATGTTTTCATGAACTTCATATCAATAAGAAGATGACTTTTTCACCTTTTTATTCTTAATATCCTCACAGGAAATTGAGAGTCAGATTGACAGAATCTGTGAAATGGGAGAAGTGATGAGGAAAGCAGTACAAATGGATGATGATCAATTTTGTAAGATTCAGGAGAAACTAGCACAATTAGAGGTAAGATTGTTGATATTTTAGGTTCACAATATTTTACAGAGATTTCAGACTCTGGAAGGTATGCCATCACTGTATTATCACTGTTAGGTACTGATGTTTCCTTTGTGGTCTGATTTAAAATTAAACTACATCCTCCATACCCTTTTCAAGAAAGGAAATGTAATCAGCAGCAAACAATGAAAATGCCAACTATGTATTGGCTAGAAATTGAGATATCATATTGAGAGGGTAGAGAGAGTGGAAGGGACAGAATACATGTGAGCTAAGGTGCCTCATCTGTTGTAAAAAGAACTCAAATAGGTAATGTCTAAACTTGATGATCAGGAAATAGCAGTACTGGGCATATTATGTAGAATTATGGAATACCAAAAGAAATAGATAAAACTATTAAAAGTGGTTGCCTTTGGGAAACAAAGTCAAGGGACTGCAGTCTATTTTATAAGTCTTATAGTCTTGATTTTTTAAAATTAATTTTTATTGGATAGTCTTGATTTTTTTAAAAAACTATTTTCATGTAATATTTTTATTAAAATGGGAATAATTTACAAAGAAAGGCTTGGGGTGTTAGTGTGCCCATAAAATTGTTAAGGAAAAGCATTACAATAGATCAGCAGTCCCCAACTTTTTTGGCACCAGGGACTAGTTTTGTAGAAGACAATTTTTCCACAGACTGGGGGTGGGGATGGGGGGATGGTTCAGGCGGTAATGTGAGCGATGGGGAGCAGCAGGGAACAGCAGATGAAGCTTCGCTCGCTCACCTCCTGCTGTGCAGCCCGGTTCCTAACAGGCCGTGGACCAGAAGCCATCAGAGGCCCAGGGGTTGGGGACCCCTGCAATAGATGATTTGAATGTTCCTTATTACAAGATGCTGTCATGGGCCCTTTGGGAAATACTAGAGAGGAAAAGACAGGGTACCTGCTCAGAGTCTAACAAAAGGAATAAGACTAGTAGTATTTTGGTATGAAATGGTATATAAATGCTAGGAGAGAGATACAGAGTATTGAGGGAAGCACTTTATATGGTACAAGGTTTAATGACCATGGGCTCTAACTCTCAGTGAAACCTGAAAATGCTATGGCTTCCCAGAATTTCCTGCAGAGAGAATAAGGATGAAGAGTGCAAACTGCCCTACCTGGAAATCAAAGGGAGGCAAGGTCCCAATTAGGAACTAGGAGTTAGTTAAAATGATAGAATGATCTTGTCTATGCCATCCCTAATTTATCTCACTTATGGAAACAGCCTAAGGAAATGTGGGACAAATTTTACTTAATATTTTAAGTGGAAAAAACATGGGCATTGGATTGAGACCCCAGCAATACCACATCTAAGTTGTCTAAGTTTGGACAAGTTTTTGGACTTTTGTGAGCCAGCGTCCTCATCTCAAAGAGAACATGGATGTAAGCAATGGTACTTACCCTACCTATTGTGTGAGATTATAGATGTAAGACACCCATGTGATACCTGGCTATGTGCCCAGTAATTCTTTTCCCCCTTTCCTTTCTTTCTCCAAAACCGTAGGACATCTAGGAGAGAAGATTGAGCAGAGTTAAATTATTATTAGGAATTTGAAAGACAGAAGAAACAATACTAAAACTTGTGGGAACCATAAAGAGTTTGACAAGCAGTGAATTCCTCAAGTGGAGAGGGACCTTGTTTTTTTCTGTGTAGTCCTAACACGTGGCATGTGGAAATTACTCAGTAAATGTTTTTTAAATGAATAAATAAGTAGAATTTTAGGAAATTCTCAGTTCTTTTGTTTCCTTAAAACTTTAAAAATTAAAATAATATGCTTTCTGTTTCAGGCCCAAAACAACGTGTTCTGATACAATTTGACAGTCAAAATACCTGAAATGAACATATACTTTTTTTTTCCAGCTTGAAAATAAGGAACTTCGAGAATTATTGTCCATCAGTAGTGAGTCTCTTCGGGTCAGGAAGGAAAACTCAATGGACACTGCTTCCCAAGCCATCAAATAATTCAACTTCTGAATGACGGCTGGAGATTGTTTATCGAGGAAGTTATTATCTCTCTATTCGAGTATTGTCCATTCAGTGTCTTGCCTCAGACTTGATTTAATGTTGATTAAATGTATCAAGTGGCAGTTTAGAATTCGCAGTCAAAAGTGGCTGTCCACGAAACAGTTTTTGGGTATGTTAGTGAAAATACTCACTAAAATACACTGAGTTTCACCATTCCTTTCTCTAAGAGACTACTTTTAATTTTTCATTTCTGGGACCTCAATTTATATAAACTGTTTTCAGCTCATTTTTGTTCTTTCATATCTCTGAAACTTAGAGCATTTTATTATAAACCAGCAATTTTATTTTATATAGGATTGTAAATTGCAATTCTTAAAAATTTTAAAAAGAGATTAGCTTTTTCAATCTATTTGGCATAAACCTGGATTTGTTTCCATTTGGGAAAAATAATACAATTCCACAGAAGTAGATTGGCAGATTCTCTAATTTGTAATGTCATTCACCTTTTTTGAAGTTTTAAGTCTCTCTGGTGCTAAGAGTTGGCACTTTATGGCCTGGTGTCTTTACTCTTAATTTGAGAGAACCTGTTGCTAGTCCCTGGGAAACATACTTGAAAATAAGTCAACTGTTTTTTTTCTAGTGGTAGTATAATCATCGTATTGTTCAAAGAATGCTGAAAAATTTGTCCTGTGTGTGTTTACGCACACATGTGCTCTTAGTTCAGATGCTAAAGGTAACTTTTATTTATTCTATTAGATGTTAGTAGTCAATTTTTCAATTTTGTCCTACTAGGAAATCTTCAGCTTGGGTAGTTTACCCAGTGTGAAGAAGATATGATAGGTTTATTCACATCATAGTTCTTAGGTACTACATTCTACAGTTTATATATAACTTTCATTTATAATTAAGAACCATCACTTACTTGGATGTCTTTCATTACTAGTACTAGTAGTTGGCTTTCTTTTTAGATCCATTTTTCACAAGGAAGCAAAGTTTTATCACTTAATGAGAGTTTATTACATTCATAGAAGCTGTGTTGAGATTCAAATGCTAAGTGGTCAGCTAGGCCCACTCATCATTTCATTCCCCCATCTCCATTTACTCACATTTCAAATTTATAAATTACTTCATGTAATACTATCAATTTAGGTTTGCCCAAAAATAATTGAAATAATGAATGCTAAACCTGTCAATATTTCCCAGTAACCGTAAGCACTATACTGCATGGGAGAGACACATCATTAGAAAGAGTTTTTTGTTAGTGCTTTGTGTGGTGTAAACTTTCTTTTGTACAGCCATAAAGAATTAACTCCAAATAAAACAACAGAATTTCTCCAAGATATCCTAAAAGCATCTGATCCCAGTAATACCAAAGGACTTTGCCTAAAATGGTAGGCTGTAATGAATCGGTATATGTCATTTTTGAATTTGTCAAATTTCTATTCAGAATCCTGCAAACAATTTCCACCCGAAGTGTGGACGTTTTTATCTCATTTCCTAAGAGTATGTAAACTTTTAGTCTAGCCATTTGCCTTGCAGTATATGCCCTAAGTGCCACTCTATGTTCCACAGTTCCATTCAGGAGGCAGGTACCCTATACCATTGGTCAGCTGCCATGGCCAGTTTTCAGTGAAAATGATAAGGTAATCAAATGGCCCATTAAACTATAACATGGTGTCCCTTTATCTGCTTTATGTTCCTTTAGAGTTGTTTGTAAAGTTCTTTACATCTCAGATACCAGGATAAATCTAAATGTTAACTTTTCCCCCTGGCAAATCAAAAGCTTGAAGCATGAGCCTCAAGAGTTCTCAGCACCCTATATAATATGAATTCTAGCTGGTGTTAATACTATGAAAATAGTGTGTAGTTAGAAAATTGAAGGGGAGAAGGAATGTTCTTGACTTTGGTCTGAATGGGTATGAAAGGTTACTTTGCAGTGGATGACGGAACTTGACTGGTGTGCAAAATTTTAGTACAAACTTATCTTTTCTAATAAAAATCTCATTTTGAGAATATCAGCTAATTTTACTCAGTAATGAGTCTAATTATTAGGAAGTGCAAGGGTTTATTTTTCACTTATATAGCAACCTGTCAGGTACACAGGGTTTTTCATAAATACTAATTATCACATTGTAGTTCGTATAACTATAAATAGTTGTTTCTGAAATGGTTTTAGACGTTTCCTCATGGTTAGAAATCATAAGTTACATGATTACAAGTTAAAGTATAAAATTAAAACTGTTTGGAAGTATCTTGGAAAAATGTGTAAATATTATTGATACCTACCTTTATTACCTTATATTAATACCTTATGCATAATTTGATTCAAACATTGAAGGTCTATTTTAGTGTTCCTCAAAATGTGGTTCACTGACCTACTACAATAGAAGTTTGGGGATGGAATCTAGGAATTTGTATTTTAATAATCATCCCAGATAACTTCTAAGGACACTAGTTTGAGACTGTCTAGTCTACTATGTTAGGCACTTCATTTGGAGTTATGAATTTTAAAAAGCAGGGGGGAGGCATTGACGGTGTTTTTGAAGAAAAATCTGGTAGAAGAGGCAAACAATGTGATAAATCCAATATAAGGATGTATAGAGTACAGAGGAGGGACTATTTACAACTTGAGCATCCAATAGAGACAAAATGAGTAGGAGAACTAGAAAGCTGAGTGCTTTCTAGTTATTATATAATCTCCATTTCAACTGTACCTCATTTTACAGATACTCAGGCACGAGGAGGTTGTTATTATTCCAAACTGAAACCAAGATTCAAACCCAGACTTGAACATACTCTTAACCATTAAGTTAAGATTCCTTTAAATGCCAAATACTATTCAGAGTTCAAGTGGTTCTTGAGAGGAAAATATTTCATTAATGGCGCAAAAGATACACCACAGCCCATATATTAGAAAATATTATGAATTTAATAAATGGAGTCTTAAGGAATGAGACATAATTGTCATCTGTTTTCTAGAGTGGTGTAGCTCAGAGTGCGTGCGTGCAACTGAAAAGAACAATGCTTAATCAGTGCTTAACAGTCCTTTGTTGATACATACAGGAAAAGGTGCAGTTCTGTCTTTCAAATCTGCCTCCTTAGCATATTGTTTTTCAGCCTTCACGCAATTTTCTTGTTGCAGGAAGGTTGCTGCTCTGCCAGAAGTCATGTCCATGTTTGAAGGCAGAAAAAAAAGGGAAATGTCGTATGCCAGCTATATGTATTCTCTTTTATGAGGAAACACAATGCTTTCCCAGAAATCCAGACAGACTTCCCTTTGTCTTATTTGCCTGACCTGTTACATGGTCACTTCTAGCAGCAAAGGAAGCTGGGACATAGCTGCCGCAAATAAAATCAGTATTCTATTAGCAAAGAGGAAAGAGTATTGAGAAAGCAGCTAACAATGTCTGACACAAGTCCTCTTACACTGAATAGTTTTTAACAAGTGTAAGCATTAGCCAAAGGAGTGTGTTGGTGTTGAGTGACCAAGGAATGGGCTGCGGAAGACATCTGTCATTTCTTTTTAGGCTGCCCATTATCCTAACTCCTATACTATAGTTAGGGAACCCATCACCTAATGAGGCAGAGCCTTCCTCCCTCCTAAAAAATTTGAAGGTGTCAGATGTTTGTTTTCCCAGCCACTTTGCAGCCAGGGAAGATACCTCTTCCTTAAAAGTTAGTGATACAAAGAAGCAGGGAACTATGCTGAATTCTTTGAATAAAGGCAGTGACTACAACACTGGCTACTACATCCACCTCCACAGAAGGAGCAGCAAGTGGCTGTACTGACAACATTCAGTATCCAGTGTCAGCAAAGTCAGTGGTGTGAGCTGCAGTGTCTCTGCCCCAGTGGACACCGTGGGGTCTTCACTGAAGCAATGATCTGAAGTGATTATAGAGGTTGTATAGCCTCTAATTCTGGTTTTCTGGCTATCCAGAGATCCTGAGGATTACCTGAGGATTATTAGCTTTTAATAAAATCACTTTTTGTTAAAATTAACCTGAATTGACTATAATTAAGAACGCTGACTGATAAAATAAGCATAGTTTAAAAAGCAACAATGCAAATATAAATTTTGTCAACACATTATGCATAATTTTGCCCTTATGTTTTAATGTAATTTCTGACTTATAAAAAGATGTGACATGCAAATAAATTATCAAGCATAATAATTCATAACCTAATTTAAGAAATAGAACATTACCCATATGTTACATTTATTTATTTGTGCTCCTCTCCTGTCTCTACCCCCTGCTCCCTCTTTTTAATAGTTTTATCACATGAGAAAAGACCTAAAATATGTATATAACACTAAAGTGACATTTTTTAGTTTTGCTCCTTTTTGAGCTGTATGAAAGTGGTATTAGACTGTATAGTAGTCTATAGGGATTTGATTTTTTTCACTCTTCATTATGTTTCTAAGATTCATTGTGTTGTATATAGTTGTCATTCATTTTCATTGATGTACTAGATTTCATCATGTGACTACAGTATATTGTTAAGAGATACATACATATAAAATAATAAAATTATACATTTTTAAAAAAATCCTTGCTAATATCTGACTCCTAATTTTTAATTCTTCCTCCATCTACCTCATTGATATTAGACACATTTCACTATAAGCAGTTGTATTTCGTATTCTGCAGTTATTTCACTTGCAGTTGTCTCATGGCAACCTTCCAAGTGGATTAAGGAGTATTATCCACTAATATTCATAGTGGAAAGCAGATGATGCTTTTTCTTTTGTCACTCTCCAAGAATGCTTAAGAGGAAGTGGAACCTTCAGAGCTTCGATGAACTACAATTCACTCAACATTTCGTCTAGCCTCCTGGAAATGGATTTCTGTATGTTACTGATCCTAAGATTCATTTTTATTTCATACTTTAATGTCTCTGAAATTGGGATATGTCTTATACATGTAGGGGTTGTCATCTAGTTGATTCTAAGCGTAAGAAAATTGGTTTGCATTCCTGGTGGTGTGACTGGATAAAGTCAAGTTCTTGATATTTCAGTCAACAAACTAAGGACCATTTGAGAAAGGAATGGGGGTTTAGCTGTTTTCTGTGAACTTTCCATTAGCACTTACTGTAAAATCAGGAGTGCCAGCATAAGAATTTGGAGTATGGCTGTATTCATTTTCTATTGCTATGTAACAAATCACCACAAATTTAGCAGTTTAAAGCAACACCTATTTATTATCTTACAGTTCTGTAAGTCACAAGTCCATGCACGGCTCAGCTGGGCTTTCTCAGGATCTCACAAGGCTGAAGTCAAGGTATCATCCGAGGCTAGCATCTCGTCTAAGGCTCTGGGCCCTCTCCCATACTCACATGGTTGTTGGCAAAATTCACTTCCTTGCAGGTGTAGAACTCAGAGGCCTTCAAGGCCCACAGGAGATCATCTCTGACTTCCCTTGTGTTCTACCTCTAGACTCCCTTTTAAGAGCTCATCTGGGGACTTCCCTGGTGGTCCAATGGTTAAGACTCTGTGCTTCCAATGCAAGGGTCACAGGTTCGATCCCTGGTTGGGGAACTAGGATCCCACATGCTGCCGGTATGGCGAAGATAAAGTCTCCAGCCACTGAGGGGGAAGAAAGAGAGAGAGAGAGAGAGAGAGAGAGAGAGAGCTCACCTGATTAGGTTAGGCCCACACAGAATAAGCTCCCTCTTGATTAACCCAACTGATTAGATATCTTAATTACATCTGCAATGATCCCTTTTGCCATTGACGAGATATAAGTGATATCCTCTAAGATCTACAAGCCCAACCCATGCTCAAGAGGAAGGAATTATACAAGGCAAGTGTACCAGGTGATAGGAATCTTGGTGATCATCTTAAAATTCTGCCTACCACAGTGGCTTCTGGCAGCTTGGAATAAAATCCTGGAGACAACAATGAAACACTCTTAGGAAATGCTGCATTACCAGTATTCTTGGTGGCCCAAGAATACTTCTGTGTGGAAAAACCTGCACATCTATGAGACAAAAAAGAGATTTATTAGCAAGATCCACCAATGCATGCTAAAATAAGTGGACTAAAGTTCAAACAGAAAAAGGATATTTGCATAGTCTCTTATCAGTTTCCCAGAGTTGCCATAACAAATTACCACAAACTGGATGGCTTAAAACAACAGAAATCTATTCTCTCACAGTTCTGGAGGCTGGAAGTCTGAAATCATGGTGTTGGCAGGTCGGTTCTTTCTGGAGGCTCTGAGGAATAATGTGTTCCATGCCCCTTTTCTAGCTTCTGGCAATTCCTGGCATTCCTTGACTTCCATATGCATCATTGCAATCTCTGCCTTCTCAGTCTTCACATTGTGTTCTCCTTATATGTCTCTGTGTCCAAATTTCCCTCTTTTAAGGACACTGGTTGTTGGATTAGGGTTTATCCTAGTCCAGTATGACCTCGTTTCAACTTGATTATATCTGCAAAGATCCTATTTTCAAATAAGGCCACATTCTGAGTTTCTGGGTAGACATGAATTTTGACAGGACATTGTTCAATCAAGTATGGTCTCAAAGTATCTCCACCACAATATTTAATTATTATAAAGGGAAAAACAGTAATTTTACCATGAAGAATCCTGGCAGACAACACTGACCAATTGATTAGGTAAACATCACTAATAATACTTTTCAACATCATATAAGCCCTGATACAATGCAATGAGAAGGGTACATGACCTCTGTAACATTCTTCCAAATAATGCATAACCTCAATCTAATCAAGAGAAACATCAGACAAAACCGAATTAAGGGAAGTTTACAAAATAACTGACCAATATTTTCCAAAGCATCTAGGTAATGAAAGACAAGGAAAAGCTGAGGAACTGTCATAGGATAGAGTAAACTAAGGAGACATAGTATTAAATGTAGGGTGGGATCCTGGATTTGATTCTAGGAGAGAAAATGGATATTAGAGAAAAAACTGGTGAAACCTGAATTAATTTTGTAGTTAATATTATTGGGTCAAGGTTAATTTCCTACTTTTGAAAATTGTTCTATGGTGAGGTAAGATTAACATAATAGAAAACTGGGTGAAGGGTTTATGGGAACTTTCTGTGCTGTTATTTCTAATTCTTTTGTAAGTCTAAAATTATCTCAGAACAAATATGCATTCCCCTGATTACTAATGAGGCTGAGCATAATTTCAAATGTTTATTTGCCTATACAGAGATTTTTTTAATATAGACATTCAAGTCTTTCCTCCATTTTCCTTTTCTTTGATTTTTTTTCTTATCGATTGATATGTATTAATTTACTATATATTCATGATAATACATTGTCAGCTTTATACGTTGCAAATATATATTCTCCTAGTCTGTTGTTTTTTTATTTTTTTATGCTGCCTCTTGATGTATGGCATTTTCAAAATATGTTCAGGCACTTCCCTGGTGGTGCAGTGGTTAAGAATCCGCCTGACAATGCAGGGGACACAGGTTCGAGCCCTGGTCTGGGAAGATCCCACATGCCACGGAGCAACTAAGCCCGTGCACCACAACTACTGAGCCTGCACTCTAGAACCCGTGAGCCACAACTACTGAGCTCGCACGCCTAGAGCCCGTGCTCTGCAACAAGAGAAGCCACTGCAATGAGAAGCCCACGCACTGCAACGAAGAGCAGCCCCCAATCGCCGCAACTAGAGAAAGCCCGCATGCGGCAACAAAGACCCAACGCAGCCATAAATAAATAAATTTTATAAAAAATAAAAACATGTTCAAATTTATTACTAAAAAGAAGGAGATTCAGAAGAGTAGGACTAGTAAAGAAGTTTTAGGAATACCTTAACTAATTTACTTTGCTTTTTTTCTTGCTTTATATACACACAAGTGTGACATAATTTTTTTTAAAAAAACTAGGTCTAAATTAGTTTAAAAGGGCTCTTTTAATAAATATAAAATTCTAAGTAATAAAAGTATTATGTCATAGTGTGCTGCTTTTTTTTTTTTTTTGGCTGCGCCAGCACAGCTTGCAGGATCTTAGTTCCCCAACCAGTGATGGAACCCATGCCCCCTGCAATGGAAGCACGGACTCCTAACCACTGGACCGCCAAGGAACTCCCTATGTCATAGTGAAAATGGCAACATTTTCTTCTTGCTGGTACATAAATAATGATGTATCACACAGTCAATACTGTCTTAGATTTAATTAAATAAGTATAATTCATTCATTCAATGAACATTTATTAAGTACTGTTATCTCAGTCACTATCCTAGGTTTAGAGGATACAGTGATGAACCAGAGAACTGAAGCTTACATTATCGTTCAGGAAGTAGGGCAATGAAAAATTAAATTCATAAATGTGTTAATTTTGGATAACAATACATGTTATAAAGACAATAAAACAAGCTAATATTGTTATGGAGAGCAATGGTAATAGTGGGTACTTTTACTTTAGAAAAGATCTTTGTGAGGTGGTAACATTTGGGCTGAAACCTGAAAGATAAGAAAGTGCCAAATATCTGATGATTTGGGGAAAGAGCATTCCAGGCAGAGGCAAGAGTAAAGGCAAGGATTCTGAAGTAGGAACAAATTTGCAATGTTGGTGGCAGTGGATTAAAACACAGTGAACCAGGGGTTAGAGACTTAGTAGAGACTAGGTCATTTAGGCCTTGTATTATAGATCATTGTAGAAGAGTTTGGATTTTATTCTAAATACAATTGGTTTTATTTTTAATTAAATTTGAAATAGGCTTTGCTCCATGCTTCTCTCTGGCTGATTCCCAGAGCTAAAATGTTATGGTGATTACTTTCAGTGCAGCAGCTTATGATGTCCACATAATTCTTCCGTTAAATGCAATGTTGACGTTTTAAAGGGAAGCATCATAGGGATTACCTGGTGGTGCAGTGGTTAAGAATCCACCTCCCAATGCAGGAGACATGGGTTCGAGCCCTGGTCCGGGAAGATCCCACATGCCACGGAGCAACTAAGCCCGTGCACCACAACTACTGAGCCTGTGCTCTAGAGCCCGTGTGCCTAGAGCCCATGCTCCGCGACAAGAGAAGCCACCGCAATGAGAAGCCTGCGTATCACAATGAAGAGTAGCCCCCCGCTCACCACAACTAGAGAAAAGCCTGCGTGCAACAACGAAGACCCAATGCAGCCAAAAATAAATAAATAAATTTATTTTTTTTAAAAAAGGGAAGCATTATATAAAGCTTCTGCCTTGGGCTTCCCTGGTGGCGCAGTGGTTAAGAATCTGCCTGACAGTGCAGGGGACATGGGTTCCAGCCCTGGTCCGGGAAGATCCCACATTCCGTGGAGCAACTAAGCCCGTGTGCCGTAACTACTGAGCCTGCGCTCTCATCCATCACTGCTCAAGAAAACCTTATAAATGTGTAAGGGATGCTTACTTTTTTTAAAAAATTTATTTTATTTATTTTGGCTGCGTTGGGTCTTCGTTGCTGTGCGCGGGCTTTCTCTAGTTGCAGCAAGCGGTGGCTACTCTTCCTTGCGGTATGCAGGCTTCTCATTGCGGTGGCTTCTCTTGTGGAGCACGCGCTCTAGGCGCGTGGGCTTCAGTAGTTGTGGCTCGCGGGCTCTAGAGCGCAGGCTCAGCAGTTGTGGTGTACGGGCTTAGTTGCTCCGCGGCATGTGGGATCTTCCCGGCCGAAGGCTCAAATCCGTGTCCCCTGCATTGGCAGGCGGATTCTTAACCACTGCACCACCAGGGAAGCCCAGGATGCTTGCTTTTGATTCTCGAATAGACTCCAGAGAAATGTGCTTATTGATAATGGTAGAGAAAAAAAAAATCCACAACTATAATCAATCTCATTGTCTATGTTTCTCGAAAGAAAAATTAGTATGATAAATAACCAAAAATATATGCAACTTTTAAATTCTGATTATTATTTCTTAATGGAGTAAATATCTTCCCCAAATCCATGATTACCCTGTTGTATAGGAAATGGTTTCCCAAGTGACTTCACAAGCTTCTGCTTTAATTAACTTCAGTTTAAAAAATAAACATAAAAATATAACTACATTTTGGGGTTTTTTTGACTTCAAGATTAATCTGAAAAAATATTATTGCCTTAAAATGTGATCTCCTAAGAATGAAACCTACCTCTACCTAAAAATGAAACCTATGAGTGGTACTTGTAGAAAGACTAAATCATTTAAACTAGTGATTTAAATCAATGATTTAAGACTAAATCATTTAAACTAGTGAATTACTCCATCTTTTACTTTAATGCATCAGAAGCTAAAATGTATGCTTCTGGATTGATACACATTTGCATTTTGTGTTAAGTGTAATTTGATACTAATTATGGACCAAGGAGGAATTTAAAGGCAATTGAGACATAGAATGAGGATGATAAAATAGTTACATGGTTTAAGAAGGTCTTTAGAAGCTATGTGTGATGGTAGAAATCGAGACTTTATTCTTATTAATAGGACTTGTATTTATAGAATTTAGTGAGGCTATTATTTTTTACATTTCCCGTTGCTGTGATATTTGAGAATGTGTGCTCTTAGACCTAATTCTACTTTTAGCCCAGCTTCACATGACCTTATTTCTAGTGCAAGAGCCCAGGGCAGTTTCTCTGTAACACTAGATTAGAATATCCAAACGAGATCTATTGCTGGGGAGGAGAAATCTTAATTTAAGATTTGGACAGAGGAAACAAAACAGCTAGGTTGACATATTTACATTCTGTACTTCCCAACAGAACACTCCACTTTCTAACAAATTCTTACATTGTTGTTCAGTGCTATTCATTCAACAAGCTTTTGAGGGTTGTCTATGCCAGGCACTGTCAGGAAAGAGCGATGCAAAGATGAATGTCACAGGCCCTGTCCTAAAGAATCACTAGCTAGTATAAACTAATAATTACAATAAAGTGAGCTATGAAAGCGCTGAAAATGAAGCAAATATCTGTGCCTGGGAAAGCGTGGGAAGGCATCAAAAAGAAGAGGCAGCTTGGAGGTGGTATGGGATTAGACCAATAGCAACAGAGGTGGAAAGAAAAATCTTTGAACATCAGAAGTAAGATACTACCTCCTCTTATAATTCAAGATGATTTGCTCAGAAATGAGCTGCACCTTTCCTTCATTGCAGTTATTTCAATGTGTATGTTCAGATTTTGGTTTTGTGATTACTGAATGATGCTAGACTGAAAGTTCCTTGAGGACAGAACCATGACTGTTTGTGTTTACTATAGTATACACCCCAGCGACGACGCATACAAGATGCCGGACAAATAAGTGTTGAAGGGGAAAATAAAGTGGTGGGAGAGTTCTCAGGAGCGTAACTGGTCATTTTTTATCCAATATTGTCAAGTGAGAGAGCCACAGAATCTGTGAAAAACCATTCCTCTCACCAGAGGGGACTCCTCTATCGTTTGGCAAGGTATATATAATTCATTGCACTTTTCTGGGGCCAGAATTAACCATTTTCCTCCTTCCCTCTTTCCCTGTGGGATGAGTCATCCATTTGCCCTGATTTCAACCTTTCGGTTACTGATTCACCCCTTTGATTACCTGATACACTATGTAGATCTTCTGTTAACTAAAAAGGTCAGTTGAAGGAGTTTGTTTTTTTAATGATTATGCTACCTTGCTCACTCTTGTCTGTCTGTTGCAAGCAACATAGTTTGTGGGAAACAAAGTTCTCACGTATGGCATTCAAATTACCTTGCTAAAAACCTAACTCTATATTAAATAAAAGTCCAGTCTAATGTAGCGGACAAGAGAAAGAAAGCTTGCACTGTGAATAAAGAGGAACTGGGGTTTGGGGAACTTCCGGATTATCGCTGAGAAAAGAGAAATCCTTTATATGACATTCCTGATATGCCCTCCTAATTGTTCGCCTTCAAGGTTTATCCTGGTCTCGGGGCCTAAAACATAATCAGGTTTGCAAAGATCAGAGACGCCGAAAGTCACCCTCCACCCCGTCCCGTGCGTCCCACTGAAGTCAGCAAACACCGAGATTGCTTCCTGCAGCTCACGGAGGAGGGGAACTAAGGGAACGTAGACACCACCTCGGTTGTGGTTAAGCGCAGCGCACTGGCCGGCGTCACTGAGCCCTCGTGCGCAGGCGTACTAAGGGTACGTTCCCCGCCCCCCCTTCCTGTGCACGCGCTCCAAGCCCTCAACTCTCGCGAGAGAAGCGAGATTTATTCCTACGTACCGGGCCGTGCTGCTTATGGCGGCGCTGGAGAGGGGGCGCTGAGCTGTTGGGGTGAGTACGACCTCAGGGTCCAACTGGGGGTAGCAAGAAGCCACGTTAAGGGCGGATGAGAGGACCAAGACAAACGGGAGAGACTTCTGAGGCACGGTGGGCACTCCTAGAGCTCCGGGTAGAGAAGATACCACCCTGAGTCCCTGCCCCGGGCTTTTCCACCTGGCTCCCGTTCAACTGTCTAGGCCTCACGTAGGGCTGCAGAGCAGAAACGAAGAGTCTAGGCCAGGCGGTCGCACGTGGTGGTGGTGGTGGTGGTGACTAAAGTGGGGGGAGGGAGCGAAAATGGAGGCTCCGACCGCAGCCAAGATGGAGGCAGGGGTGCGGGGCTCGGGCGCGGAGGCTGCTGGGAGTTGTAGTCTGGCTGCTTCCTTCTCTGCGGCTTGGTGGGGGGAACGAGAACTACAAGTCCCGGCGGGCGGGGCGAGGGGGTGGTGGCGCGGTCCTTTGTGTGAGACTGGAAGAGCTGGAGGCATAGAAGAGGGGCCTATTCTGACTCTGAACCCTGTGGTATCTTGGCCATCACCTGCTTGGGGATCTGACTACGAGTACCAGAGCGCAGTGCGGCAATGGCGCCTCCTTTGTGTATGGACTGAGACCCCGCTCCATCTAACTGCTTAGAGACACCTCCTTTCCTCGGCCACATCTGGCACGGTAGTGCGGCCGAATTGTCATCCTTATGTCCATTCACCTAGAGCTGTTTATCTTGGGTCTCAACACCCAACCTTCCCCTCTAGTCCTCCCCTTCGGCTTCTTGAGAAAGAGAACCAGCCTCTAAACTTAGGCACATGGCTCTCACCCTTCTAATCCTGGGGTTAGGGCGAACTCGGTGAGAACTCAGTGGAGTTCTCCTTACTCCTCCTCTGGTTCTTATGGTGTAAGAGCCCGGCCCATATTGTGCAATGAAAGGCATGGCTTCGTCATTCTATGTAGAATTCGTTTTTTAGAGCCCTGGTCGTAGACACTTTCGAGGTTCTTAACCATCCGATGTATCATAAGTAGGAAATCTTAGTGCTACGGTTCTTTTTGCTTTAAGGTTTTCCTTTAGAAACACCCAGTAGCTCCTCTCTTGCCTGACAAGTGAGGCAGGGAACCCTCTCTAAAAACAGCCTTCAATCCGCAAATACAAAAGCTGAACGTTGTTGTGTGAGGTAATTTCCTTGTTTTGCACCTAAAATGAGCAAAAGAATGTGGTCCTCTTTAAACAGTTGGTAGACAGGGTGAAGGAGGAGGGAGGACGCCCAAAGGCACTTTGGTAGTTAAATCTTTAAATCCTTCCTGTGGGAGACTTAGCTTTTTATCAGGATGGTATGAACTGGCAGCTCTTGACTAGAGCTACCAACCTATAAAATGTAGGTACCAAATTATAACCCGCTGATATAAGTTATTCTATATCAAAACGCTGAGTAATTTTCGAGTTTCTAGAAGGGAAGCATTTTCAATACTACGTTGAGGGGCAGTATAATACTTTTGTGCCCTTTTGGTACTAACCAATATTGGGTATTCTTGGTTTGGGTAAGGAGGGGGTTTTATACTTGAATAGGCATATGTCTGAGTCATAAAATCTTGATAAATTTTCAACCTTGTTTTTTTTTTTTTCCTTTTAGCCATAGGCCCGAAATAAAAGAGATGGTAGTGGTTTGAGTGATTTTGCAGCTGCTCTGGATGTTTACCATCGAGATGAGTATTTATAGCAGCTGAGTTGAAAAGTAAAGCATTTGAGGCACAGAAGATAGGTTTTCTTTTTTTGTAAATAAGTTCTGACTTGACAAGTATGACCTCTAGAGTATGGTTGAAAATTCTGGTAAATTCCCAGCAAATAAAAAATGAGAATGTGGAAGCTGACATGTAGTCCTGCTTTATCCTACTCCTGTTTTCCCTTCCCTCCATCTAAAGACACACAATGCAGGACAATTACAACATTTAAAAAAATATTTTCTTTTAAATTGTGGTAAAATATACATAATGGAATTTACCGTTTTAACCTTTTTTTTTTTAATTTTTAAGTGTACAGTTCAGTAGCATTAAGTTCATTCACATTGTTGTGAGGACCAGACTTTTGACAAGGTAGTTTAAACATGGAAATGCCGTGTGGGCAGATTTTTAAGGAGTTGAATTTGAGGACTGCATTACAAAACAAAAATCTTGAGATCTTGTTAAATAAGTACAAGGCATTGGTTTGCTTTCTTAGTTTGGTCTTTTCAAAAATCAAAGGGGGACTACTTTGAGATTTTTGACCCAGACTGTCTTATGGAGAGCTGTAACTTGTAGGATTTTTCATGATAGAGAATTACAGCTAGAAGAATTATAACTGTATTTTTTAAGACTTAATAGCTGGAATGTCTTCAGTGGTGAAATTGCTGTGGTGGGGGTGACTTGTTTTCTTGAATCCCATCATTTCTTGCTGTTAAATGCTTTCTGCCAAATCAAGATTTTTAAAAATTCCTTTGTCTTGGTATTAGAATGTTTTCCGCTTGCATGTGTGAGTACCTAGTTAAAGAAAGAATTCAAAACTTTTTTCCAGTTCATACATACTGCCAAGCCAGAGGAATTCTTAGATGTTTCTCTTTTGCTACATTTTTTATTAGGGGTATTAAACTGAATATTGTGTATTGAAAGATTATTTTTGGAGCATTATATGTCCTTTTAGGCTGAGGTATAATATTAATGTGTAGTTGAAAATAAATTGATCGGCAGTTTATTAACGTTGAACCTGTAGGCTATCCATTGGTTTGCAGCTGCAGCCAATATATAACCAGTTAGTTGTTTGCATTTCTGCTTCTCGGATGTAGTTAAGTGCAAACTCCTGCTATGGGCAGGTTTGCTAGGTACTGCCTCCTTTTATCAGTGAAGGTCTTTGTTCAAGGGCCTTACATTTACTATTGCTTTATTGGGCATGCCAATGCCTTTTTCCCCTCATCAGTCTATATCTGCTCTGACCAGTGTGATAGCCATTAGCTGTGTGTGGCCATTGTGCACTTGAACTGTGCACAGTTCTGAATTGAAATGTGCTGTAATATAAAATAAGCATTGGATTTCCAGGGATGTTAAAAACATGTCAGTTACCTGTGGGAACTGATGACATTTGGATTTGGTTAAATAAGATAATTAAAATTAGTTTCACCGTTCTTTCAAGTTCATAAGGTTACTAGAAAATTTTAAATTACATATGTGGCTTGCACAATAGTTCTGTTGGTTGGTGCTGGTCTCCACTATTCTTTGATTTTTGTGTCTGGAGCATTTCTTCAGCTTCTTTCCACACTGGCAATTGTCCTATTTCAAAGTATTAGTATATGTAAAAGAAGTTAAGTGATGGGTGGGTGTATAATTTTAAATATCTAGTAACAGCACAATTGTTATTACTAAAGTAAACATATAGAAAAAGATGGTTGCAGCAATTTGATTTTCTCTTATTTCCGCTCAACGTGTTGATGACTTAAATTGTTTTAAGGTGGTTAATTATCTAAACTTTATCATTTTCCTTAGATCCCAAAGTAAAACTGAATTAAAACCTATTAGGCACTTCAGTTATACAGGTTAGAGAAAAATGTGATAAACTTGTCTTGGGTTAATGCATTAATAAATACCAACTGGGGAGTTAAGGCAAGAATGAGTGTTAGTCATATAAATCAACAATAGAGAACCTTTTCAGTACCGTGCTGCCTATTTGAGTCTTTGCCCTTATTCTCAAAGGAAGTACTCTGAAGAAAGTGGGTTAGGTGGAGGGACTTTTATAGACTGGTTTAGCATTTCTTTAACATTCTTCCCAAGTGAATGCTGTACAGACTTTGAGTATAATTTGTCAAAATGATAAACTGGGTTATGTGATAACATTTTAGATGGAGTGATGCCATATAAATGTATTAGTTCAACATGTATTAGTTTAGTGCCTACTGTGTGCCCAGCTTCAGCTAAGCCTTTGCGATGAAGCAGCGAACTGGAGGAGACAGTAAATAACAGAACAGGTGATGATAGTTTTAAGGCAGGTGAAATAGGGCATGACTGTTTGGATTATCAGATCAAGTAAAGGAAAACTAACTTCTAAAACAGCATGACATAATTGATAATTAACTAATGGTGATAGTGTTCCCATACAGAGCAAAGGGAAAAGGAGTTGATTACTTAGTAATCAGGGAGACTCTCAGATCCACATTTAAATTGTTCCTTAGTTTTTTTATTAGTACTCTGTATTTCATGTGACTTAAGCATCTAGCTTTGGGGGCGGGGGGGGGGAGGTTGTAGGGGGTACACTTATGTTCAGAGGATTAAAGCAAAAGAATTGGTCAGTACCACCCATGAATGTTAATAATCTTAGCATGAGTGGATAGCAAATTTATTAAAATGCCCAATGGGTATCTTTTAAAAGAAGAGGTTATTTCTTGATTGGATAATTAAGACTTTATACAGTTCACCAAAACAAAATCTTTTAAAGTTGGTGGACCTGTCTACCAACTTGAATTGTGTCTTTTGCTGTTACAGATTAACTATCTTTTGCTGTATTATTTTCTGCTGTGGTAAGTTTAGCAGTACCTGGTTAAGTGCTATCGGGGGCTGTGATAAAGAAATAAACTTGAGTTTGTCTCTCAGAAATTTGAAATATAATTGAAGGAACAAGATACATAAACATGTAAGTAAAGTGCAGAAATGATTTGGTACCAAAAAGCATGATGCCAGCAGTGGGAGTTACTGTAATAAATCTGTGCTGGAATGGTCAAGAAAGGCTTTTTTTGTCGCATTGAAGATAACAAAATGTATTCTTTGTGGAAAGACCCATATACACAAAGACTAGAATTCAGGAATCTCCCAAGAGTTGCGTTTAAGAATTAGGGAGGAAAATGCACCTATCTAGAAGAACTGGAGAGCAGAAGAAGGTAAAGATGTAAAGATAGAACAGACACACCTTGAATGGTAGCGTTAAACGCTGGCTGCAAGTCAGAAACACCTCGGGGGCAGGGTGGGAAAGAAAATATACCAATGCCTAGGACCTAACCCCAGTTAAATTAGAATCTCAGGGTGGGATCCAGGCTCTAATTTCCTCCCCCCCATGTCCCAGGTGGGTTCGATTTGCAGCCAGGATTAAGAACTTCCCATTTAGAGTGCTGGAAAAATCACTGAGGATTTTGGACAAGGAGATGAGATGAATGAGATGAAATTGGAATTTTAGATAAATCAGTCTGGTAGTGTTATGTGGCAGAATATGAGAAGGGTTGACACTGGAAGTTAGCAGATGTGTCAGACCCCTGGACTAAAAATATGTCATTTAGGGCAAAAGATGAATACACAAGGTATCTTGAAATATTTTTTTTTTTTTTTTATAAATTTATTTATTTATTTATTTATTTTTGGCTGTGTTGGGTCTTCATTTCTGTGCGAGGGCTTTCTCCAGTTGCGGCGAGCGGGGCCACTCCTCATCGCGGTGCGCGGACCTCTCACTATCGCGGCCTCTCTTGTTGCGGAGCGCAGGCTCAGTAGTTGTGGCTCACGGGCCTAGTTGCTCCGCGGCATGTGGGATCTTCCCAGGCCAGGGCTCGAACCCCTGTCCCCTGCATTGGCAGGCAGACTCTCAACCACCGCGCCACCAGGGAAGCCCAGGTATCTTGAAATATTGATAAGACTTGCAACATTGGGTGTGTAGGTGGAGAGGGAGGAATCAAAGATCATTACAGAAGTGGCCCTACGTCAGGCCAGTTAAATTACTCTTTGAGTGGGGACTGGGCATGTGTATGTCTTAAAGCTTCCCAAGTGATTTGAGAATCATTGCTCTATGAAGTATCTAGTCTGGGTAATAGGAGAATGATCCAAATAAAATTGAAAGATTTGACAAATGTAACACTTGATATTTGAAGTTACTGTATAAAGTCATGGAATGTTAGGTATACCCAATGGACACAGATCAGCTGTTACTGACTTTTCATTTTGCATAGGAGAAACTGAAACTCAGGGAGATTAAATAACTTGTTTGTGACATTTTACTGGTAAGTATCAGTGTGATTAATATTGAGCTCTGCTACTTTGTTTCACCAGGTTTGACCTCTCACCTTATAGTCATTATTTCTGATGTTCTTAAATATACTGTCCACCTCTCAGCATATCTAAAACCAAATCCACCTTTTCTTTTCCCCATATAAGTCATTTTAGTTAACATTTGAGGCACTACAAAATAATAATTTTTTACAGCTAATACAAAGCACAATTCTGTGATTTTATTTATACATATATTTCACTTCTCTTCTCATCTTAATTGTTTCTCTTCTATAGACATTCCTCATCTGTTTATGGCAACAGCTCTAATGAGATGTCTGTTTCCTTCACTAAGTGATCCTTCATAGGATTTCAGGATTTCATACCCTTTCATCAAGAACTAAGGCTCTCTGTTTCCTGTTATATCAAGTTGAAACACTTCATAATCTAGCTCTGCTGCATCTGTCACACCATATATCTCATTTCACTTTAACCCAGCCCTCTGTTCTAGCCAGGCTAGCCTATTGATTCCTCTGAAACAACCAGCCACACTTGTGACAGTCTCATGCAATAAAGCTCCCTTGATGCCAGGCATAGAAAATCCTATACATGGTCTCTGCTCTCAAGGGACTTAGGATTTAGTTGTATACTCTGGCTTGGTTTATGTGATATTTTATGCTTAGAATACTCAGCTGTTTTCTTTTTCTCAAAAATCTGCCTGTTTCTCCAAATTAAGCTGAAATATTCTACCTCTTACTAAAAGCCTTCTCTGACCATGTTGCTTTGATGCACAGATGGTGATGCATAAACAATAGTATTTCTAGAATAGTATGTGATGTAGTAGATACCCAGATATTAGTTGAGCAAATTAATTTTGGGCATTTTGTCCTATATTCTAGTTTTTCCTCCATGTATAAATAACTCTTCTCAACAAGGGTGTAAACTCCCTGATGGCAGGAAATTCTTTTATGTTTTCACAGTACCTAACACAGTGCTAGGTAGCTACAAAACACTTATCCTAAATAGAATATTATGTTATGTAACTTCGAATTTATTTTTGGGGAGGGGGTGTCAATAAGGACTGAATAATTTCGGGTTTTGAGTGTATGTACCAAAGGAGGTATCCATTAGCACTTGGGAGATTGCTCAAATGACATTGAGTGTGTGTGCTTCCAAGTTTTCTGCATTGCTTGATTCTAAGTTAATGAAATGAGTTTATCCCTCTAGCTACCCTCTGTCCCTGATTCTTTTATGTAAGTTATACTTAATGTCTTCATTCTTATCTCTAGTATGAAGTGTAACAGAACAGACTTTACCACCTGAAACTGCTGCTTCAAGTTCAGATCAGGCAAGGAACAAACCTCGAAACAACCAACAAGACCAAAGAAGAGTACACTTAAGTTGAAGACACAACACTTGATCTGAAACAAGAAGTTTGTGCCTACTCAACAGCTTTGAAAGAGCACTTCCCAACGCTGCTAGTAGTCTTTGTTTTCTTCAGTGCTGTACTGTGAGATTGCCTGGTGCAGCAGCAGTTGTATTCTTTATTAGCTTGATAGGTCATTTTCTCTCGCACGCGCGCGCGCTCTCTCTTTCTTTTTTTTTTTTTTTTTTTTAAACACTAGCAACTTTCATCCTTTGAAACGTGTGCTGAAAAAGAAGAATCAGCAAATACTACTGAAAGTGCAATATTTGATTATCACTGCGAGGTAGGTTTATCGTTTCCTATTGGCAAGAATCAGTTTATAATTCTGGATTTCCTAATTACTTGGTTAAATTTAAAATCTTAATCTGTTTGCTTCTAAAGGTATTCTGAAAACAATTTATATTCTCAACTATTAGTCTGAAAATATCAACACTAGATTATTTTATTCATTGTCTTTTGTTAGATGACAATATTTATGCCCAAAACTGGGATTTTCCACCCCAGATTATATTTATTAATATACAGATCTCTTGATTTATTGGTCTCTTAGAAAGAAAAACTCTCTCTGTACTATTTAAAAGTTAGGTTTCAGTTAGGAGTGCCCTTTGTAGTCTTTGAGGTAACCTTGGGTAAAGAAAGCCTGCAGAGAAGGGACATTTGAAGGTGAGTTGTACTTTGTTAAGAGGGAGAAGAGTTTTTGGTAGAGGTATAGAAGTAATGGAATGAGCAGATTTGGGGAGATCTGAAAGCACGTGGTATATGTTGAGTAGTCTATAATGAATGGAGTAGAGAATACAGTTTTGTGGGGCAGAGAGACTAACTGGAAAGGGAGGCTTGCTGGAGGCAGGTTCTACAGGGCCCACTCTACTTGACTTTATTTTTCAGGAAAGTTGTCAGCTGTTTATAAGCAAGGGCTTAATGGATTTTGTATTTCAAACCTGAGATAGTTTATTGCTTCAGATTTTAAAGTTACATATTCATAAATGTATCTTTCAAAGACAAATGGTGCTACTTTTAAGGAATAGGCTGAGGATGGGAAGACCTGTTAGGAGTAATGGATAGAGTGTAAGGAAGATAAAAGCTAGGGTAAAGGCAGAGAAAGAGGTAGACACTAGGTGTTTTAATGGTAGAAGTAATAGGACTGGTGACTAGTTGAATGGGAAGTTGAGGCTGGAGGGAATTGATTTAGTCTATCCAGTTGTCCAAGTTAGAAATCTTTGTTCATAGGAATAGGGAAGTTCAGGTAGGGATTTGTGGAAATCTCTTTTGTTTATTAGATAGTAATTTGAAGTTGAGAAAATATTCTAGTATGGACTGTTAAACAGTGGTTGTTTGGGGGAGGTAAGATTGTGAAGGGCAATTGTTCCTTTTTAATCTTTCGTTTCTAGAGTTTCTAAAATCAGCAGAAATAAAGGCTTGAAATTCAGAAAGGAGTCGTTACTTTATAGGTAATAAAGGAAGAAGTGCCAAAGAAGAGAATGTTGAAAGAAATAGGTAGTCCAGGTAGGAATGCCAAGGAAGAGAATTTCAAGAACTGGGTGGTAATCCTTTTGTAAAACGCTTCATTGATCAAATGAGACGGGGAATGAAAACAGACCACTCCTAGGTTGTTGTCCTATAAAAGCTTCATCACCGTTACAAGAAGCAGTGGGCCTTTATCTCCAGTTTATTTAAAGGTTGAGGACCTGGCTGTGGTAATGACCTTACTGTGGACCAGAATTATTCCTTAATTTAAAACTACCAGTAACGCCAATTTATTTAAATTATCCATAAACAGACATGTAATTACTCAGTATGAAGGTTATTGTATTATTTGCTTTTTTTGTTTGTTTCTTCCTACCTCATCTGATTTTTTAAAAAATAATTTTAGATTGGTACCAATTGTGCTGGGTTAGATAAAATAATGGGGATTGAAATTGTACAGCTCTGTCGTTACTATTCAGAAGGGTAAAAGATTAGATGCTACAGCTTTCATTGCATTGACATGAATTGAAGAGGTGGATTTAAAGTAGAAGTGCTTTTTGTTTAGCCTAATCTTTGTATTCTGAGTATTAGTTTACTACAGGAACATCCCCCCCCCCGCCCCGGGGGTGGGGGTGGAGGTGGAGGTGGAGGTGGGGGGAAGCAAATCTGTAAGGAAACAAGACAGGGTGGCTAGGGGAGGGCTGTTGACAACCTGTCCTAGAAGATCCCAGTTTAGTCATCGAACTTCTCAGCAAGCCTAAGCTCAAAAGCCGCTCCCTGCTCCTCCTGGCATCAGCTGAGCCATTGGCATTATTGGTACTGGCCACAGTGGCATCGCAGACCATTGTGAGAGAAAGCCATCATCTGCTACATGAACATTTTTAATGTGTAAATGCATGCATAGCTGTCAAAAGTTAAGTTATATAGATTAATTCACATATTTACAAACAGATAAATAACAGTTGGGGGGTTATTGACAGTGAAACATGTTCTGATTGTACAGTTGTGAATTATTCCATTTAAAACGAGTGCAGCTACGGAGACAGATTTGGTAATGCAGTAGAACCACAGATTTTGTTTTTATTTATTTTTTTACTTTAATTTTTATTGGAGCATAGTTGTTTTACAATGTTATATTAGTTTCTTGCTGTACAGCAAAGTGAATCAGTCATACATATACATATATCCACCCTTTTTTAGATTTCCATCCCATTTAGGTCACCACAGAGCATTGAGTAGAGTTCCCTGTGCCATACAGTAGGTTCTCATTAGTTATTTATTTTATACATAGTAGTGTATATATGTCAGTCCCAGTCTTCCAGTTCATCCCACCCCGCCCCTTCACTCCTTGGTAACTCTAAGTTTGTTCTCTACATCTGAGAACCACAGATTTTAAAAGAGCCTTTGTAAAAAACAGTAAAAATAGTACATAATTAGGAATGAATAAAACTATTGAGTGGGATTGGCCTTAAAAAATATCAATGAATAAGGCTTATAAGAAGTTTGTCATGTAAAGATAGACATGGATTGTTTTGATGAGTATTTTGATCAAAGACAGTTTAAGGTGACAAGAAGGAAAGCAAAGCTAGGAACATTAAAAGAAAACTAAAGCCCCAGGTGAATGAGAAGATAACAGGGTAACTTGGCTAGGGGTGTGGAGGCCTATGGTCAGGAACTGTAAATGTCTTGATTGATTTTCAAAGTCCAGGTGTGCGAACTTTGGAGCCTGCTCTCCATCCCTAGCAAAAATCCAGGAGCAAACAAATAAAAAATAAGATGTTTCAATAAGGATTGTTTTGATGAGTATTTTGATCAAAGACAGTTTAAGGTGACAAGAAGGAAAGCAAAGCTAGGAACATTAAAAGAAAACTAAAGCCCCAGGTGAATGAGAAGATAACAGGGTAACTTGGCTAGGGGTGTGGAGGCCTATGGTCAGGAACTGTAAATGTCTTGATTGATTTTCAAAGTCCAGGTGTGCGAACTTTGGAGCCTGCTCTCCATCCCTAGCAAAAATCCAGGAGCAAACAAATAAAAAATAAGATGTTTCAATAAGGAGATTTGACAGAGTATCTCTTGATAACATAGTGGTCAGTATGGAATATAGATTGGATTATAAGCATTAAAAGGCTTTGACTAATGGACTGATTTTCAGAGAGGTCTCCATATGTGTGCTGCCAGATTCTATTCTTGCTCTACTTTTAAAAAATATTTAGTAGTAAGTAGTTATGTGTGTGCTCTGTACTAAGCACCATTCCAGGCTTTTTGTATGAAGTAACTAACCCTGACCATCCCCACAACCCTGTGAGGGTGGGTATTAAGGAAGGACACAGAATGCTTAAAAGACAGATTACAAAGGCTAATAATTTAAAATTATCCCTATAAATTGGAACTCCAGGTTAACTAAAAAAAGAAATTTAAAAGCATTAGATTAGTTTTTTCTTTAGTAACAAAAGATCAGTTATACAAGTACTAAAAGAAAATCTGATTTTACTAATTTATTAAGGAGTAATAGAGTTTTGGTTTTTTTTTTTTTTAGTTATATAAAGTTACTCAAACTTTAGTCTACAGAATCAAGAAACATAATCACTCAGTGCTTTCTATATATTGGTCAGGGTACAGTAAGAATAGTAGTGAAATGTACTTCAGTGAATAATAATTTAGAACATACCCAGAAGACAGCAATTAGTCTGAAAAACAGTTGCATTCCGAAAACTGAAAGGAGCAAAGGAAGTTAAGGTGAAATATGTTTAGATTAAGAAAACAGTCATTTTCTAAAACTGTCATACAGTGAAATAGGTTGCCTTTTCTAAACTAATTCCTTTTCAGTGGAAGCCAAGCAGACTAGGTTAGGAAAAAGGGGGGAAAAACAACTCAGATGTTGTAAGAAGAATTATGGAGCACAGAATTATGATTTTTTTCCCCCGCCTCCCAAGGGAATTTGGAAATCACGTAGGCCATCATTTTACATCCGCGGAAACAATCCCAGAGAAGTTTTAAAAAGTATGAGAAGCAAGACTAAAAGCCAGTCTTTTGATTCTAGTTCTGTGTTCTTTAGGGAACTTTAGTTGATTTCTTGAATTAGAGGTGAAGTTTAAATTTGACCTGTGATTCTTTCCAGTTCTCCTTTTTTAAGAAAAAAAAAAAATCATTGTTAATGATTTTTTAAAATTTTTTTGGGCCGCGTTTGGGTCTTCGTTGCTGCGCATGAGCTTTCTCTAGTTACGGCGAGCGGCGAGCAGGGGCTACTCTTCGTTGCAGTGCGCGGGCTTCTCATTGCGATGGCTTCTCGTTGAGGAGCGCGGGCTTAGTTGCTCCGCAGCATGTGGGAATATTCTTGCACTAGAGGTCGAACCCGTGTCCCCTGCATTGGCAGGCGGATTCTTAACCACTGCGCCACCAGGGAAGTCCCGTTAATGACTTTCTGATTAAAAACAAATACATAGAAAAGAGTAGAAGGTCTAAACTTGGTGTTGGGGATATTCGTCTGCTGTGTTCACTACTGTACATGTAGAACCTAGAACAGTGCTGATGCATTGTAGGCATTCGAGTTCTGGTTTAGCGTATAAAGCAGTGGTTAAGAATGTGAGCCATGGAGTGAGTACTGAGTTCTGTTCCCATTTACCATTTTTAGCTCTGTGCACTTAAAACACCATCGAAGTGTTACATTGCCTGTGAGTATTGAAGTAGACTTTCCTGGTCTTTCCTTTTTAAAATACAGTTAAAATCATATTATAGAAATATTTTTGTCATTATATAAATTACTATGAAACTTTAGATTGTTTCTGGGAATTTGTTATTAAAACATTTTAATGAACACGTTTGTGCGTAAAGCCTTGTCCACATTTCACATTTCCCCAGGATAGGTTTCCTGCAGTGGAATTATTAAGGAAAGCACCTCCACATTTTGGTACTTGTGGTTAAACTGTATTTCAGAAAGGTTGCACCAGTTTGCCACCATGAAAATATATTAGCATGTTGTTCTTGACCTACTTTCTCAATTTTTTTAATCTTTTACCATCGATAGTTTGATAAATGAATAATTTGTTTTACCTAAATTTTTGCTTGCCAGAATTGAAGTTCATATGTTTTGTGTTTAATGAATGATCTTTTAAGACTTACTTGTTTTAATGTCTTTCCATAATTCAGCAAATGAGTGCTTACTATGTGCCAAGCACTGTCTAACACTAGGGATTTAGCTTTGAACAAAAAGCCCCTGCTCTCATAGAGCTTTATATTCTGGTAGTTTAATTCTTATTGATTTGCTTAAATTCTTTAATGGTACACTCATATATTTACATTTGTGTTTGTTCTCTTTAGGTTTGAGTATAAAAGCTTATACTTTTTATGTAATCAAATATTGATCCTTTCCCTTGGCGTTTTTATCTATTGACTTTGGGCCTAGAAAGTCCCCCCTTCCAAAAACTTTATAAATGCATACATTTTTATTTAATATTTGTTAAGGCATTTAACACAGTTCATGTAGAATATATTTTTTGTATGCTGTGAGATGAGCAACTAAATTGATTTTCCCCCATTTAAAAAAAAGCCAAGTAACATTTACATACTGGTTCACCACCACCCCCCTTTTTTTGATGTTGTCTTTATGTTAATTTTTTATAAACAAGCATCTGTTGTTGAGCTGTCTACTTTTTCCATTCGATTTCTCTTTTTACGTAATTGGTGGTTTTGTTTGTTTTGTTTTTTAAGGAACATCCATTTTATTTGATGGTGCTTCTTTAAAGTTTTGATGGTGCTGGTTTTTAAAAAATTTAGCTGAACTATTAGGAATTCTTTTAAGGGTTAACATACTGTCTTATCTAAAGTTGCTTGAGTGATGTATGGGTTTCCCTTTTAAAAAAGTAGCCCTCAAATCAGATAAAGGCAAGAGAAAAATACTTAAGTCAGGAAAGGTGCTAGGAGAAAGGAGAGGTTCTGTTTCAATTCTGTTTTGTTTTGTTTTTTTTTAGTTTTTTAATTCATTTTATTTATTTATTTATTTTGGCTGCATTGGGTCTTTGTTGCTGGGCTTTCTCTAGTTGCGGCGAGCAGGGGGCCACTCTCCACTGCGGTGTGTGGGCCTGTCATTGCGGTGGCCTCTCTTGTTGCGGAGCATGGGCTCTAGGTGCACGGGCTTCAGTAGTTGTGGCACGTGGGCTCAGTAGTTGTGGCTCGCGGGCTCTAGAGCGCAGGCTCAGTGGTTGTGGCGCACGGGCTCAGCTGCTTCACGGCATGTGGGATCCTCCCGGACCAGGGCTCGAACCCGTGTCCCCTGCATTGGCAGGCGGACTCCCAACCACTGCGCCACCAGGGAAGCCCTCAATTCTGTTTTGATGTGCACATCTAAAGGTGAGATGAGATGAGCAATATAGCCTAAATTCCAGTACGCTTGTTGGGGAACAGTTTAGTCTTAGAAAGAAATAATAGCTCTAATCCCTTCTCATTCTGGTTCATTTTCCCTTAGGGTGAGAAGAACATGAGTCTTACCTCTTACCTTCAGCTAGGACTACTAGGACTGGAGACTTGAGAATGTGGTTTTTGCAGCTTCCTGGCCTGTGTATTACAGATCCTATCATTGCGTTCTTACTTGTATGGTGATAAGAACTAGTCTAAATGTGAAAAAAGCACAGCTTGAAAGTCATGATCTAAGTCAGTGATGGTGGAAAAGTGGTCTTCAAATTAATTTGATCATACTGTTTAACAAGAAGAGCATGTATGGTCAATATGTACGTGTATATATTTATAAATTGTGTGATTATATTCCTCCATTTGCATTGTGAAGCAGTGGTACAAATAGGACAAAGGTGAAATAAGCAATATTGTGAAGATAGTGTACCTGTGTTAACAGTGTAGAAACTTTGCAACCCCACTAGAAATATATATATCTGGATGCTTAGTTTATAAGTGTTTAATTTAAAAACTTTATACTGTCATGAATTAATATCTGAGGGACAGTATGCATTTTATGTTTTATTGATACTGGTATAAGTCTGTATCATAGTCTTGATCTTAATGTTTTGTCAGACTTGTCAGATCTCATTAGATGGTCATTTGTTTCATAATGTGGAGGTACAAGAACTAATACTAGGATTAGAAGTGTTGGCTCCCAGTTCTCTGCCTTTGCTTGCTTTATTAGCATTATCTTCTAAGATTCTTCTGTGGGAATCTTTTTCAACAGTTTGTCTATTTGTGAGGGCAGTTTAGTTAAACTAGATAGCTAAATATGTACACTTAATTGGAGAGATGTAAACTTTAATATGCTGAAAGTAAATGAACGAGGGCTTCACTGTCAATCTCTTGTGAGGTTCTCCACTTTCCTCAGAATACTTAAGTAATGTATGACATGTGATATGACCTGACATATCAACTCAGCAAGGCCTCTTCTATAAATACATAATAACCATTTGTAAAAGCTAGTTTTTATCTCTGGCCAAATATATGTATTCTAGTTCAGATATTTTCTTCCTACACCCCATTAGATTATCCTGTGTGTACCCTACTTGAGGGAGACAAGTGATTGAGAATATTGGATTCTGTGTAAAGTTGTGGGACATTGAGAAGAAGTTGGGCTCAGTTGTCTTGCTGTAGCAACCACCAGAGTCCATATGGCATTTTTAAAATTGTAAATGTTATGGATTAGGGGTTAAGTAAGTGCTTTAAAAAATACATTTCAGTTTGACCGTTTAATGTTAATGCTATAATTTATTTTGTTGATGGAAATCTGATTAAATGAATTATATTTTGCTAAAGTAACTTAATGATAAATGTAAAAATACACAGGTTGACTGTCAAATGTGTGTTAAATTGTTATTGATCATAGTTGTAAACATTGTGCTATGTTATCACAGCTGTTTGAGATGGAGAACGTTTTTACTGTGTCATCAGATCCTCATCCCCCTCCTACAGCCCCTCCTTCACTTTCTTTACCTTTATCTTCATCTTCTACCTCATCTGGGACTAAAAAACAAAAGAGGACCCCCACGTATCAGAGATCTGTAAGTCAGGGAAGTAGTCATCCCCGCTTTTTTCTTTGTGTTAAGAGCATGACTAAGAAGGGCCACTCAGTTTGATTGAAATACCCTGCAAACTCACTTTCTAACTTCCCTAAGTATTTCCTTCACCTTGAATCTTGAAAGGTAAGTTTAGTAGTTTAGGCCTTGCTACTCAAAGTGTGTCCAAGAATCAGAAGTATTAGTATCACCTTGGGAGCTTGTTAGAAGTGGAGAATCTCAAACCCCTGCCGCTGAATCAGATTTTGTATTTTAACCAGATCACTGGGTAACTTCAGTTAGAGAAGCCCTAGTTTCGAGTCAGTATTGTAGAGGTAGACCTTCTTGGTTCAACTCCTCTGTCATTTGACTTTGGCAAGTCATTTAATCTGAATGTCTGTTTCATCATTGGTAAAATGGGGACAATATTACTTCCGCATGGGCTTTTGTAAAAATTAAATGAGTTAGTATACATCCGACACAAAACAGTGTCTAGCATGAATGAATTAGAACTTAACCACCTACAGATGTGATGACTTTGATTTGCATGATTTGGCTATGCCACCCAGTGTTTAACTACTTAAAACTTGGGTTTATCTTTCTAGAATTTCAGTCATCTTTTTTTTCCTGATGAAAAACTTTTTTACTTGCCCAACGTTAAACTTAAAATGCTTATAAGTCAAATTTTCAATGAAAGGGTCTAAAACTACGTGTAAAGATGTGGATATGTTGCTATAGTAAATCAATTATAGACCTAACCTTTCCAAGGGATTTTGTCCTATTTCATGCTTCACTTAAATAAAATGAAATATCCAATGTTATAGACAGTATCTGATGATTAAATAGGTCCCAGTTCATTGCATTTAAATAGCCCTTCTGTTCACTAAAGAATGTTTTATTTTGCTTTATCTGACCATAGAAACAAATGACAGTATTTAGAGAGTTCAGTGTCTGAAACAGGTGAAAAGATTTAATTGTACCTGTGAAGTGATTGAAGATTTTTAGGATTCAAGAGCTTTTGTTGTCGGAGTTCTTAGAAAACTCTTGCTTTCTAACTCATTGTTTTGAGTCATCTTCCATTAAAGGACCTGAGCATGCATGCATTTTCTAGTTTGCATGGAAAGTTTCTTTTATTGTTTTAATCTCTACTAACTTAAATAATTGCCTTCAAGATGCACGGCTTACCAAATAGCATCAAGGTTTCTATTTACGTTTCAAAATAAGTATTAATAAATTTAATGAAATGTTTTGGTAGTTTGGGTTTCCATCTCTTGAATAGTAGTTACCTTTGTTCTGATATTGTTGTTTTAGTAATTTAGAGTTAATGTAAAGGCAACTTTTACTTATGTAGTTACTTTATCTTAATATTTAAACTCCACAAATTCTGTTTGGTAAGTGAAAATTCTAGCATAAATTGAGGCAGTTCCCCCAAAATAATTTGAATTACTTCCTCTGAAATGTTTTATTAGCTAAATTAACATTTCAGTAATAAAAACACATAATCTTCCCTTTATTTGGTTTACCTTTATTTTCTTTGCCTTTTTATGTTAAAAATTCAGTGATTTGTTAATCAGACTTAGTAAGCTATGGAGGTAATATACAGATCTATATGTATTGAGTTCTTTCTTTTTTTAAAACAGATGAGCTTTGATCCAAATCTTCTCCACAACAATGGGCATAATGGGTACCCCAATGGTACTTCAGCAGCACTGCGTGAAACTGGGGTTATTGAAAAACTGCTAACCTCTTATGGATTTATTCAGTGTTCAGAACGTCAAGCTAGACTTTTCTTCCACTGTTCACAGTATAATGGCAACCTGCAGGACTTAAAAGTAGGAGGTAATCTGTTCGTTCTCCTTTTTATAAAACTAATCACAAATTTATCTTGCATATCAACTTACTCATGACAGTATTATGCTTTTGGCCTTTTAATTGTACCAATTACTGAAATTTGTTTATATAAATTAGCAGAATCCTGATTTCTGTTGTGGTGGTAGTCTTTTTGAGGGATGAAAGAGTAATTGATTAAAAGATATCTTTGAATATTTTTTAAATAGACACTTGGTATATTTAATTGTTATTCCCCCAATAATGACTGTTTGGCTATATATTAGATTTTAAGCCAGTGAAAATATTAAACTTTATAATGTTAGTTTTAATTATTTTGCCAGGTACTAGTTTGAGTAGTACCTGAAAGAAATAACTCTTACAATGTCACCACTTGGACTATGTGGGAATTCATTTTGGCTGACAACACAGAAATTACTTTCACATGTGAAAATGTGTGGCTTATTAAAGGACTGAAGTTACAAGGTCTCAGTGTGTGTTTTTTAAAAATATCTTTGAGAAAAGAGAACAATAGTTACATGAATATTTGGCATACCAAATACTCTAAACTGTACGAGAGTGTTATTTTGGTTAATCCTGATTTTACAGATGAAGAAACTCAGGGTATAGAGGGATTTTGGGGGTGAGGGGGGAAGCTTGCCAAATCTCATCTTTACATTGCGTCATTTGTAATATGTGTAGGTGCCATGAAAACTAAGATATGGCTAGCTTAGTCTAAAGCAGTGGTTCTGAAACGTTAGTGTGTATCAGAATTACCTGCAAGGCTTGTTAAAACACAGATTGCTGTACGTGATGCCCAGAATTTGTTTTGGAGTAGGTCTGGAGTAGGGCCTGGGAATTTGCATTTCTGCTACACTCCAGGTGATGCTGCTGTTGGTCCAGGGACCACACTTTAAGAATCACCAGTCTAAGGAAACTCAAATACCTCATTAAGTTTAGTTTGAAAGTGAGATACCACTTTGCCAAAATTAGTCCAACAAACACAACACTCTCTTTGTTTTAGATGATGTTGAATTTGAAGTATCATCTGACCGGCGGACTGGGAAACCCATCGCTGTTAAACTGGTGAAGATAAAACAAGAAATCCTCCCTGAAGAACGAATTAATGGACAAGTTAGTGACTTAGATGCTTTATGTTTTCTTAGGGCCCTGCATTTGCATATCTTTCACATTAGAAAAGGAAGATTCTCCCCATCTCCTCAGTTTGCACGCAAGAGAGCTATAGTATATAAAAGTTACTATTTTAAAATTATATCAGAAGCACTGGCATTTCTTGACCTGAAATAAAAATTCGGTCAAGACTCAATTTGGGTTTTTATATATAACCCTAAGTCTGTACTTACAGTCAGCTTATGTACTGTAAGTTTGAAACTTGGCAGCATGACATCCTCTTGTGGATCATATTAAAATGTATCCCTTTGTATAGTATAGAGGATATTAAAATTCAGTTTATATTGCACAGTGCTGCTCCTGAAATGATTAGCAATGGAAATTTTTTTTTTTTTGACTGGTAGGTTGTGTGCGCTGTTCCTCACAACTTAGAGAGTAAATCTCCAGCTGCCCCGGGTCAGAGTCCAACAGGGAGTGTATGCTACGAACGTAATGGGGTAAACTTGTGTATTTTTCTTAAACCTTTGCCTGATCCACCATGTGATCTATAAGCGTACTTTAAAATTCAAAATAGAAAACGTAAGCTGCAGTTGATAAAAATCAGTTTAAAATTTGGTTTTGAAGAGGCTTCGAGTGCAGCATTATCAAAAAATCTAAAAAGAAAAAAATCCATAGGACTTCCAAGTGTCTTAGCTTGCCCAAGTGTGACCTTAGTTAGAACATTAAGGTAAAATGCTTCTTTTACTCGCTTTTTTTGGGGGTTGTGGGAGGGGATCTTTTTTCTGGTTCCTTTTAAGCACTAACTCAGCTTTTTTGTTTGGAATGCCTTATATAAAAATTGTTTTTTTTGAGATGTAACTACAGCCTCTGGGCAAATGCTTCCACATGTGTAAGCTTTTTGAAGTTGGATTGCTGCTCAGCTGTGGACTCGCAGAAGTCATCAGCACCTTGGAGGGGAAGTGTGTTTATGTGAATAAACTATGTACTTGTCAAAAGGCATTTAATTTTAAGAAATTTGGCTTTAAATGCCAGTTTAAGAAGTATTTAACAAAGTAAATCACAGTATACACTGAACGTGCATCCTGCCAGTATAGTAATAATAACTTATTAATTCACAGGAAGTGTTTTATCTGACTTACACCCCTGAAGATGTTGAAGGGAACGTTCAGCTGGAAACTGGAGATAAAATAAACTTTGTAATTGATAACAATAAACAGTAAGTTCTTTTTTCCCACCTAAGTGGTTTGTTTTTTTTTTTTTTTTCCTTTTACAATAAATTTGAAGCAAGTCAAAAACCTAACTTGTAAATCTGGATAATTTTCATGATCTTTTAAATTTTTATTCATCAGCTAAGCATTTGAGCGTCAGTTCTATGACAGGCACTATGCAGGGTGTCAGAGATAGGAGCATAATTAAAACATGGTCAGAACTTTCAAGGAACTATTCTAGAGATCAGTGAAGGTTTTGCCATAGCAGCAGTGCTTGAGGTAAGCTTTAAGACGAGGAAGTCACTAGGGAGATGAGAAAAACATTCTGGATAGAGGAAGTATCATTTGGGGGAAGAGGCCAAAAGTTGGAGTTGATTGAATTGACTGGATCATGGAAAGATGAAGTTTGAACTTTATTCATTAGTCACAGGTGTCTTTGAAGGATTTTAAATGGGGAAGTGTGATTGGTTTCTATTGTTGGAAGTGGTGGAGATGGTAGGCTTTCGGAGAGTAGGGATGCCATAGACTAGAGGCAGAGTTATGAGAATATGAAAGATGAGGGTCTAGTATAGACAGGCCAGGGGTGTTTGGGTATAAAAGTCAAGTCACATTGAGAAGATAAAATCACGAAGTTTTATAACTTTTTAGATAGAGGTGTGTATTAGAACTAAGGGAAGGGGAGTCCCAAATGCTATTTTTCTGGCTTGGGCTACTGGGCAGATAATGATACCATTAACTGGACTAAGGAGGTACAGCAGAAAGTATTAAGGGTGGGAGAAGAATTGTGCTTATTTTGGCATTTTGAATTTGAGGTGTCTGTGGGGGAAGATATTGAATATGTAGTTGCATATATAGATCTGAACAAGCTAGTTAGGGGCAGGAGATAGAGCTGTTGAATTCATTGGCATAAGCAGTTAAGGAAAGTGTAGTTAAGAAAGCCCAGGGATGATGATTTTTATTTTGGAGTGGGAGAAACAGATACAAGTACAGAAGGAAGTTAAAAACAGGAGAAAGTGCTGGGAATGGACTTTGAATGGCAGTACAGAAAGAAAAGTCCCAAGAGTGTGCAGAATTATTAGCCTTGAACCTTACCTCTTGTCAGACTAGAAGGAATCGAATTGAGTTGTAGATTGATACTAGTAGTGCTAGTCTGAGGCCTCAATTTAATGTCAAGTTAGGAAACTTGGGAATAGGGCTTGAGTTTGAGGTGGATGGGGAGCCAATGAAAGGGCTTTATTTAATCTTAATGAGTTCTTGAATGTGCTAAGAACTTGCACTAAATATTTTATGTACAGTTGTTAATCCTCAGAACAGCCTCATCTGGTAAGTTTCATCTGTAAAATGAGGTATGTTCTCATAAAGTAACTTGCCTAAAGTCATACAGCTTTTAAATTGATGTTTGAATCCCAATCTGGCTCTAAATAAAGCCTTTTCACTGTAGTAAGTTGCAAGAGCAAATAGGATTTTTCCAGTGTCTTTGTTAGTCTGTTAAATTTTTGAAATAAAAAAAGCACAATTGGGCGACAATTTGTCCATGAAGAATTAAGGGAAGTAATTAGTTGGTCCGCAGATCTTATAAACAACACCAACAAACACTATTACATCTTACACTGTATGTGCCATCTTTAAAACGAAATCTGATTTACATTGCTGCTATAGCAATATGTGATGTCTGTTTTCAGTGGAGGTGAACGTCACCTTTTTTTTTTTTAATTAAATTTATTTATTTATGGCTGTGTTGGGTCTTCGTTGCAGTGGCGGGCTTCTCATTGCAGTGGCTTCTCTCGTTGCAGAGCACGGGCTCTAGGCTCGTGGGCTTCAGTAGTTGTGGCACACGGGCTTAGTTGCTCCATGGCATGTGGGATCTTCCTGGACCAGGGCTCGAACCCCTGTCCCCTGCATTGGCAGGCGGTTTCTTAACCACTGGGCCACCAGGGATGTCCTGAACGTCACTTTTCTAAAGCATAGCAGATATCTCCTATAATCACTGCATTTACTCATGTTTCTTTTATGACTGTTTAATCAGAAATAATTGATGGGATAGCTACTAAATTCAGTATTCATTGCAAACAGGACCATCTCTTATTTATCTCTTTATTCCCTGTACCTTTGTTTGCAGCATATAATACCTAGTCAGTGTTTGTTCATATAATGACCTTTCTAAAACTTTAGCATTCCCCATCTGGTTGCAACCAATTTGTGGCCTTATTTCAGCAGTCTGAGAGAGAAACGATGACATGTATGTGTGCCCAATTTAAAAGGCTAGGGAGTTTGCGCAAAACTCCTTTGCATATGAAGCCATATGAAAAGGATTATGTATTATAAAACCTTATATTACTGATGATACAGAATTCTTGAGGCCTCAGAAAACTAGTTTATTGTTTCTCTAAACTCATCATGTCTAACCAAGCCAATGCATTTTTCACCCCTCTTTGGTCCCCACCGTCCCCACCCGATTCTTTTGTTCTAGTACTGGTGCTGTAAGTGCTCGTAATATTATGCTGTTGAAAAAGAAACAAGCTCGCTGTCAGGGAGTAGTTTGTGCCATGAAGGTAAGTGTCGATCATATTTGAGAAACTTTAGTTTTTTCTTTGACCGCTTTAAGTCTTTCAAACCCAAGCCTTTTGTTTTTCCTCTTTATCTTTCCTTTAAAAATATTTAATTGTTAACGTCAGAAGTAATTTCTTAAAATTCCTTGGTTACTAATTATGTTCTTTAAAATGGGCCATTTAATTGATGATATTAATATTAGACTTTAACAAGTAATATTGTTTCCACTGGCGTATAATTTTATGAAAAGGCTTATTGATTGTAAATTGTAATCATAAATATGTGCACTGAATAGTACATAATATTCCTGCTGTTTCTTCATATTTGTTTGGCTTTAGGATGCGTTTGGCTTTATTGAAAGAGGCGATATTGTAAAGGAGATATTCTTTCACTATAGTGAATTTAAGGGTGACTTAGATACCTTGCAGCCTGGAGATGACGTGGAATTCACAATCAAGGACAGAAATGTAAGATAGTTGAATAACTTGATCTTTGGCCTTCTTTTAAGATAAGTGGTGAGTTAAAATTTTAGGAAACACTTAAAGTGACATGGTTCCCCTCGCCCTCTCCACTCCCTTCTGATCTAGGGTAAAGAAGTTGCAACAGATGTCAGACTATTGCCTCAAGGAACAGTCATTTTTGAAGATATCAGCATTGAACATTTTGAAGGAACTGTAACCAAAGTTATCCCAAAAGTACCCAGTAAAAACCAGGTAAATAGTGTTTTTTCAGAAGAGTCATCTTATGCCTCATCAGTAATAGAATAATACGGTATGGTATACAGAAGTTTCATTACTTTCAATTAATGTAATTTTGTGACTGGAGCAATTAAGTATTTAATGTGTGTAATTAAACTAAATGAGAAACCATCAGTACATCCATGAATATGTTTTTCTTTTCGTTTTTTTTTTTTGTTGTTGTTTTTTGTTTTTTTTAAACTGGGTGATATGGAGAAGGGGGCAAAAAAAATGCTGGTTAGATTGGGAAAAAAGTCATGTGTGCGTGCGTGCATCCCAGTTTGGTTTTTTTTCCTGTTGTTGGTGGGTGGGGGTGGGGTAGGGTGAAGAGATGAGACCAGTGGTGTCATTGGTAAGGAAATGTAGAACATAAAAGACTGAAATTCTTTTCCTTAAATAAAATCTCTCAGTATCAGAGTGCAGGATCTTAATTGCAGTATCATGATTTTATGGTTGTGTCATGTGACCATAGAACACAAACCTTTCAAATTGGACTTACGTTATCAGCACCTTTTTTTCCTTTAGGGAGCTGTTATAAATAACATGGGTTTGCTGTGTGTTCTTGTTGTTTGACTTAGAACTAGGAAGGGTGAGAAATCTCCAGCTAAAATAGTTTTTCCTTTTCATCAGAATGACCCATTGCCAGGACGCATCAAAGTTGATTTTGTGATTCCTAAAGAACTTCCCTTTGGAGACAAAGATACGAAATCCAAGGTGACCCTGCTGGAAGGCGACCATGTTAGGTTTAATATTTCAACAGACCGTCGTGACAAATTAGAACGAGCAACCAACATAGAAGTTCTATCAAATACATTTCAGTTCACTAATGAAGCCAGAGAAATGGTAAGTGTTGGATATTATTAGATACGTACCCAATCTTGGAGGCAGCAGGGCAATGTTATAGTCAAGTTTGTAATATGGTATTGAACATTCTTTGAGTTTTGACAGTATTGGGCAATTACCTTATTAAGGTGATTGAGAACACAGTCACTTGAGTCAATCTGGGTTTGACACTTAGCTCTGCCAGTTACCTTGAAATAGATGTGAGAAAATTTTAGAATTAAAATCTGGAGAGGATGATTTCTAAGGTCTTTTGAGAGTCAGTGATTCTCTGGCCCTTAAATATGAAGACTGAGAAGATTTAAGTTCATCATTGTAGAAAGTAGATCTTTCCAGACTGTTCCATAAAATGTTTAGTAAACACTAGGTTAAACAAAGTAGGTTTTGTTTCTTTCGTTTTTACAGCAGGACTTTGCAAATTCTTTTCAGTGAATATATGTCTGGAAATGATAGATGCCAGAATTGTTGCCGGAACATATTTTACAAGTTTTCGTGAATTAACTTTATCAGGTGTAATTTACATTTACTTCTGTTTGGAGTCATAACATCTACAGTATGACTCAGTGTTGTCAGTAGAACTGGATACATTCAATGAAAATTTAAGTTGAAACTTTTTAACTGTTAGGAGAACTGATCTTGTTTGACATTTGCAATGTGCTTTAAACTTTAATGCATGTTTAGTTTCTTAGATCTGTTTTGCTTTACAGCATGGAGTACATTGTTGAATAGCTTGCTTACCATCAGGGTATAGCAAGGATTAAATGTCAGTATTGTTTAGGCTATATTCAAAACTGATTATAGAATAATCGTCTCTGTAATATGTAAATATGCAATATGTAAGTCATTGGTGGGTTGATAATTGTATTTTAGTAAGTATTTCAGTACTTGCCATGTGCCAGTTACTCTGGATATAATGCCCTTACAGAGCTGATAATTTAGTATGAAGGAAAAAAACATGAGGATAGAACTTCGTATATTTTATTTTTCAGACCTAAATCTTAAGTCCTCCTGTGCCTAAACTCACAAATTTTTGAGGTAGAGATTAGAGAGTTGCCTTTAGTTGACTTCTGAGGTATTTGGAGTATTGTTCTGTAGATTTTTAATTTCTGCAAGTTACAGTGTCATAAAGCTTCGGCATTATTTGGAATCCTGGTTTTTGCCACTTACTAGCTGTGTGCTTTGGGCAAATTGCTTAACCTCTTTCAACCTCAGTTTCCTCTCCTTGTAAAACAATATTTTTCACAGAATTGAAAATTAAATGGAATATGTTGTATGCATTTACTTCAAAAATGATAATTTTTCTAGTGCATATTGGCCAAGGAGTAGCATCTGGGGAGTTTCAGGCAATTGCTTAGAGATTAATTTACTTTATTGAAATCAGTGAGTTTGTATTTAAGTGGAAAAATTAAAATGTGGGTACAAAATTTGGCTATTTAATACAGAGAATTCCTAATGAATTTAACTTGATGATACTTCCAAACTTGAATGTTGTTGTCTTGACAGTCTTCACAGCCAGTGAAAGTAATGTTTTGGTTTCAGGGTGTAATTGCTGCCATGAGAGATGGTTTTGGTTTCATCAAGTGTGTGGATCGTGATGCTCGTATGTTCTTCCACTTCAGTGAAATTCTGGATGGGAACCAGCTCCATATTGCAGATGAAGTAGAGTTTACTGTGGTTCCTGTGAGTAGTTTTTGAGAAAAGTATGGGAGGTTTTCTTGATCCTTCCTTTTTTGGTTTTAAAGTTACTTTTGTTTATCATTTGTAGGATATGCTCTCTGCCCAAAGAAATCATGCTATTAGGATTAAAAAACTTCCCAAGGGCACGGTTTCGTTCCACTCCCATTCAGATCATCGTTTTCTGGGCACCGTAGAAAAAGAAGCCACTTTTTCCAATCCTAAAACCACTAGCCCAAATAAAGGCAAAGAAAAGGTAAGTTTTAATCAAAATGATTTTTGCAGTTCTTTATTCCTCTTCTGCTTAAAGGCAACCACTGTCCCCACAATAATGGAGTATTGTCTCTTTCAGAATTCCCTGTAATATTAACAGTGAACTAATCTAAAGCAAGGTTTTTAATCTCATCAATATTAACATTTTGAGCTGGATAATTCTTTGGGTGGGAGGAGGTGGGGACCTGTTCTTTGCATTTGGGGATGTTTAGCAGCATCCCTGGCCCACTAGAGGCCAGTATCTCTTCTTCTTCTCATGTACAACAGCCAGACATGTCTCCAGAATCTGCCAGATGTCCCCTAATCACCCCCAGTTTAGCATCGCTCATCTAAAATGATAGTACTTGTCATCCAAGCAATTTAAAACTTTGAAATTTTGGTAGACTCAGTTCACACATTTGAACTCCATTTATTGAAAAATCCACTAAATCCGTAAATATGAAGCTATCCATAAGATGACCTCTGCTCTTAAGTAAATAACAAGAATTGTATAGAAGCAGGTGATTCAACAATGTTAAATGCTGCTATAAAAGGTCAGTGAGAGAGCTTTGGCAAAAATTAATTCTAAACTGGCAGGATCTGGGATGGTTTCACTAAGGCATTGACATTTAATAGGTGGAGATAAATGAGGAAAGGATATTCCTCACTGAATAGAGGTACAGATGAGAAAAATTCAGGGTTTCTTTATAAAACACTAATTAGTTTGACAGGAGGATAGGGCTTCTTTTTGGGAGGGGGAGGTGATTTCTGATTGGTCGTGAAAACTGAAGAATGGGCATGTTGTCAGTAAGCGCTCCCTCCTCAACATTAAAATTAGGTTAAGACTAAGACCAAATTAGGCAGACTGAGTCAGCCCTGGGTTAAAAGGCAAGACCATCTATTATCCATACGAAAAATACATATTTTAGAGAACCCTAGATAGGAAATTTCTACAGCTGTACCAGTTCTTTGGCTCAGGAGTCTGTAATAATTGCAGTTGTGCTTATATTGTTTTTTTGGTGGTGGTTCTTGATTCTTCTCATTGTTTTCTGACTGTATTTCTTTAGGAGGCTGAGGATGGTATTATTGCTTATGATGATTGTGGGGTGAAATTGACTATTGCTTTTCAAGCCAAGGATGTGGAAGGATCTAATTCTCCTCAGATAGGAGACAAGGCAAGATAATTCTGCTTATTTGAGAGAGGAGGGAGGGTTAAAGGTTATCATCTTTATCATAAATCCTGAAAAATGGTTTCTTTAAATTTTATCAAGTTTTGCTAACATTCTTACAAGTTTAATATATGAACATCTTCCTATTTAAAAGCAGCTTATTGAATAAGAACAGGGTCTAGCAAGCTTTTTGTTAAAGCTTTTTGAGGAATTAGTATTTAAGCATTAGTTATGTCAAAAGCAATTACCTTATATAAAATTAATAATATTGGTAAGAAAGTTAAAACAGTCACTGAAGCATTATCAGAATAAAATCACGCTAAAGGTTTTTATATTGCTGTTCATTTTTGTCATACTTAGTGTGTCTGGTTTTCCAATTGACCTCCTTTAGAGAAATTAAGAATCTATAAGGAATACACACTAGAGAGCAAAACTTGATCCTTGTGAAAAGTGGAATGAGAAGTAGAAGTGATAGTTTTGGTTCCATCAGAGTATTTATAAAAAGGATATTTAGAGTGGAAAGCAAGGTCTGGGGGAGTTGTCATTTCCACTTGGCATGAAACCCGACATGATACTAATGAGTGTCGTTATTTTTCACAGGTTGAATTTAGTATTAGTGACAAACAGAGGCCTGGACAGCAAATTGCAACTTGTGTGCGACTCTTAGGTCGTAATTCCAACTCCAAGAGGCTCTTGGGTTATGTGGCAACTTTGAAGGATAATTTTGGATTTATTGAAACAGCCAATCATGATAAGGAAATCTTTTTCCATTACAGGTGAGGAATGCCTTTTAGGAACTTAGAGCTTACAATCCATTCTTTGGTTTTGGAGTCAAAAACATTAGTATTGGGTAGTTATGTATTTTTTAATCTCAGATTTCGTATTGGTGAAATTTTGGCAATATATAAGGTTAACTGTCTACCTCTGTAGAGAAAACATGTGGTCAAAAGATACAGAAAGACCTGTACCTGCTTTGAACATTGGATAGGAGCCTTTCTGCTTCAGTAAAAGAATACAGTTTTATGTGTTGCTACCAGAGAGTTGTATATTTGATTTGGTGTTATAGTATAGTATAGTGGTTAAGAGCATGGGCTCTTAGAACCATACAGTTCCAGTTTGAATCCAGGCTCTGCTACTTAGTACCTGTGTAAGTTTTATCGAATGAAAATAACCTCCTGTCATCTTAGTTTCGTTATCTTGAAGCTGAGGATAATGGTACCTCTTCATAGGATGTTTCTGAAGATTATATGAGTCAGTGCTTAAAACAGTATCCAGCTTAAGTAAGCACACCATGAATATTATAATAGAAGAAATAAAGGCTACTTGCTACTGTTGATGTTTGTGGTAAATGCTTATTCAAATGTCATTTCCTTCCCCTCCCCTGCAGTGAGTTCTCTGGTGATGTTGATAGCCTGGAACTGGGGGACATGGTCGAGTACAGCTTGTCCAAAGGAAAAGGCAACAAAGTCAGTGCAGAAAAAGTGAACAAAACACACTCAGGTAGTGAATTGTGACTTCTGATTATTAGGCCTATGTTTTGAGTAGGAGGGTGAGGGGTAGGGTGGGAGAGGGAGAGAAAAGCCTATTGTTCTAGATCAGTGTTTCTTCAGGTGTGATCCCCAGATCCAGCAGCATCACCTGGCCACTTGTTAGAAATACAAGTTGTCTGACCCCACCCCAGACCTACCAAAACTTTGGAGATGGGCAGTCTGTTTTAGCAAATCCTTCAGGTGGTTCTGATGAACACTGAAGTTTGAGAACCATTGTTCTAGATTTTCTAGGTCATTTGCTTTGAGTTTATTATCAGTTCAATATCTCTTTTTAAAAATAACCCCAAGATAATAAATCTCCATGGGATTGGGGGGGGGGCATCCCTCTAGAAGACAGTTTTGGAGAAGGATGAGTTTAAATGTGAAGAATAATGGCAACTTAAGGAAATCATTGCTATTTAGGATCTTTGACTTTTAAAAGGCCTACAACTTACTTTTTTGGCTTTCGTGTAAACTCACCAAATAACACTTTTTCTTGGTGTTATTCTAGAGAAATGGGAGCTAAGAATGTTCATTCAGTTTAATAAGTAAGTGTTTTAGAAACTGGGGGTACAGCAGTGAAGAAATAAGACAGATTGGCAAAAAAGATGAATGAAATATCGGATATAGTATGTTCAGAAAGATATTAAGATAAAATAAATTGGGGAAGTATATAAGTACTTAGCAATACTTGTGGAGACCAAGGAAGGCCTCACTAAAAAGGTGATATTTGGTCATGTGGAAAAGGTGAGAGAGCAAGACATGTTTAAATATGTATACTTATTAAGTCTTTAAACATCTTTATTTTAATAGTAGTTTAGAAGTATTGCATTTCAGGACTAGCAGGAAACCAGCCAACCCTCTGTTGATGTTTGTTCTGTTAATGTTCGCTTTTTTTTTTTTTTTTTCGGTCCTGTGCAATAGAGTTTAAATAAAATTGTTGAGGGAGAGGTATACATGCTTTTGTTTTGTAGTGAATGGCATTACTGAGGAAGCTGATCCCACCATCTACTCTGGTAAAGTCATTCGCCCATTGAGGAGTGTCGATCCAACACAGACTGAGTACCAAGGAATGATTGAGATCATGGATGAAGGTAAGAGCATCGCTATCAGATTGTTTTGAAATTTGCCTTACCTTCAGATGAGTGCGTCGAAGATTTTAAAATATGGTAGGGTGGCAGTTGTTTTCAAACTCCTTAAAAACTGAATCAAGGAAAAGTGATTTTATTCCCACAATACTTGGTTTTTATTTTTTATATCCCTTGGAAGTGAGATCAGCCTGGGTTTACGTTGTGAACAAATGACTGCTGTAGAGCATATGGCTGATATGTGAGCTACTAATGCTGAGTTATACTGAAATAGACTGAGAACAAAATCTCACACTAAAAATATGCATTTAATGTTTGATAATCAGACATTCAAGTTGGCTGGGTTTAGTACAACTTTGCAGTTTTCCTCTATTCACTGGTTATTTACATCAGTATTAACAAAATTTCCTAGTAACTGTTGAATTCTATAAACATTTTTGCCTCCTGTAAAAGTTTACTATATCTATTTTAATAGCCAGGATTCCATGGGGATCCTACTACTTTTCTCTAGGTCAAGGCTCCGTACATTTTCATTTCCTGTCTTTTTCTCCCCATCTTTGACAACTCCCTGAGTCCTGGTGTTATCCCTTACCCCAAACAATTAACGCCAGAAAGACCAACTTTGTGCATAAAATAAGTTTGCAGTAGAAATGGTAGTAGGGAACACTGGTGATTAATACAGCAGAATTAGCATAATGATGGAGTTGATGAGAGGATTTGAAATTCTAACCTAAGACGATAGCTTGGCTTACAAAGGGAATAAATCTTGTGTCATCTAGGAGTCATAGGAGAACATAAAGTGGGGAAGAGAAGGTCATTTGAGAGAAGGAAATGAGCCTTGATGAACATGTTCCTTTACTACATGAGGTTCTTAGGAATTTCTGTTTTTAATAGAACCAGTACCCTAATACACACATCTCCAAATATGAATTGACTTTATAGCAAGTCAGTCTTAAACTAATGCCATGGTGACACCATATCCTTAAAAGGGCCACAAGGGTATGGGCAACTAACTTAAACTCATGAGATAATATCAAAGTGCCCCATTTCCTCCTCTGTATCATGCACCCTTTTATTTACTTTTGCATTCCCAACCCCCAATCCACTTATTCTTCAACACTGGCTATTTGATAGTCTAAAAGCAAGGTTTTGTGGAAAAGGAAACTTTCCTGAAATCTCTAAGCCTAGAGTTATCTGCAGCTAGAAAGGTCACTTTTCCCCACTTGGTGGTGAGAACAGCTCTTTTATTTAGGAATACAACTAACCCAATATAATACCACGGGTTTTAGAGCTGGACAGACCTAGATCTGACTACCAGCTCTTCCACTTCTAGCTGTACAACCTAAGACAAATTAATTAAATCTTTACTAGCTTAGTTCTTCGTTGTTTTTTGTTTTTTTTTTTGGTTTTGGTTTTGTTTTTTTTTATTTATCTTATCTTTGGATGCTTTGGGTCTTCGTTGCTGCGCGCGGGCCTTCTCTAGATGAGGCGAGCAGGGGCTACTCTTCGTTGGCGGTGCACGAGCTTCTCATTGCAGTGGCTTCTCTTTGAGGAGCACGGGCTCTAGGCACGCGGGCTTCAGTAGTTGTGCTCACAGGCTCTAGAGCGCAGGCTCAGTAGTTGTGGCACACGGGCTTAGTTGCTCCACGGCATGTGGAATCTTCCCGGACCAGGGCTCGAACTTGTGTCCCCTGCATTGGCAGGCGGATTCTTAACCACTGCGCCACCAGGGAAGCCCCAGTTTCTTCATTTTTAAAATGAGGATAATATCTTCAACCTCAGAATGTTCTATAAAGATTAAATATGCATAAGTGTTTAATAAATGGTGGTTACTGCTAGTACCACTAAGTCAGTCTAGCTGTCTTTAGTATTTCTGCATGACTTGATCTATTGGAAATCTCTCCTCAAAGTTTTTAGTTCCAGTAAGTTTGAGAAGAAAATCTTCACTTACCCCTATAATCATCAAGAGAATGGTTAAAAGCATTCCCAGTTTTGAAGCTTCGTCTTCCATCTAATGTTTTTCCCCTCTTTTCTGCCTTCGTTGATTCAGTGAATTCACCATCCAGGTGAACTGATAGGCAACTGGATGGACTCTTTGGCCTGGTTTTTATCCATAGCCTGCACTGACCTCCAGCCAACATTTTACTCTAGGGCAGAGCTCAGCAAATATGATAGCTTGTTTTTATAAATAAAGTTTTCTTGAAACACAACCAAGACTGTTTGTTTACATACTGTCTTTGATTGCTTTCTCACTGCAACAGCAAAGTTGAGTCATCATGACAGAGACAGGATCCTACAAGACTAAAATATTTACTATCTGGCCCTTTAAGAAAAAATGTGCTGGGCCCTGATCTAGAAGAAAGGTGCCTGTAGGTTTGAGGGAGCCACAGTCAAACAAAGAAAGGAGGTAGAATGCCAAGAAATGATTTATCTATTTTGTGTTTTTGCCTATGCCTGGCTTGTTTAATGCCCAGTCAGGTATGGATCAGAAATGTTTTTGACTGGCTCATATTGTGAACTTGGGAAGAAGATAATCCAGTGGATCATGTTAGCAACCCATAGAGCTTTAAAAGCTCAAAGGTAATGAGATTGTGCGTGCTAGTGTTATTTTTTTTTTCCCCCCCATAAATGTGGTTTAAAACTGTTCGTTAGCTAGTAAGGTGATAATGAGCTACAAGTTCTCATTTGTTTTTGTGGTAGTATTTAGCATTCAGGATTTTATTGGAGCTTTAAAGTAGAATTTCTTAGGTATAAAAAAAATCTTCTTAGTGAATATATTTTTAGCAAATTAAAAATTCATTAGGACCATCAGCAGAGGGCTGTTGTGAAATATTAGCTTTTAGACTTTGTACCTGTTTCTCCTTACAGGGGATATGAAAGGTGAGGTCTATCCATTTGGCATAGTTGGGATGGCCAACAAAGGGGATTGCCTACAGAAAGGGGAGAGCGTCAAGTTCCAGTTGTGTGTCCTGGGCCAAAATGCACAGACTATGGCCTACAACATCACACCCCTGCGTAGGGCCACAGTGGAGTGTGTGAAAGATCAGGTAAGTGGTTATATCTCTTGATCTGAATTTGATCCTTTTATGAGTTGGTAACCAAATAGTAACCAAAACCTTGAAAATTTTTCAGCCAAGGGGGAACCATCAACATTCATTTGGTTTTTATTTCCACTTTACCCCCCTTTTCAGTGATTTGAAGTAGCTTATTAAAAACACAGAGAAAACCACATGGAAAGATAAAACGGCAATAGTAGCAAAAGGAAAGTAAGAGTAGTATTAATAGCTAACACAATGGGGAAAATAAGTTTGGAGTGAGATTTCCAGAATAGAAAGACTGTAATGTTTTTCATACTTGGCTCAGAGCTTCTTTTGCAGACCACACAAAGAAAGAAACCATGTGTAGAAGTGTTCATAAAATAAGCTTCGGGCAAACAAAACTATTCCTGGTACTTAAGTCTCAAGGAAATCTCTTTGAGTCCTCAGGACATTTTTTGGTATCAGTACAGTGACTATAACATTTTGTATGGCTGTTTCTAAAATACCATAACCCAGCTTAATAATTTTGGGAGGGATCAAAACAATGCATATGTTCAAGTAACAGCTTCCTAATGATTTTGCTTAATTCAAAAGCTTATTTAGTTCATACAATATATGTAGGCACAAGGTAACCTTTCTTTGTTTCTCAGGCTATGATAGAGTGGATGGCAGTGGTTTCAAAGATACATTTCTTCCCTGACAAGTTTTGCAGACCCATATGCTGTTGTTATAGCCCAGGCAGCGAGCATCAGCACTGACGCCACATTTTATAAACCCCTACTAGCTAGGGGCAAATTGTGCTTCATTCAAAGTGAGTTTCTTTTCCCTGCTGTGTGGTATGTCTTTTTTATGCTGTCTTTTTAAAATTTCAGTTTGGCTTCATTAACTATGAAGTAGGAGATAGCAAGAAGCTTTTTTTCCATGTGAAAGAAGTTCAGGATGGCATTGAGCTACAGGCAGGAGATGAGGTGGAATTCTCAGTGATTTTTAATCAGCGCACGGGCAAGTGCAGTGCTTGTAATGTTTGGCGAGTCTGGTGAGTTCTTTGTTGTTGTTGATTAGTAATCTCCCTGGACTGTCTCTTTCGTAATCTCTGCTTTATCATATTTTTTCACTTTTCCATCACTGCTTTTTTTTTTTTTATCCTCTTCTGCCACTTTCTGGTTATTTCTTTATTGTCTAAATTTTGTAGTTTAGCATTTCTGGCACTATGTGTTTGTTTTGTTTTAATAACAAAATAGCATGAGAGGAGCTGGGAGTCTCTGGAAATATTTCTTCATATTTTCCTTTTCTAATGTTTTTCCATACCTGCTACATTGTTTTACGTGTCTGTGGAACTGGTCTTCTGGTTGCAGACCAGTCTAGGGATGACCCTCACCCAAATGATTCTTCCAGCTCCTAAGCAGTAATAAACATTGAGTTCAGAATAAAAACATAAACTTGTCTGCCCTGTCTTGCTAGTTAGTTAGTTGGCTAGGTGAGGCAAGAGTCTCCCCTCATTAAAACTGAGTCATTTGGGTAGTTAGGTAGAAGACACACTCCTCTGCATGTACTTTTCTTCCCACCAAGTGTTGCTTCTTCTCACTTCCTGACTTTGTTACAGCGAGGGCCCCAAGGCTGTTGCAGCTCCACGACCTGATAGGTTGGTCAATCGCTTGAAGAACATCACCCTGGATGATGCCAGTGCTCCTCGCCTAATGGTTCTTCGTCAGCCAAGGGGACCAGATAACTCAATGGTATGAGGGCATACAAGGTTTTGGGCGGATGGGGGCAACTGACAGACCAACATACTACTTGAGAACCTATTTTAGCATAACTCAAAGAGCTTACTTTACCAAGGTGCTTCAGTATTGCTATCATAACTAGTTAGGATCCCTGCATATTGGTTCAGCCCCTAACGTAATGGTTGCTTACAGTAAGAGGAACATTTCTTGGTGTTCCTGATACTCTGAACATAGTTTAGGAAGGCTTACTATAGATTTCCTCCTCTGCAAAAGAATTGGTGGTGATTGAGAGTAATGCTTTGGTAGTCCTTTTTGGAATTGTGAATGTACAATGATTGTCATGCACCCAGGTGATTAACTGCAATTTTATTTCCTCACAGGGATTTGGTGCCGAAAGAAAGATCCGTCAAGCTGGTGTCATTGACTAACCACATCCACAAAGCACATCATTAATCCACTATGATCAAGTTGGGGGGATTCTGGTGAAGGGTTCTGAATATCTCCCTCTTCATCCCTCCCAAAATCTGGAATACTTATTCTATTGAGCTATTACACCAGTTTTAACACCTTCCTCGTGTTATGTTTAAAAAAATAAATAAATTTAAGAAAACCATTTTAAAATTATGCACAGTTGCAGGCTGGAAAACTTAAGGTGGCGCCTTATAGAATCAATTTTAGGAGCTTTATTTGGTGCATTTAACGCAACTGGTAATTGCAAATCCACTTCTGCCTGTGTAAGTGAAAAATATAGACTGTTACCTTGTTGGCCCTATGAAATTCTGCACTTGATACTTAGTATATACTCTACCTTCATTACTTTTGGCAAGATGTTCTGCCTTAGCACTCAGTTGCATTCTTTTTCCTTTTCTGTTCATTATGCTTTAATTCTGAGAACCATATGATGGTAGAATATATTAAAAATTACAAAAATTTGCATAGGCAAACCAGTTCAAGTTGATGGCCAAATGTTAAAATGTTATTTTTCATATCATTTATAATCTTGTCACAGTCCACTTAATGATGTTTGGTTAGATTTCAGTGAAAATTATCTTCCAGGGTAGTTCCCCCCCCCCCCTCCCCGGGGATAGGGGGTGTAACTTTACCACAATTAGTATATATGGTGCAGAATTTCATGCAAATGAGGTGTGCCAGCAGTGTGATAATTTAAACATATTTAAAGAAAAAACAAAAGGATGAATGCACAAACTTGCTGCTGCTTAGATCACTGCAGCTTCTAGGACCCAGTTTCTTTTACTGTTTTCAAAACAAAACAAAACAAACAAAAAATAATAAAAAAGTTGTGCCTGAAATGAATCTTGTTTTTTTTATAAGTAGCCGCCTGGTTCCTGTGTCCTGTAAAAAGTACAGGCACTTGACCCTTGGTGTAGCTTCTGTTCGGCTTTATATCACGGGAACGGATTGGTCTGATTTCTTGGCCCTCATCTTGAATTGGCCACATACAGGGTCCCTGGCCAGTGGACTGAAGGCTTTGTCTAAGATGACATGGGTCAGCTCAGGGGATGTGGGGGAGGGTGCTTTTATCTTCCCCGTTGTCGTTTGAGGTTTTGATCTACTCTGGGTAAAGAGGCCATTTATCTTTGTAAACACGTAACACTTTTGCTTTCTCCAGTTTTCTGTTAATGGCGAAAGAATGGAAGCGAATAAAGTTTTACTGATTTTTGAGACACTAGCACCTAGCGCTTTCATTATTAAAACGTCCTGTATGGGAGGGGCGGGTCTGGGTGCGGCCTGCCGCGTGACTCCTGGGTCGGAGGCCCACGTGGCCGGGGCGGGGACTCCGGCGCCTGGGGCGCCGACTGATTGCGTAGCGGGCGGGGCCGGAAGTGCCGCTCCCTGGTGGGGGCTGTTCATGGCGGTTCCGGGGTCTCCAACATTTTTCCCGGTTGTGGTCCAAATCTGTCCGAAGCGGAGGCAGTGGAGCTTGAGGTAAGGCTCTGGCGTGTGTAGCGTTCGACTTTGGAGCATGCTGACGACTCCTTGTTGCCAGGAATCGAGCGGAATCTACGAGCTGGAGACAAAGGCCCTGGGCGGGGGGGTCCTTCGTTTTGAGCCCTACGGGGGAGCTCTTTGGAGACAGGCGGGGGAGAGAGAAGGGGAGACGGTCTGGAGGCCGCCCCCCAGAGCTCAGAAGATTTAAAGGAGTAGGAAGGGGGGTTTTCTTTACCTTAGGCTGAGGGCGGGGCCCAAGGGCTATTGAAAAATAGACGAGGGTGGGGGTAGGTAGAAGACTAATCCAGAATTCTGAGATCCACAGTAACCTGCAAGTGTTTTTGCACTCCTGAATCACTTTGAGAACCAAGTGGAGATGAACGTGTACGGAACCAATACATTTCAGACTCTGGTTTTAGTTACTGTTGATTACAGAAAGCTTTGAAGTACTGTAGATGTGGTTCGACAGTTAACCCTAATTGCTGCTTTCCCACAGGTTCTTGCTGGTGTGAAATGACTGAGTACAAACTGGTGGTGGTTGGAGCAGGTGGTGTTGGGAAAAGCGCACTGACAATCCAGCTGATCCAGAACCACTTTGTAGATGAATATGATCCCACCATAGAGGTGAGGCCCAGTGGCAGTCCGCTGACCATACCTCTCTCTTTCGGTTTACTCTTAACCCATTCCCTTTCCCATACCTTTCAGCTATTCCTTAGATAAAGAAATAATCAGGAGAGAAAATAAAAAGTTATTTGGGGCACTGTGTTCAGTAATACAATAAGTAAAGCTTTACCTGTTTTTGGAGAAGAGTTTACTTTTATTAGCTACTGATGATTTTCTAAAAAGTTTACAGTTTTTAACAGTTTTGAAAACGGTTACAAACTCAGTGTTGAAATCATTTAGTTTCTCCACATATGACAGCTCCGTTAAAAAGAAACACAAGTCATAGAATACCTGAATGATAGCAGGATGGAGGTGAAGGATTCAGAGATCTGAGTGTTTCTTAGCCGCTTGAAGCAGCTGAGACTGTGGGTTAGGGAAGAAGGAGCATGAGATTTTGAGTCACTGTGCCTAGGAATACGGTCCCTGTTTGCAGTTAGTTATATGATAGTGAGCAAATCACTTTTCTCATCTATTAAATTACCATAAACCTGTCTTGCCTGACACCCAGGGGATGTTGTGAAAAATCAAATATGTTAAATTTTTGTGGATGCTAATGCACTGTGTAATTATCACTTATTTAAAGTTTTTGTTGTTTTTGTGGGAGTTCAAATTATAGATTGGCTTCAGTAAATGGCATCTAAAGTGCTTTAAGAGTTTGTAATCTTATTCTAGAGATTATTTTAATCCACATCCTGGTCTTCGTACCACCCAGCCATTGAGTGTTTAATGCAAGCTGACTCTAATATAGCCATTATTAAAATTAGTCATTAATCCTTGGCAAAATTTTATTTTAGGCTTACCAGCTTTAGTATTAATGGTTAGGACATTTTAATATTTTTCAATTTTATTTGTTGTGAGGTAATTTACATAAGGTATATAAATCTTACATCTATAGCTCAGTGGCTTTAAATTTGTGTACACTTATGTAACCGCCACATAGATAAAAATATACACTATTTCCAATGCCTGGGAGAGTTCTTTCATGCCCCTTTCTAGTCAGTAAACCCCCCTATCCTGCCAGGAAATGACCACTTCTCTGACTTCTATTAGCATGAATTAGTTTGACTAAAACCTATCTTTATCATTTTAATTTTGCTTATTTCCTCAGAACACTCAAACATTTGACCATATTTCACGCTTTAAGGAAATTTTGACAATGTGAATTCTATGTTAATTTGAAAGTATATTACAGTCCCACAATGGCGTGAGTTACTGAGGCACTGTTCAATGGGCTGGCAAACTATGTTGCATACTGTTTCTGGAGCCAGATCTTTACTAAGTGTGATGAGGTTATTTTCTTTGAACTGAATTCCCAGAATATAAATATTAAGATACAAGTAAAATTTTTGCCTTAGAGCCAAATTGAAAAAAAAATTTTTAATATGGTCTATGCATGTCTATCTTCCCGAGGAATTAATGTAACTATACCATGTTTGGAACCTTTAGGAATTTGATTCAGGAACATTCCCCAGAGGTACAGTCTGTCATGATGAGAAAAATATTTTGATATTATAACCTTGTCTGAAATAAAAGGTATTTGTGTATTTAATCATAAACACAAAAGATAGTGCATCCTGGACCAAGTTATAATTGGTGGAGATATGTTTAGAATTGTAAATTGACAATAAATAACTCAAATAAGAGAAGTACAGTTCATACTTCAGTGAACATAATCTCTAGTCTAAGTGCGGTAGAACTGTCTTTTCAATTACCATGTTTTCTTCATCTTTTCCAGGAACAGAGTGACCACATTTTCCTTTCTATAGGCATATAGCATTTGGGGCTTTTTTCCTAGGGTGACATTAAGTACTTTCTGTTTGTGATTATATATCAGCAGTTTGAGGGACAAACCAAAGAGACAGAATTGGACTTGGTTAGGAGCTTATTTAACCTTAGCTATAGCATTGCATTCCCTGTGATTTTTAATAAAAATGGAATCTCCCTCTCTCCCTGCCCCCCTCCCCTCCACACCCCAGGATTCTTACCGAAAACAGGTGGTTATAGATGGTGAAACCTGTCTGTTGGACATACTGGATACAGCTGGACAAGAGGAGTACAGTGCCATGAGAGACCAATACATGAGGACAGGCGAAGGCTTCCTTTGTGTATTTGCCATCAATAATAGCAAATCATTTGCAGATATTAACCTCTACAGGTACTAGGAGCATTGTTTTTTCTGAAAGGATGATCTTTAAGTGTGTTCTGAAGTTTTGGGGTGGGAATGAGGATACCACACTAGGGAAGATATAATTTTTTAATTATGAAAAGAATTGCTTTTAGGTTGTGACATTGAGAATCTGGGATTATTACTGAAAGTTAGTACTGGAGTTTATTTTATATAAGCCACTATGTCTAGAATGCCTGATAATACATAAATGAAGCTTGCTTGCTAATGGGAGTGATTCAGAACTAGAGGTGTTATGAGAGACCACAAAGACATTTCAGAGAGGAAAACACCTCTGAGAAACATTCTTCAGTATGTAATAGAGAAGATAGCAGGAAGAAACAAATGGGGGGAGGGGTGTTAGATAAAGATGAAAGCAAGGCAAAGGAATGTAAAGATGGTCTTTCTCCACAGAACCTTAAAGTTTCAAAGCTCGATTGGACCATAAAAATTCTAATACAACATTCTTATTTTACAGAAACAAAGTTCAGAAGGTGGTTTGTTAGGTTTTCATAGTCATGATTGATTGTTATTCGTAGCAGAGCCAGGACCAAAAACCCAGGGCTCCTTTTTCTTAGCTCTGTGTTTTTTAAGCAGAATAATATAATGGTTAAGAATATAGACTCTGCCTGGGTTGAAACTTGGCTCCATCATCTCTTAGCCATGGAACTTTGGGGCAAACTACTAAATCGCTGGGCCTCAGTTTCCTTATCTATAATAGGGAGATAGTAGTACCTACCAAGAGTTGCTGTGAAAATTAAACGAGTTAATAAATATGTGAATCACTCAGAGCAGTGTTTAGCACAGAGTAAATGCTACACAAGCGTTCTGCCTGGAGCCTGAGTCTTGGTGTATGCTCCATCCATATGACGATGTCGACTCTCAGAAACAAACTAGTCTAAAACTGGTTTTCTTCCCCTAAACCTGCTCTACTTTCCATTTTCTCTCTGGAGTTAATAGCAGCACTTAATAAAATGCTTAGCACTTTGCAAGCACCAAAAAAGTATTTGCTGAATTTCTAGAAATCATTTTTCTCCTTAGGTTGTCTTATATTATCCCTTCACATAGGTTACTGCCATCACACCAAAGCTCAGTTCTGCAGATAGCCAGTGAAATGCATTTCAAGTACTTGACTTTGTATGTAATCCCAGGGTAGAGTCTAGAGCAGTGCTGTGCAGTATGGTACCCACAAACCATATGTGGTTATTTAAATTCATTAAAATTGGGCTTCCCTGGTGGTGCAGTGGTTGAGAGTCCGCCTGCCAATGCAGGGGATATGGGTTCAAGCCCTGATCCGGGAAGATCCCACAGGCCGTGGAGCAGCTAAACCCGTGCGCCACAACTGCTGAGCCTGTGTGCCACAACTACTGAAGCCTGTGCGCCCAGAGCCTGTGCTCCACAACAAGAAAAGCCACTGCAATGAGAAGCCTGCGCACCACAACAAAGAGTAGCCCCTGCTCGCCACAGCAACGAAGAGAAAAGCCTGCGCACAGCAACGAAGACCCAACAGAGCCAAAAATAAATAAATAAATAAATGTTAAAATAAATAAATTCATTAAAATTAAACAATTTAAAAATCAGTTCCTTGGTCCCATTAGCAACTGACTTTTCAGGTGTTCAGTAACTTCATTTGACTAGCATATATAGTTGGACAGTGCAGCTAGAGAACATTTCCATCATCATAGTAAGTCCTATTGGACAGGGTTGATCAAGAGAATCTGGAACAGTAGTTTCCAAACTGCTGTGTGGTATGTCTTACTTGTCATTGAAGAGAGAACTGTCAGTTGGGAGTTCCAAATCCTTTAGTCCCCTGTTAATAAGAGCAGTTCTGGTGTTTCCTATTTTATATCTTGGACTATAATTTGTTTGAAGAAAATGTTTGGACACCACCCGTCTGGAGAAGTGGATAGACTGTCTTTCGTTAAATACTGTCACTCTCAAGGGAGCTTCAAAAAGTTATTTGGAGGCAGTAAGCTTTACTTTTTATACTTCAGACCTTGACCTAGAGTGTGATTTCGAGTTGCCAGTTAACTCCAGAGCCAAGCTCTTTGGAGAATCAAGGGGCCTAACAGGGACATGTGTCAAGATAGAAGGTGAACTGGTACTTGGCTTCCCTGCGGCTGCTGCCTCAAGTCTACACCAGTCTTCTTAGTATGCAAGGCCTTTTATAAGTAGAAAAAAAGTGAAACTCAGTATAGAAGCTAATAGGGCTAGGTAAAATTTGCTAGATTTTCTTTTTTGCCCTAGCTGTTTATTCCTTCCTAAAAGTTTATTCTTATGATAACATATTCCCTTTTTTAGGGAACAGATTAAGCGTGTAAAAGACTCAGATGATGTACCTATGGTGCTAGTAGGAAACAAGTGTGATTTGCCAACAAGGACAGTTGACACAAAACAAGCCCATGAACTGGCCAAGAGTTATGGGATTCCATTCATTGAAACCTCAGCCAAGACCAGACAGGTATAGTACAGCTTTTAGCATCTGGCAAGGGTTTATTTAAGGCAGAAAAGTTTGATTGATTGACTCTTCACTAGAGACGTGATCCACATTCTTTGTTGTTTTGGATTTTTTTAATACTGTTCTATTTTTTTAATCTTCAGTTTAAACCCAAAATGAATTTATTAATATTCAAGTGTGGTTTCTTTTTTACTCCTGCAAATTAACATGCACAAATATTTCTAAAATGAAGACCCTTGATTAAAGATACTTAAAATATGAGTCCCCCTTTCTGCATCAACACCAGCTACTATTTAAGGCATAGGCCCTCCTGAATGGAATCTTTAGATCTGGTAGTTCTGTATGTCCCATGTTACCCATTTTCCTTTACTTGAATGTTATCTTTGCAGAAAGTGCTATTTGTATATCAGCCTGCTAATGTGACTCAATAGGAATGCTGAATCAGCCTGTTTAATAATTGCAATTTTAAATCCACATAAAGAAGTACAAATGAGAGAGAGCTTACAACTTGGGTTGTGTCTGTTAAGCTGTCTTTATCATTTTCTCTCTCTTATAGGGTGTTGAAGATGCCTTTTACACACTGGTAAGAGAAATACGTCAGTACCGAATGAAAAAACTCAACAGCAGTGATGATGGGACTCAAGGTTGTATGGGATTGCCATGTGTGGTGATGTAACAAGGTGAGCATGTGGTCTGTTGACATAATTTTAAATATCACTCAGGCAATTTGGAGGAGTGTTGCTGTTATCTTTTCTATGTTGCTATTTAACAGAGTTTCTGCTCACTTACAACAACTCTGAAATAAAGAACTTTCCTTATGGCAGCCTTTCTGAGAGTACCACAGCCTAAACTGTTTTTAAAACATTTAGTTATTTTACAGACTGTTAAATTTTCAATAACATTAGAAATTAGAAGACATTGTTTATGAAATGTATTACCAGGAGCTTGAAGGATCACTACATGATGATGACATGGTGTGTATTCTTTTCTCATAGATACTTCTAAAGTTCTAGCATCAGAAAAGAGCCACCGTCAAGGTAGGACAAGTTTGGAAACGAAAGTATTATCATTTATGTTGATTTTGTAACCTTGTTTTTCTAATACTCTCTATGTACCATTTATACAGATTCCATGTTTATTTCAGCTGCACTGACACCTTGGTCCTGACTTCCCTGGAGGAGAAGTATTCCTGTTGCTATCTTCAGTCTCACAAAGAAGCTCCTGCGATTTCCCCAACTCTCAGTAGATCAGTATAATTTTCTCTATTTGAGAAGTTCTCAGAGTAACTACCTCCTCACTTGGTTGTCTGACCAGAGAAATGAACCTCTTGTTACTCCCAGTATTTCTCCACCCTGGGTTCTCCCCGAGCACACACAAACAAACCTCCGCCACCCCAGGTTTTTCATCTGAAAAGCAATTTAAATGCTCTGAAACAGAGAACCAAACTGTAGAAACATGAAATTCTGTAGAAAACAATGTCTTGAGCTCTGAAGTAGCAACTGCTGGTGATTTTTTTTTCCTTTTTACTGTTGAACTTGGAACTATGTTGGGTTTTGGAGAAATGTCATAAATTACTGTTTTGCTGAGAATATAGTTAAATGTTGCTGTTTGGTTTGTTTGTAATGTTATCAGCTATATTCTATAAACTGGCATCTGCTCTGTATTCAGAAATACAAAAGTGAATACTGACTTTTTTGAGTCTATCCTCGTCTTCTCGACTTTCTTGTAATTAAATCTGACTTTCACAGTGAAGTGCCTTTTTCCTGGAAGTGGTTTGTAGACTTCCTTTACAATACTTCAGTGGAATAGATGTCTTAGAAACTGTTATACATGAAAATGATTGTCTGAGATATGTCTGTGACCCGTCTAGCTTTGAGGGAAAGATATACCAATATGATAGCAGATGCCATTTCTTACATGTATGAAGTTGATTTTTCTAGAGACCTGTTTTGGGGCTTTCCCAAGAGAAAGGTGAGACTATAAATGATTAGGAATAATTTTGCTTACTTTTTACCTCATCTCCACTTTTTTTTGTTTTGGTAGTTTACTACCTGCAAAATGTATATAATTTGTTTCTTCTAGCTTACTGATAATCTGATGTTCAATGAACTTCCATTCATATTTAAATTTGGGTCATATCAGAACGTCTACATTTGCAGGTGTTCAAAATTATAAAAAATTTGATGCAGGTTTATTTAATAGCTGTGATCAGTGATTCTCAAGCCTCAAATATGTTAATAGACACATTTTCTTTGCGTATCATGGTAATTATTCATGTATATAATTGCCCTCGGTCCCCTTCTCACCCCATCCCCTGTCCTTCACCCCATAGCAGTGGCTTGATTATTTCAGTTGAGTAAAGCATGGTGCTAATAGACCAGGGTCACAGTTTCAAAACTTCAGCGAGCCAGTCAGCATCACAGAGAGAGAAATTCTTCCACATTTGCTCATTGCACCATTAATTCCAGCTAGTAGTTTTGCCAGATGCATGTGGTTAGTCCTGCAAGGAGAGAAGAGGTCAGTTAGCACAAATTCTTAACCATGACTGGAAAAACTTGTTATCCTGAGAAGGGTCAGCTTAGAAGTCCTTATAAATAAAGGATCTAGACTCTGTTTTTAGCCACATGGAAACCAAATAAAGCCAATATTTTTTCTCATGTTTTTGAGAATGAGGATGCCTCAGATCAAAATTTTTAAATTTTTCTTTATTCATAATGTTCTTTGAAGGGTTTAAAACAGGATGTTGATTAATTAGTCTGGGCATACCAGATAACAAGCTGATGAGTTTGTTCTTGTTCTGAACAAGAAGTAGCCTTTGGATTGGAATGGCTGTTTGAGAGGGGAATAGAGAATGTAATTAATAGTTATGAGGATTTGGAGGCTTGGCTTTTCCATTTGCAGATAATATCCTGATAATTCTAATGAGTAATAGACTTGGATAACTTTTGATAAAAGAAGACTTCCAAAACGGCCACTTCCTGTTCTCGTCTTCTAATGTGTAAATACTTACTGAGGTCCTCTTATCTTCTAACATGAATTTTCATTTATTAAGCAAATTTCACATTGCCTTGAAATGAATTCGGAAGAGAAGAAAAAACATAATGTACCCAGAGAATGAGTTGTGCTCCTTAGTGTTAATTCTGAGAGCTTTCACAGTCCGCGCCGGTAAACAGAAACTCTCTGCCACTTGGCTTCTGCTCCTCTTGGAGCATTGCTCTGTCATTTTCTTGAGGATAGATGGAGACTTGTCACCTCAGTTGTCATTGTCTTCTTCTTCTTCTTCCTCTTGTCTATGTGACTGACAGTGTGATTCTTACGAATGTCAGATTGGGGGGAAAAGAATAACTCATTTTAGGCTCTTCTGCCCATTACCCTTGTATGTTTGTATCTTTTAGTTTTCTCAAGTATGTTCTAAGCACAGAAGCATCTAAATGGGGCCAAAGTTCAGACTTGAAAATGTTCTTTTTAATAGCTTCTTAAAGAGTTACACTTTGGTATGCATTTTGGCACAGTAGAGTGACAAACTTAGAGTTAAAACGCTGAATAACTTCAGTTAGTGTGGTATCAGATAGTTTTTAGAATATGTTTGTGATTGCTGAAGACAATTACAGTTTACCTCAAAATCTGAAAGTCTCTTTCCCCAAGTTAAGTGCCTGGCCAGCTGTCATAAATCACATATTACTTTATGTCTGTTTGTTTCTTAAAGGTTGTACGTTCAAGATTGTGAAAATAAGGTGTTCTGTGTGAAGGCTACCATGCCTGTCTATAAATGAATCTGTTGAGTGCTATATTTGCTCCAACAGCTTACTATAGAATGCTACTTGGTCAAATCGTACTTATTACAGTTTTCACTTCAGGAGTGTAATAGGTAAAATTATCCTCAATCTGTATTGTAGTGGGCCCCATGTTTAGTCTTTCATCATCCTTTAAACTGCTGTGAATTTTTTGTCTTGACTTGAAAGCAAGGATAGAGAAACACTTTAAAGAGATAGTTTGGTTTTTTTCCATTCCAGAATTTGTGAGCATAGTCATGTTTTGCTTTACATTTACAGTCATGAACTCTTAAGCTGGCAGCTACAACCAAGAACCAAAAAAGGGTGCATTCTTCTTGTAATTCATCTCTGCTAATTATAAGAAGCAAGGATAATTAAATTAGAGAAAGTATTTAATTTGGGTGGTTTCTGTAAACGAGACGATAATTCTTGTACATTATTTTTCATCTTTGCTGTTTCTTTAAGAAACCTAATGTGCCACGAAATTATTTTAAGGTGTTTCTCATAAGAATTGTTTTTAAAGTGTTCTTGTTATCAGAGTAATTGTAGATATATTTCAAAATATAACTGGTAATTTTTAAAGGCCTGAGTACTGACCTAAGAAGCAATTGTATGAATTCTCTGGAGGGAAGGGAGGATCTCAATGGAACTTGTATGACTTTTATATTTCTGTGCCATTAAATATAGGTTAAAAATGTCAATTGTGCAGTTCTGCTGTTTAAACAGGAACTATTGGCCTCCTTGGCCCTAAATTGAAAGGGCTGATATTTTAAGTTGACTATTTTATTGTAAATGAATCCATCCTAATTTTTAAAAATTTGGTTGAATATTTTTCTTGTTAAATGTTTGAAAAATAAAAACTGGAAGTTCTTTGCTTAGTCATAATTGCTTTTTCCACTGATTGCCTTTATTGAAAGCTAATATTTAATTCAGACGTTTGGATGTGACATTTGGACAATGTTGGAAGATCTGAGTTCCTCATTTTGTCTCAGTATAAAGTATGTCAGAACCTGCTTTATTATGTTGGGGTGATTCAAAGCTATATGGCAGATTCTCACACATTAACGTGAAGTGCTAAAAACTGCCATTGGATCTTTTGGTCTATTTTTGTACTACTGTACAGTCTACCAATCTTGGTGTAGTTTTGAGAGCATAAGTCTAGGAGCCAGAGAACATGAGCTCTAACTATAATTTTACTACTCTAGCCAATAGTTTGCTAATTTTGCAAAATAGGGAAGTTGAATTAGGATATCTCAGATTTCCCAATCCTAATTAAGGAGATATAAAAGAATGATTTCAAACCTAGGCTTTTTTTTAATTTCTTTTTATAATTATTATTTTATTTATTTATTTTTGTCTGCATTGGGTCTTCATTGCTGCGCGCGGGCTTTTCTCTAGTTGCAGCGAGCAGGGGCTACTCTTCGTCGTGGTGCATGGGCTTCTCATTGCGGTGGCTTCTCTTGTTGCAGAGCACGGGCTCTAGGCACGCAGGCTTTAGTAGTTGTGGCTCACGGGCTCTAGAGCGCAGGCTCAGTAGTTGTGGCGCACGGGCTTAGTTGCTCCGTGGCGAGTGGTATCTTCCGGGACCAGGGCTCGAACCCGTGTCCCCCTGCATTGGCAGGCGGATTCTTAACCACTGCGCCACCAGGGAAGCCCAAACCTAGGCTTTTTCAGTCAACACTGGAATACTGTGATTATGAGGACCTTGATTCATTCTACCAAAGACATCAATTTTTTTTCACTTTTTTCTTCAAAAAGGCAGAAATGTGGATCATTAGTATTTGACTGAATTAAGCTTAAGGAAACCAAATTTAAGCAACAAGATACTGTTTCTAGCTACTGGGATGAGTGTAAATATTTTAGATTGTAAAATGTATATGAAAAACAGAATTATGGACTGGTGTATCTAAAACAGATTTCCTCCAAAGTCAGTCAGCTATGCCTCACATCAGATCTTTTGTTCTTCTAATATTTGACACCCTGATAACTGAGAAAGAGGAAAGGAGGAAAGGATATTATCTTACTGATGATAGCTGCTGTTCCGCTTGGCCAAGATGAAGCTATAGAAAGACAAACAATGGAAAAGTAGCTAAGGAAACTTGTTTATTTGGAATATGAGGGGACCTCCTATGCATGTCTGTGCTATTAAGGGTTCTGTTCTCAGAACAAGCAATTCTCAAGGTCATTAAGTGGCCAACAGAGTCACATGAGTTGTTTGATATCCATAAATACATGTAAAGGGGCCAAGAGTTTGCGCTAGTGATCATTTTGCAAAACCACTTAGGACACATTTCAGATTATGTCCAGCTCCATGACTTGAGAGCACAGAGAAGCAGTGTCCAGTATCCAAAGGGGAAGGGTATGCTTTGTAATGCTTTCAGTATAACTCTGGGCAATGAAATGTGGTCCTATACCTTAATAAAAGAAAACTGGAACTCTAGGAACATCCGAAATGCAGATAATAAATACCCTTTGCAGTGCCAAAAGGAACATCAAAGGTTCAGATTCAGGAACTGGAAGTAAACCTAGTGAATTTAATCATTCTTATCTGGAGACATTGTATTCATGACTTACTTTGCACTTGCACCAAAATAGTCTGCTTATTAACCTGTAGTGGGGAGGGGGGAGATGTTCTTTTTCAACTTAATGCTTAATCTCGTCTTAAAACTAGTGTAAATACAGATTGCCATCAATTTGTAGGCACCATATAAAGAGAACAAGGGGTAGTGCCTGCAATATGGGGGTTAAAGCGATATTAAATGTTTCTAAAGATAGAGGCAGCTACATGCCTAACCAGGGAGTATGTGTTTGGAACTGAGCAGTTGCCTACTAGAGCCTTCAGACGCAGTAGGCTGAAATATTATCCAGGCTAGGAAAAGCAATCTTCTAGAATGGCTACCGTGGAAGTAATAAAATTGGCGCTATTGACACTTGGCTGGAGGAGCTTGAGATGTGTGAATTTTGTATGATATTTGTCTGAAGGAAAACTGCACACTATTTTAAAACATCTTAGTGTAAATCAATTCTCCACATGTACAATTGAGACCCAACATTAAAAAAAAATTTTTTTTATTCATTGGAATGAAGTTTAAAGACATCTTGAAAATTATATCAAGAAATCTCATAAGTGTATGCTTGTTTTGCCTGTGAATTTGAGCAGTTTGACATATGATATTAAAGCCTAGCAAGGCACATGAACTGAAGTTACCAAGGCCTGTCACCCCATCGTTCTACAGCTGGTGTGACATTTCCTCTCAGAGAAACACATTTGGATTCCACTAGGAGGCATAGCCACATGCCCTAACAGAATGTTTTTGTTTCGTTGGCTCAGTATGTTTTCCTTCCTAACCCATGTAGCAGGTTTTTATTGAACCTACTATGTGCCTAAATGCTGTGCTGCTCTGGGCATACAGCAGCGAGCCAGATAGGCTGGCTCCTCATTCATCTTTTATATTGCATTGAGGAGAGATCTCAAAAACAAAAAATTTCTTAGTTGCAATTTGGTGGTTGTTTCAAAGGAGAAGGATATTGTTTACTGAGACGTAACTTGCTTAGCCTCACTCTTCCAGTTGTCGCCCTCATGACACTGCCCAGGGTCACCTCCTACACAATTTTTCTGAGAATAATCAAAGCTACCCAAGATGCACAGAGCCTGTCTCATGCCTCATTGCCACTTGGGTCTCTCCTTTTCAAGTCAAGGCTCTCATTAAAAGGAAACTGTATATTGCTTCACAATTTCAAAGTGCTCTTACATAAATCTCGTTTAACCCTCCACAAAAGCCATGTAAAAGAGGAATGGTCTACATTTTACTGATGTGAATCCTGTAAAACTAGATGGGTTTATTCCAGGTTTGAACCCAGGTCTTCTGACTTCAGATACTGTGCTCTTTTTGGTTCACTAGTGCAATTGACCCTTGAACAACACGGGTTTGACGTGGGCAGGTCCACTTTTACGCAGATGTTTTTTCAACAGTAAATACTACAGTACTACACTCTGAGGTTGGTTGAATCCAGGGATACAGAGGAATCGCGGATACTGAGGGCTGACTGTAAGTTATAGGCGGGTTGTCGACTTCATGGAGAGTGGGCGCCCCTAAGGCCTGCATTGTTCAAGGGTCAACTGTAGCTTTCAAACCATGCTGCTCAAAGCCCTTGGAGTACGGTAAAGGAGATTTCTAGGAAAGCCTGAGTGGGCAGGGCTCTGCTCTTCCTCCCTTGTCCTTCAACCCAAGCTCCACTTTCATCTGTTTTGGGGTGGGGTTTTTTTGGCATATTATCCAGATATTTTATTTTTATAATCTTAAATATCAAGAATGACAATTTTTAATTCAACTACCTGATGTTTTATATGAATTGACCTTGTGTTTCAAGTAGTCAATTTTATTAATTTTATAAGAGTAGTAATAGAACCTGGTTTGAAAAAAATTGGAAACCACACGTAGAATTACTTAACATTTACACAAAGTTAATCACTTTAAACTTTTGTTGTGTTGTTGTTCTGTCATCTTTTGTGGTGATTTTTATGCACAGGGTCACATGCTGTGTGTGTGTGTGTGTGTGTGTGTGTGTAAGATTGAATCATCTATATATACAGTGTTCGTACCTTACTCATTTCACTTAATAACATAAATTCCACACCTTTTCTAAGCCAGAATATTTACAACAACATCTTTCTTTTGAAAACTATATAGTACTGTAATTTATATAACCTTTTCTCTGCTGACAAACACATGGGCTGTTTTTTATTTGATGGTTGATTGTTTTGTCATATCAAATATCATTATATTCAACATATATTTGCCAGTATATGCATAGAGCAAATTCCCACAAAATAGTTGAGTTTACACTTGATGCATTTTTAATTTTTTTTAATTTTTAAATTTTACTTAACTGCACTGGGTCTTAGTTGCAGCATGCTTGTGGCATGTGGGATCTTTTTTTTTTTTTTTTTTTTTAGTTGCAGTATGCGGGATCTAGTTCCCTGACCTTGGGAGTGCAGAGTCTCAACCACTGGACCACCAGGGAAGTCCCCAATACGTTTTTTATTTTAATACATATGGCCTTAATTGTCTTCCAGATAATGTTTTATCAATAGATTCCTTCCAACAGTGCATGAGAAGATGTTTTATCCCAGACCCTAGGCAACCCTGAGATACATCAAAATTTCAAACTCTTACCAGATTAATAGGTAAACTGTGATACTTTTGTCTACTGTCCAATTTGCATATCTTTAACTATAAGCACTTTCATTTGTTTTTCATTTTAGGCTTCCACTCAAGATTTAGTTTGAAGATTCCATAAGTAAAAGTTTAAACACCCCTTGACTTCAATCTACTCCTACAACCATCTGTCAAGCTGGGAATCACTACACTGCATCCTCATGTCTAGTCCAGAACCCAGTACTCTAGGCACAATCACGGTCATTGCACAACTAAGCAAGAGTGAGGCCGTAAATGACACCGTGGTTAAGAGCCCGACACAGGAGCCATAATTCCTGGGCTTAAATCCCATCTCTACCACTTAACAACTGTGAGACCTTGGGCAAGTCAGTCTCTGTACCTGAATTTCTTCAACTGTAAAATGGAGGTAATAATAGTTCCTCAAAAGACTGTTGTGAAAATTAAATGAATTAATATATGTTAAAAAACAACAACAACCTTGGAACAGTGTTGAGCACTGTTATCATTGCACAGACCCCACAGCATGCCTCCCTCTCTCTCCTGACAGAATGCAGTATACTTTTGATGTTTAGATTGCTTTGTTAAAAGCAAATTGCTGAATTTTAGTTCCATACAAGAGGCAGGAAACAGTCAGTTTGTCTCACGGAAAAGGATGAGTCTTACGAATTTGACTTCTTTATTTTTAGGCATGTATGGGAAATTATGACTGACAGGGAAATGAGGCTAAATACAATAAAATACCATAAGATTTCAGAATTTGATTATATTCCAAACTAAAACTCATTCCTTAGGTTTAAGGTAACTTTTATACACCTCTAGCAGGGTGACAAAAATAGTCCATAGTTGCTGCTGGCAAAAGGGCTGTATTCCAAACCAGACGTTGTAATGAACTCAGAAATGCTGCCACTGAAGTGATGTTACAAAGGATTAAGCTCATCCTGAAAGTTTACTACTGGTAGCTCCGAGCCCCATAGAACGCTTTGGCATCTGAACCATGAGTGACTGTGAGGGCATGGAGGAGGGTGGGGTGAAGAGCAGGTTGGAAAGGGCTGGGCGCTCCCAGCAGGTTTCACAGCAGGCACAGAAACCTGCTATAGTAGAATAGAAGAAGGGCTTTCTGGACAAAAAAGCCAGGCAGCAGTGATTGCCTGTGCACAGCTCATTCCTGTTAAGTGTCTGTCATCTCCTTCCTGTAGAGCCTCAGGTTACAGGTATCTCTAACTTGATAAAATACAATAAATCTCCGCTTTAAAAAATAGTTCGTAAATTTGTTATTTGGAACTCTGAATGTTTTCCATTGGAATAATGTTCTAAATGATGGGAAGCATCTGGGTAAGCTCCAACCAATGTAGTCCATAATTTGGATGAAATATTCACATTAACAATTTTTAAAAGACATAGAAAATAATGATTTTCTTTTGCTAAAAACTAAAGCAAAAATAGAATTAAATGAGACTAGTTTATATACCGATGCTTGAAGAAAAACCCAGTTTAATTACAGAAAAAGAATGAGTAGATAGACTTGTCCCATTTAAGGGAACTTCTGGATATTTTTCCTTAAGGGCTGTAGATGATAATAGGACCAGAATATGTTTTGTTTTGCTTTAAATTCAGTTTTTTAATGACAAAAATAATACTTGTTCATGGTAGAAAATGCAAATAAGACAAAAGAAAAAAGTAAAAAATTGCCATCATTCCACTGCCCAGACAGAACGCTGGTATAAGTTGTCCAGGCTGTTTTCAACATCTATATTGATACCTAAATTAAATGCCTTTCTTTTTTTTTTTAATGAAAACAAGATTATACTATGTATATATCCTTGTAAAATGCTATTTCACTTAATAAAAATCTTTGAATGTTTTCCAGGTTAATATATATTCATCTACTCATCATGTTAATGACTGAATGGTATATTATGGTTGTACCGTACTTTAATCAATCTTCTATTGCAGTTGTTCCTACTTTTTAAAAAATATTTATTTATTTATTTGGCTGCTCTGGGTCTTTGTTGCAGCGCATGGGCTCTTCATTGCGGCACTTGGGCTTCTCTCTAGCTGTGGCACGCAGGCTCCAGAGCTCATGGGCTCAGTAGTTGCAGCGCTCAGGCTTAGTTGCCCCGCTACATGTGGGATCTTAGTTCCCCGACCAGGGATCAAACCCATGTCCCCTGCATTGGAAAGCGGATTCTTAACCACTGGACCACCAGGGAAGTCCCTGTTCCTACTTTTTGACTCTTATAAGTTTGGCTACAATTAACATTATTGAAACACATCTTTGAGCACTTGTATAATAATTTTCTTAAGATAAAGTCATAAGAATTAAATTGTTTTATCAATGGATAAGCATATTGTTAAAGGTTTTTGATAAATATATTGCCAGATTTCCTTCCAGAAAGGCTAAAATCTTACACTTTCACCAACCACATGTGTCTGTTTCCCCATATATTAAACACTGAGTATTATCAAGAAACTGGTTCTTATAATCAAATTCACTTCAAATTGTGTGGGAAAACAGAAATAAACTGTAAATTTTTTTAAAAATGGAGTGTTACAATATATGCAGTTTTAGAAACTCTTCATAGTATAATCAATCATATTTTCTTACCTGCATCAGGTGGAATTCCCCAAAAGACAGCAGTTTCATTTTTAATTGATGGTAAAGACTTGAAATTTGTCCTGCACTTTTCCCCACTACTTACACCTACCAACATTTGTCTGGACATTTCTACCTGCTAACAACTTTATAATCCTTAATTTACTTACTCAGTGAATCAGGAATATTAAAAATTATACAGGCCTTGGCTACCCCAAACACTACCCCCACATCTCAGAGTGTCTCTGTCTGCTTTCTTCTCCCCTCCTCCACTCCAGACTCAGCGATAAAGCGCCTCTCCTCTCTTCCAGGTTCTTCCTCCACCTGGGTCTTGGTTCCACCTCCTCGCATATCCTCCAAGACTGGAAACTTGTTCTGACCTGTAGTTTCCACTCTCTTTATATGTTTACTTTCCTCCATCTACTTTTTTCTGCCCCTAGAATTCTATAAATCTGCTCCTTTGACCCTAGTTTCCTCTAGTTATCATTCTGTTTTTTCTCCTTCCACTCTCTGCCAACATCATTAGGAAAGAAGAGTCTCCACCTTCCTCAGCTCCCATCCACTTTTCAACTCACAGCCATCAAGCCTCCTCTACTCTCATGGCTCCTCTAAAGCTTCTCAAACAGGGGCTTCCCTGGCAGTCCAGCGGTTAAGACTCCGTACTTCCATTGCAGGGGGTGCGGGTTCAATCCCTGGTCAGGGAACTAAGATGCCACGTGGTGTGGCAAAAATAAATCAATAAATACAGAGGTGGGAGAAGAGGCCCTTGAACAGCTTCCAGTTTCCACACCTTTTCATCTGCAACCTTGAAGCCATGCTCAGTACCCACCCTCACCATCCCACAGTCAATGATTGACCATGATGAGTGTCTAGAGTTGGACCAATTCTGCTCAGTCCTGAATTCCTATAATGGCAGTCTTTTTGGGGAGCTCCCCATTGGCCTGGCCAAGACTTTTTCAGACTACAATCCTAGGTTCTTCAGTCCCAACCATACTGAACTAATTGCAGTTCCACAGGTGGGTCATGAATTCTTGAAAAGAGTGCATTTATGAAAAAGGGTTTGGACTGTAAAATGGGTGGGTATGTAAAAAATGTTTGAGGGGGCATCAATGGGATAAGACCATGAAGTAGCGAGGATGATCCCATAGGTTCGAGGAACTTTGTTTTCTCTGTAGTGCTCCATAGTGATAGGGAAATTTATTCAAGAAGTTCGGCCATTTGTATGGATAAAGTCTTTCATGATCCAGTAGAGACTTGTGTGAGGTGTCTAAAAATCTATACTACTAATCTAAACAGTTCTGAGAAGTGATCTACTCCTGTCCTCCATTATAGGATTGGCTGAAAACCATCTCTCATCACTAGAAATAACCTTGTCTTGTTTTCTTCATAACACCCATTACTACCTGAAATTATTGTGTATTGCCCATTAGAATATAAGCAGAGGCCTTGTCTCTCTTGTTCACTAAATGGCATTGCTCAGGACAGTGTCTGGTTAGGTTTTCAAAAGTTGAGGCCACACAACTAGTAAGAGGAGGAAACAGAATTAGAACCGAGGTCTAGTTCACCTTAACCACGTAAACTTGGTCTTCTTAAGTGCCCAAGAAATATTTGTTGAAACAATGAATGAAGAGTTAGTGAATGTTTTTGAACTGAGAATATAATGATCAAAGTTGTATTTCAAGAAGATTTAGCCTGGCAGTATTTTGCAATATGGATTGGTGACAAGGAAAATAATTAGAATCTATTGCAATCATCTGAATTTGAAGTAACTCATGACTTATCATTTAGAATTACATTGGTTGCTAGTAGCTAAAAAACCCAGACTAATCAGTGGATAAAACAAATTTATTTTCTCATATATTAAGAAGTCTGGAGGTGGGCAGTCCAGGGCTACTGTGGTGGCTTCAGGATACCATCAGGAACCCAGGCCCTTTCTTTCTGCTCAGGCATTCTTCACATGTGGCTTTTGTCCTGCTTGTCACTTGTGTTACAACAATTGTTGATTTGCACTCAACCTACCCAGATATTTTCTTATTCCAGGCAGGAATAAGAAGAAGGGCAAAGGGCAAAACATATGCCAGCTGAGTTGGCCTCTTTTAAAAGAGCTTTTCCAGACATCCCGCCCAGCAATTCTGCTTCTATCCCATTGGCCAGACTGTGTCACATGGCCACTCTCACTGCAAAGAGGTCTAGCAAATATAGTTTTTTGGCCGAGCACATTGGTTAACATTTGTCAACATTAGTTAACTTTTGTTAATAAGAAAAAAGAGAAAATGATTTTTGAATAGACAACTAGGGTATCTGTCACAAATAGAATGGGAAAACTGGAGGGTAACATATAAAGGTTAAGAGTCATTTGAAGGAGAAGCTGATTTGGGGGGGGAAATGTTTGGTTTGGATATATCAATTTATAGATACCATTGGGAAATCCAGATGGAAATGTCACCAAAAAAGAGTTCAAAAGGAACAAAAAGTATTTTGGTTGAGTAACAACTTTGTAATGTGTTCTAATATTGTTGATTGAAAGGAGAGGATGGCCATAAAGCTAAGCCGTAAAATGTTCTCTTTTTGCAGACAAAGAGGCTTGTCCCAACTTTCAGTAGAAAATAGTAGTTAAAAGATTGTTCAGTCCATGCCCACAATTCTGTTCCAAATCTGAAGTTCCACACTGATGCTACTATCTTTAATATACGCTGTTACAGTTCATAAATTCTGCTGAGTCTAGCTAAGTACTTTATTTACCTAACAGTAATTATCACAGACAGGTGTACCTTGGAGATATTGCAGGTTTGGTTCCAGACCACCACAAGATAGTGAGTATCACATAAAGCAAGTCACACAACCTTTTTTGTTTCCCAGTGCATATAAAAGTTATGTTTACATTATCCTGTGGTCTATTAAGTGTGCATTAGCATTATATCTAAATAACAATGTACATATCTTAATTTTAAAATACTTTATTGTTAAAAAATGCTAACCATCATCTGAGCCTTCAGAGAGTCTTAATCTTCTTGGTGGTGGAGGGTCTTGCCTTGATGTTGATGGCTGCTGACGGATCAGGGTGGTGGCTGCTGAAAGCTGGGATGGCTGTGGCAATTTCTTAAAATAAGACAACAGTGAAGTTTGCTGCATCAATTGACTCTTCTTTTCATGAACGATTTCTCTGTAGCATGCACTGCTGTTTGATAGCATTTTACCCACAGTAGGACTTCTTTCAAAATTGGAGTCAATCCTCTCAAACCCTGCCACTGATTTATCAACTAATTTTATGTAATATTCTAAATCCTTTGCTGTCATTTCAACAACCTTCACAAAATTTTCACCAGGAGTAGATTCCAGCTCAAGAAATCACCTTCTGGGAATTCCCCAGTGGTCCAGTGGTTAGGACTCGGCACTTTCACTGCCAGGGCCCAGGTTTGATCCCTGGTCGGGAAACTAAGATTCCGCAAGCTGTGTGGAGTGCCCAAAAAAAGAAAGAAAGAAAGAAAAAAGAAACCACCTTCTTTGCTCATCCATAAGAAGAAACTCATCCATTCAAGTTTTATCATGAGATTATTCAGTCACATCTTTAGGCTGCACTTCTAATTCTAGTTCTCTTGCTATTTCCACCACATCTGCAGTTACTTCCTCCACTGAAGTCTTGAACCCCTCAAAGTCATCCATGAGAGTTGGAATCAACTTCTTCCAACTCCTGTTAATGTTGATATTTTGACCTCTTCCCATGAATCATGAATGTTCTTAATGGCATCTAGAATGGTGAATACTTTCCAGAAGGTTTTCAATTTACTTTGCCCAGATCCATCAGAGGAATCACTATCTATGGCAACTGTAGCCTTAAGAAATTTATTTCTTAAAGAATAAGACTTGAAAGTCAAAATTACTCTTTGATCCTTGGGCTGCAGAATGGATATTGTATTAGCAGGCATGAAAATGACATAAATCTTGTTGTACATCTCTATCAGACCTCTTGGGTGACCAGGTGCTTTGTCAATTGAGCAATAATATTTTGAAAAGAATTTTTTTTTCTGAGTGGTAGGTCTCAATAGAGGGCTTAAAATATTCAGTAAATCATGCTGAAACAGATGTGCTGTCATCCAGGCTTTGTTTTTCCATTTATAGAGCACAGGCAGAGTAGATTTAGCTTAATTCTTAAGGGCCTTAGGATTTTTAGAATGCTAAATGAGCATTGGCTTCAACTTCAAGTCACCAGCTGAATTAACCCCTAACAAGAGAGTCAGCCTGTCCTTTGAAGCTTTGAAGCCAGGCATTGACTTCTCCTCTCTAACTATGAAAGTCCTAGATGGCACCTTCTTCCAATGTAAGGATGCTTCATCTACATTGAAAATCCATTGTTTAGTGGAGCCACCTTCATTCATTACTTACGTACATCGTCTGGATAACTTGCTGCAGCTTCTTCATCAGCACTTGCTGCTTCACCTTGCACTTTTACATTATGGAGATGGCTTCTTTCCTTAACCCTCATGAACCAGCCTCTGCTAGCTTCAAACTTTTCTTCTGCAGCTTCCTCATCAATCTCAGCCTTTGTAGAATTGAAGAGAGTTAGGGCCTTGCTCTGGATTAGGCTTTGGCTTAAGGGAATGTTGTGGCTGGTTTGATCTTCTCTCCAAACCACTGAAACTTTCTCCATATCAGCAATGAAACTGATTGTCTTTCTTATCAATCATTCGTGTGTTCACTGGAGAAGCACCTTTAATTTCCTTCAAGAACTTTTCCTTTGTATTCACAGCTTGGCTGTTTGGTGCAAGAGGCCTGGCTTTTGGCCTATCTTGGCTTTCAACATGCCTTTCTCACGATGCTTAATCATTTCTAGTTTTTGATATAAAGTGAAAGACATGAGACTCTTCCTTTCACTCGGACATTTTGAGGCCATTGTAGGGTTATTCAATGGCCTAATTTCAATATAACTGTGTCTCGGAGAATAGGGAGGCCCAAGGAGAAGCAGGCAGACGGGAACCAGTCAGTGGAGCAGTCAGAACACATACAACATTTATCGATTAAGTTCACTGTTTTATATGGGCATGGGTTCGTGGTGCCCCAAAACAATTATAATGGTAACATCAAAGATCACAGATCACAAATCACCATAACAAATATAATAATAATGAAAAAGTTTGGAAATATTGTGAGAATTACCAAAATGTGACAGAGACACAGTGTAAGCAAATGCTGTTGGAAAAATGGTAACAGTAGACTTGCTCCTTGCAGGGTTGCCACGAACCTTCAATTTGTAAAAAAACACAATATCTGAAAAGTGTGTTAAAGTTAAGCACAATAGGACTTCCCTGGTGGCACAGTGGTTGAGAGTCTGCCTGCCAATACAGGGGACATGGGTTCGAGCCCTGGTCTGGGAGGATCCCACATGCCGCGGAGCAACTAGGCCCGTGAGCCACAACTACTGAGCCTGCGCGTCTGGAGCTTGTGCTCTGCAACAAGAGAGGCCGCGATAGTGAGAGGCCCGCGCACCGCAATGAAGAGTGGCCCCCGCTCGCCGCAACTAGAGAAAGCCCTCGCACAGAAACGAAGACCCAACACAGCCAAAAATAAATAAATAAAATAAAATAAAAATAATAAATAAATAAAAGCTTAGCACAATAAAATTGAGGTCTTCCTGTATTTTGCTGTAACCAGGACTCTGTGTTACTGTGGAAGGAGCATGAGATTTTGGTCCAGAGAGACTTGGCTTTGCATTAGCAATCAGAATGACTTTGGGCAAGGCACGTCTCTCCCCAGAGCCCCAGTTTTCTCATTTGGGAAGCAAGGGTAAGGTACTCCTTGCCTTATAGCATTGTAAGCAGGATCAAATAGATAATATTTGGAAAGTGCTTTGTATACTATAAAATGTTATGCATGAGAAATATATTCTTTTTGTAACAATATATAGAGTAAGGGTCCCTGAGCACTCTAGATGGCAGTTGTGCTTCCACAAGATTTGAAGTAAATTTATGACTTAATTCATTAAATAAATTCTGTCAGGTGAATTTCTGCCAAGTCAGGAATATTTCTTAAGGGGTGTGTGTGTGCATGTGTGTGTGTGTGTGTGTGTTGAGAGTTTGATGAATGTACCAGCATATTCCCTGACCACAGAAAGCTGTTCTCAGGACTGAAATCCTGAGGATCTTGACTTTCCAGAAGCCTGGACGATTTCATTGTGTTTCGCTAGGGTGGAAAATAGTCATCAGTGGTCCAGTCATACAAGAAAACTACACGTGAAGAGAATCCAATCCATAGGAAGATTTAGAGAGTATTGAAATGCAATTTCTGGCCTACCACAGATATCTTGTCTAAAATCCCAGGGTAAACACTGAAGGCTTCACCTGTTTTTCACAGTCAATGCCTAAAGCTATAAATAGGTCTAAAGCTCATCTGTCTCCTTTTAGCAGAGAAGGGTCAAATTACAGGGGCAAAGCAAAATAATAAAATGAATGTCAGCGTGTTTTACAGTGTCAGCCAGTCATCCCTACAGTCTCCTGTCTCTTCCTTTCTACTGTGCTATCCTAGAATCAAGGATCCCAGCACAATGTCTCTGTTGAAACTTCCAGGTAGGTGTGCAAAAGTGTTTGGAGAGTTCACTGCTTTTAATATGCAATCAATCCTTTAACTATCATGTCAGCTCGGGAATCCTTTATTTAAGGTTCATAGTATTTTTAACTAATACATTTCAGGAAAAGACAAGACAAGGTTTTCAAGGGGATTTTGGTTTTTAGTTTTAGGAGGGAGGTAGTCTTCTAAAACTGCATCATGTAGTAGCATCCTTGATGATCTCAGTAGAAAACTGTGTAAGATATTTATTATCTACTCTGCTAGTCTAAACAAAACCTGTGCTGCCACACTTGGGAGAAGGGTCCTATACAATGTCTTTAGCTATACCATTAGCTGAAAATCATGAGAATAATGGCAATATTAATATTAACCTGTGTTTTCTGATGGTTCACAATCCAGGTTTGTACACAGAGTAATTTTCAAAATAATAATTTTATAAGTCTTTTTCATTATAAAAGTAATACATTTCATGTGAAATAAAAAGAGAAATTTCACTGAAAAATAAGAGTAATAAACACTCATTTAGAGAAACTGAGAAATTTAGAAAAGTAGTTATAAAAAAAAAAACCCCACAATCCTCATCATCCAAAGATAACTTTTAACATGTTAGTGTTTTTCTTTCAAATTATTTTCTTTGAAAATCTAAAGAATTTTTTTAAAAAACCACAGTTGAGATTATATTATACATGTGACTTTGTATCCTGCCCTTTTTTTGGCTTCACATTATAACTTAATCAGTTACCATGGCACTCCAAACTCTTCCTAAACATCATTTTAAATGGCTGTATAATATTCCAATTTTCTTAACCAATCCCTTAAGTTCTTTATGATTTTTTTAAGTATAAATGTGCTCTGACAATAATATTTGTACCTAAAGCTTTTTCCATGTTTAAGGATTATTTCAGTAGAATAGATTCTCAGAAATGGCTGTTTGGTAGGTGTTAACTGTTTACCAAATAATCTGTTTTCGTTTACCTGCAATCAGCATTGTATGAGAGTTTCCATCCCTCTTGATCAGGTTTTTAAAAATCACATTTTACAAAGAGTACCTTTTTAAAATTATAAACATAAATTTAAAGAGACAAATTAGAAAGGAAAAGAATACGAAGAGATATATAATAACTATATTCCCAGGGTTTTCTATTGGCAGCAAATTGTAGAAAAATGGAAGAATGAGCTTTAATAACACATCCCACCACACCCCTTTCTTATACCAACCTACCTATTTCTATTCCAAAGCACTGATTAGTAGCCACAATGATTTTTGAAAGTTGTTCATATATTTCATCTTGTTCTATTTTATTTCATACAGCTGAAGAAAAACGTAAGTATTTTGGGCTATTTTTCCTGCCATTTGCCAAAGTATCAATTTCTAAAAGATACTATTATTTAATTCAGAAGCATGGGTATTTTTCAGCAGTGTTTATTAATGATACCATTAAAAGCCAACAAAGATTTATAATGACCATAGATCTCCCGTAGCATAGCAAATGAACTCATGAATTTTCCTGCCTCCAAAAAAAAAAAAATCCCTTTTTTAAAGAGAACCTCAGAGGGCATTCATTTGATATTCTGAAATAAAATAATCTTCTCCTTTAGACATTAGTTAAGGGGATCTACTGAGTCCTGCCGTAGTAAACCCTCCTCCAATGCAAAAAATTCCATGGTGAATTTTTGTGACTGGATAAAGTGAAACCCATTTTTTATAAAATTGTAACTTTTTATGTATGTTCCCCTCCATCTCAAGTCAGACTTGTCCTTTGACAGACTGATAGTACTCATGGTGCCTCTGAGTTCCTCTATGAGATGCCATGTGGCAGATGAAAGATCTACAACCTATCTTTCCTACACGTTAATAAAGCACTGCTGAGAAATAAGCATGTTTCTCTGGGTCTGTTGGGTGAAGAAGCAAGCATGATATTTCTTTTCTCAAGAGTCTTGCACTTCCCATGTTAATAATAATAATCCTCAACTTCTGGATAGTACTGTGTAGTTTTTAAAGTATTTCTTGTTTAATCTTTACAACAATTCTCTGAAGTTGACATTATTATTATTAATATTCCTCTTTTATGATGATGAACACTGAGGCTCCTAGTGATTATATGGTTTTCCCAAGGCCACCCAGCTGTTACAGACACTTTTTCTCACTCCTAGTCCAGTGTTCTTTCTGCTTCACCACTCTACTTCTTGTTTCTATTCTCTTATCTATTCTCTGTCTAAATGTGGATGTCCTAACCTCAAGACATTGCCACTCAGATGCTCCATTATCTCAAACATGCTCAAAAAAGAACTCAGCAATTATCTATACAAACCTCAGGGAGTCATCTGTACTTTACTCCATGAATTAGGTTGTCACCAAATCTTATCTACTCACCTTTTGAAATGTCAGTTTCACTCTTTCCTTTCCCTAATCACCACCACTCCCTGAAGTATTTTTGAAAGGCAAAGCTCTTGAATTAGGAATCAAATTTCAGCTGTGGTTACATGAAGCCAAAACAATTGGTTGATTCAGTGGAAGGAAATATCAACCATATAATTTTTGGTGATAATGTAAGCTACTTCTTGAGAGTAGAGTCTCTACTTTTCAACTGTCTATAGTGACTTAGGGACATACAACCTAGTAAAAACAATGTTTAAAAACATGAAACAAATAGATATGTGCAGTCCCACATAATGGATGCTTGTTTTGGAAGACCCAGATCTCAAGCAAGTAGGATTTGGTTCCTGGGACTCCATTTCCATACTTTCCTTCCTGAGACCTCCAAGAGCATTGCCACAGACCCGTCATGACAAGCCAGTTGCATAGTCATCTTCTTTCTCCTCCTCCTCATCATCAGAGCCCACTGACCTATTTCCATTTGCTCCCCATGGTACATGAAGCCTCTTCTAATTTCTGCTTGTCATTCATCTTTTAGGTGCATGTGCTTGCCTGTGATGCTCAGGGAGGAATGATACTATTTCTGGGGAACAGTTGGCTGTGGGATGGGGAGGTATTCTCAGGTCATCAAATGTATCTACTTAGCGTTTTGTTTGTTCCTTCATGGATCTTGGTGCTTGCCAAAAAACTAGGGATAGCATCCAAAGATGCTTGTCAGTTTCAGGAAGTGCTTGAGCTCAATGAGACAAATAGATGCATGAAGTTCAGCCAATATATTGGGCTTCTCTGTTACTCTGCTGTGACAAGCCAGGTTTGAAAACTGGCTGACCTGACTGTTAGCGTTGGTGAAGTTACGAGTCAATTACTCTCATTTCCAATGTATGCTTCAGCCTATACTAAGCCATACCATTTATCATTTCCTTAATAACCCAAACCTAACCCCAAATACCAAATATCAGTCTGAGCAATGCTACCAAATTATGTCATTCAGTTTAATCTGGTGTTTTATTTTCCTTTAAAAAATTGCTCTAAAAAAGCATTTTCACATACATTATCTCACTTGATGTCACAACAGCCTTGTGAGTGAGGTTTGTAGGTTTTCGTATTCCCACTTTATACATAAGGAAACTGAAACAGGAGAAGGTGAAGGAGTTGGTAAGTACAGAACAGTACTTGAATACAGTACACTTACCTAAATTGTAATTGAAAATGTGTCATTGTGGAGACTTGTATAGACATTGAAGGGGCAGGAGTGGGGGCATCTATCTTTCTGCATGCAGTTTGCTTTGTCATCACATGAAGAATGTTTCTGTCTTCTGCTGTTGCTCCAAATATCCAGCTGTTTGCCATTCTCATTATTTGCTACCTGCTCTTTTCTGGAAATACCAAGAGATTTTAGAAGTATTGGAGGTTATAACTACTCAGATGGAAACAGATGGGTGTCTGGAAAACACAGTAGAACTTAACAGAAAAGCAGATACTTGATGGCCATCACCACCCTATATGATAAAACTGGTTGTCTTGTATCCTAAGGATCTTGGGGTTGTTCATTGCCAGGCTAAAGGTCATCCTTCCACCCGTTTTAAGAATGGAAAAATTAAGGCAAGCAAAAGTAAAATGGGCTGTCCAAAGGTCACTCATTATGGAAGGCCACATGTCCACAAGAAATGGGACTCCCAACACTAGGCAGTAAATATTAGTGATTCCTCTCCCCCCAACACCAGCACATCACCAAGTCATCAGGATTTGAAAAAAATGAGGTTGTGATGTGTGACAGAAACACAATATCTGTCTTATGAGGAAGAAAGGCCTTAAAGTACACATTTATTTCTCAGAACTATTTAGATCACTTATTTTGTTCAGGAAGAAGAACGCCAAGGACCAACAACCCTATCCACATCTCTAAAACCGTCAGAAAAACTCCACCAATCTGATAGGAAGGACTATGCTGCATGGTTACTATGAAATCAAACTTAGCCCCGCCAGAAAGAGGTGATCTTGGGTTAAGTGTTAGTCCTGCAAGAGCCCAATCCCATCTTTAGGACACTCCTAAAGTGTGCTGTGAGAATCTGACCCGTGATTCTGAGAATGGATTTCCAAGCTACCCACACAGAAACCCACTAAAGAGAGAATAGGCATGAAGCTCCACCATGTTTCTGGCACACTGGGCAGAGAGTAGGGGAGCCATGTACCCAGGGCAGTCCTTGGCACTGTGCCTTATGTGTAGCAGAAACTCTCGGATGACTCCTGAGAAAGTGCTTGAACACTAACACGCGAAAACCCCTTTTAGCTATTGATGATGCAACGCGGAGCTTTGCTGAAAAAGTGTTTGCCTCTGAAGTCAAAGATGAGGGAGGCTGTCATGAGATCTCCCCTTTTGATGTGGATGAGGTCTGTCCAATTTTGCACCATGAGATGCGCGAACACCTATTCCAGCTGGAGGCTCAGTCCACCCCCACAGAAGGCAGAAGGTAAGTGGTGTAAGTGGAATGTTTAGTACGTTGGTACACAAGGAAGGGGAAATGTCAGGGCAGATGGTTCACTCTGAATGGTGATTCAACTTGGAGGAAAAACTCTGTCAGAGTTAAACCCACACTCCCTTCAAACACACACACTAAATACACTAGGGCAAAGCGACGTGGACCAAAAAAGAAGAAAACAGTGGCCTTCCTACCTTCATCCAATCTGCCTTTAGTTGAAGCATTCCTGTTCACCCAAGCAAGAGGACATGATCTACCATGTGATTGTTCCAAACCAAAGTGGGCTGATGGCTGCTGTGCACACACTCAATTTCCACACTTATGAGTGTAGAAACTGGAACTTAAGAGCCTCATCTTTGGACTCTGTCCTTAGTCAACCTTAGTTTCGTGCTGCCTGATAGGAATCCTGCCCTCCAGCCAGTCTGACCTCCTCCAGGCCTCAGGGATACAGCCCTCTGTTTCTGCCCTCAGGCCCTGCCCATCCTATGCCTGTGATGCATAACTACTGCCTTCCCTGAACAGATCCCTCTCCACAAATTCTGTTTATTTTCCCTTCTTTGAACTACTCTGGTACTCACTACTTGTCACTATGTGCCATAGTTTAGTCCTCAAACCTGTTGTTGACCACTTACTTGGACCCCCCTCCTCAAAACACTCCCCTCCCCCAACCAGCTCCATGGGGAGAAGGTCATTCTGCAGTCCTTCCCTTGGTTTTATTTCTTTAAGGAAATAACAACAATCCACCTTCTTTGGCATCCCCCATAGGACCTAACATAGGGCATGGGTCAAAGTAGAAACTGAATAAATACATGTTGATTTGAGGAAGTAATGTTGATTAAGCAACTTACAAGTTCCAGGTAGTGTGCTAAGCATTTTATAAACATTAAATCTCACAGAAATCCTGTATGGTAGACATTATTACACCACTTTTTTAGAGAGAGAGACAGAAGCTCACAGAATTTAAGGGACATGCACCAAATGACACAGGTACTAACTGACATAGCCTGTGCTTACTGCAGCACCCAGACTGCCTGTTCTGCTGGGAGTGGGCCTCCTGTGCAGGACAGTGTCATGCTGAGAGTCTTCTAGTACATTCCCTAAGGCCCACCGTTCCAAGGTATACGAGGACGAGGACGAAAGGAACACTGTAACATGATACCCCTTTCCATAAGGTTGGATCCTATTTCTGACACCCAGCCCACATTTAATTTTCACTGTTTTTCCTCAGAATGAAATTGTATAGTGGAACATCAACTTATCACAATGAAAATCCTAATGAAGATAAAGTTAACTCTTTTTATTTTTCAATTTCAGACCCAGAAAAAAGCGTTTCTTTGGACATAAGACCATTAGTTTGTCCGTTCCACAAAGTGAAACATCTTCCACCACATTGCCCCACATTGATGAATACAGTTCTCCGTCTCCCGCTTACCAGACAGTGCCTGATTTTCAGAGAGTGCAGATCACAGGCGATTATTCCTCTGGGGTGAGTTGCTTCTTGCCCCTCACACGTAGCTGCTAGGAAGATACTCAGCTTGATTGTTTCAGCTTCTTTCCTTCCTCCCCTTCTTTTTGAGGAAGGTGTTAGCTCACCTGTCCTTTGCTATACTTCATTATCACATTTCAATACCAATATGCTATGACTTTTAAAAAAATTTTATTGAAGTATGATTGATATACAATGTTGTGTTAACTTCTACTGTACAGCAAAGTGATTCAGTTTTACATATATATATATTCCTTTTTATATTCTTTTCCATTATGGTTTATCACAGGATGCTGAATATAGTTCCCTGTGCTATACAGTAGGACCTTGTTGTTTACGATATGCTATGACTTATATTTCTGTTTTGCTTTTATCATCTCACATAATTTCTCCTCCTTTATCTCATTTGCTTGCACATGCGAATACGCAGTAGAATGTGGTGTGTGTGTTACAGAATACAGTGGACAGATTTTGAAAGAAGAACCAAAGAGAGTAGCAACTGAACTAGTCTCACTGAGGGCATCATAAAGCAGGAAAGGAAGCCTCAGGGAGGCCCGGGGGGCAGGGTGGGGAGGGGCTCTTGGGGAAAGATGGACCCAGAGCAGACCTAGAATGGAGAGACGGGCTGCAGGTAGCATTAACCAATCAAAGAAAACAGATCAGGAGAAAGAGAGAGAGAAGAGGAAAGAAGAGTTGAGAGACCAGAGAAAAGAAGATGAGAGAGGGCTTCCCTGGCAGTGCAGTGATTAAGAGTCCGCCTGCCAATGCAGGGGACATGGGTTCGAGCCCTGGTCCGGGAAGATCCCACATGCCACAGAGCAACTAAGCGCGTGTGCCACAACTACTGAGCCTGCGCTCTAGAGCCCGCGAGCCACAACTACTGAGCCCACGTGCCACAACAACTGAAGCCCGCGTGCCTAGAGCCTGTGCTCTGCAACAAAGAGAAGCTACTGCAATGAGAAGCCCGTGCACTGCAACGAAGAGTAGCCCCTGCTCGCCACAACTAGAGAAAGCCCACGCGCAGCAATGAAGACCCAACGCAGCCAAAAATAAATAAATAAATAAATTTATTTTTTTTTAAAAAAAGAAGAAGATGAGAGAGAAGTCAGAACATTCTAATGCAGCTATTGTTTTTTGACCAACTGTCCTCTCCAATTTCATCACAGATGCTTACACAGTAGATTATTGCTTGGAACAGATTCTGGTATGCCACAGGGATAGTAAACTCAGGTTGCAAGCAACTTGACCTGCCTGTCCTATCCAGAACAGTTGGTCAATAAATAAATCTCTGCCACATGGACTTGCAAAATCAGCATCATATTGGAGAAATTGCTGTTTAGCCATTGGTCTATGCTCCAAATATAGTTTTAATGACAAGTCCTAAACCCTCTTCTCATGTAACTGACCCACTAAGGGTCAGTCCCAAGATATTTAAAAATGACAGAGCAATGAAATGGACACTATTCTTGTTTATTCGTTTTCTGCATGATAACATGTGTGCTCTATAAATGGCAGGGATTTTAGATGTTAAATAACTGAAACGAAATGTTTAATAGCAACGTGGAAAACAAAGTTTGGAGAAGGCCAGAGTTCAAAAAAACCACAAATATTAAGAGACAAACTTGATCCCTATGTGCTTGGTGGAAATGAAAACAGGAATAAAAAGAAAGAAGATGAGAGGAAGGACAAGGCTCACAGAAGTAAAGGATTAGCTTCTCCTCCTATAAAAGCTGGAGGGCACCTGAAACTTTGGCCTGGAGTCTTTTTTTTTCTTTCTTTCTTTCTTTATTGTTTATTTTTATTTTTTTAAACATCTTTACTGGAGTATAATTGCTTTGAAGAACCAAGTATGTGGCTACACCTGTTGGCTGAAGGTGACTGAGCTGCTGAGCTACACTCCACCTAGTTGTGACCTGTACCTGAATCAGTCTTTGCCTTTATAACTGAACAGAGAGGTAAAGGGGGAATTAGGGCTAAGTTCCCAAGGCCATTCATCCCAGATAAACAACAAATTCAATGTAATCAGTCCTTATCGAGCACATACTCTGTGCCAGGCACTGTGTGCTAAGTGCTGAGGACGAGAAGGTGGATAAGATCCAGCTCTTGTCCTCAAGGAGCTTTTAGATGGGTGGCCCATTAGGTAGCAAAGGAACAAGCATGCTATTGGAGGCAGACCCCCAGACCCAGCACCTGTGCCAGACTCTCTTGGCCAAGGTCAGCAAGACATTAAAAAGAGTTCAACTGTTTAGGATTAATATCTGGACTTCAAACCATTGGGAACAAGCTTACATTGGTCCCAGAAAGTCTTTGGGCTCTGATGATGAGCATGCAATGATTTAGAGTTATAACTGTTTGGGCATGTCAAGCCCAGCCAGGAGTTGGGGATGGGGCCAGGGAAATAGGCCAGTTTTAGGAAATTTCCAGCAGTTCTAAGAAAATTTTACACTAGAATCTCTGTTTTTAGTCCCAGATAAAATTCTGTTCAAAACCATCCCAAAGAATGACTTCTGGGCTTCCCTGGTGGCGCAGTGGTTGAGAATCTGCCTGCTAATGCAGGGGACACGGGTTCGAGCCCTGGTCTGGGAAGATCCCACATGCCGCGGAGCAACTAGGCCCGTGAGCCACAACTACTGAGCCTGCGCGTCTGGAGCCTGTGCTCCGCAACAAGAGAGGCCGCGATAGTGAGAGGCCCGCGCACCGTGATGAAGAGTGGCCCCCGCTCGCCGCGGCTAGGGAAGGCCCTCGCACAGAAACGAAGACCCAACATAGTAATCAATCAATCAATCAATCAATCAATCTTTAAAAAAAAAAAAAAAAAAAGAATGACTTCTCACAGGATGATGTCTTGATCTGTCTCTAGCTACAGAAGGCAGTGCATGGGTGACAGGGTTTGAGGGAAGTGTGACACCTTATTCCTCCCCCAATTTTTCCCACACTGACCAGCAGGTGATTTGAGTTCTCAAATTACACCAACGTTGTCTTTCAGTTGAGATATTGTCTTCAGAAGCCCATACGTAAAATGTTCTTTTGTTACCTGGAGAAAGTATTGTCCATGTTAGAATGGGTTCTTTTAATCATATTTGTTAGATAATCACTGCTATCTAGCAAAAACCAAAAACAAATACGGGACTGTAAGGAAAGACTCATAGGACAGACACGTTTTGGCAGAAATGGAAGAGCGATGAAAACTTCAGGGCCTGCTCCTTGAGGGGGACCCAGGGCCCAAGTTGAGTGAGAAGTAGGAGCTGCTCAGCAGGGGCTGTGACACCCAGGAGAGCTGGGAGGTGCCAATGACAAGCTTTACCCACTTCTCCAATTTTCACAGGAGCTACTCTGAAATTTTCTTGGCAGGTTACGGTTGAAGATTTCGAAATGGTTTGCAAAGGTCTTTATCGGGCACTGTGTATAAGGGAGAAGTATATGCAGAAGTCGTTTCAGAGGTTTCCAAAAACCCCTTCCCAGCACTTGAGGAACATTGAGGGTGAGGCTTGGGTACCAAATGAGAGCTTCTCTCCAGGTAAGTGATGTTCTTATATAATGTCTGGAACATAGCTTTAGGTTTAACTACTAACTATTAAATGTGCCCCATGATTATAAGTAACCCAGTTTTAAGATATCATAGTCATCTTTGGCTCCACTCTCTCTCCTGCCCAAGTGCCCAATCACATGATTCAGTCTGTACAGTATCTCTCAGAACCAACTCTCTTCACCATTCCTCAAGCCCTAATTTAGGTGCATATTTCTCTTTGTCCAGATCATTGCAATAGCTTCCTAACTACTCTGTTAAATTCTAATCTCACTTCCTTTCGGTTCATCCTCACTTTGGTACCAGTTATTATAAAACAGATCTGAGCACATCCTTCTCCTGACAAAAACCTTTAACTACTCCCCCTACAAAGTTAAGTCCAGTCTTGAGCGTGGCATTCAAGGCCTACCACCATCTAGCCTTCTAACTATGTTTTATTTATCTGTTATTTATTTATTTTTGGACTTGCACACTCAATCTATTTATAAACTTACCTCCTTTACTCCACCTTTGAACTCTTTGTCCGGGTTGGAAGCATATCCTGTTGTCCATTTAGTTCAGCACATTCCTGCCCCTGTACTGTTGCCATGCCATTCCCTGTGCTGCATTGCCCTTCCTTTCACTTTTTTACTATATGTCCAAATGTCCAGATCCAGTCTCATCCTTCAAGGTGCAGCCCAACCATTATCATTTCCTTCCTTCCTCTTCCTCTGACCTCTGGATAAAAGTAAACTACATGTTTTGACTTTCCATTGCACTTTATTTACATATCTCACTTTTTACTTTCTGTCTTGTATAGTACATATTTTAAAACAATCAGATTTTAATAATTTCTATTGTATAACTGTATCATAATTTATTTAACCAATTCCTATATTTAGGCGTTTAGATTTCTGACTTTTAAAAGTTTGTTTGCAACAAGGTTACAATAAGCATCTTTATTAAGACATCTTTGTACAATTGCTCTATATCTTTAGGATTAGACTTCTAGAATTGAAATTCAGGGGAGGCAGCTATTTAAGGTTTTTGAACTATCAAATTGTTACGTTGTTAAAGATTTCCAGTTCTAGAGCTTCTCTTTAATTCCTTTTAATATTAAAATCATATTAAACATGTTCCAGTTTGGTAACTCATAACATTGGTTTGTTCATCTTCTATAGTATTGACATTTAGGATGTTTGTCTTGCCTTTGTTTCTCCTAAATTATACTTTATCTCTCTAGTATATTTAAGAGTAGGGACTCGAAAGTTTATATTTGACATAGCAATGTACTGTCTCACTTCTTTCGTGTCCCTTATCTCAGTTTTGGATAGAAAATGTGCCAACTTTTTCTTTCTTTCTTTTTTTTTTTTTGGTCATCAAAATTTATACAGCAGGTTCTTTTTTTTTTTTTTAAATATATATGTTTCTTAGTAAATTTATTTATTTATTTTTGGCTGCGTTGGGTCTTTGCTGCCGCACGTGGGCTTTCTCTAGTTGCAGCGAGCAGAGGCTCCTCTTCGTTGCGGTGTGCGGGCTTCTCACTGTTGGTGGCTTCGCTTTGTTGCAGAGCACGGGCTCTAGGCACGAGGGTTTCAGTAGTTGTGGCACGCGGACTCAGTAGTTGTGGCTCACGGGCTCTGGAGCGCAGGCTCAGCAGTTGTGGTGCACGGGCTTAGTTGCTCCGTGGCATGTGGAATCCTCCCGGACCAGGGCTCGAACCCGTGTCCCCTGCATTGGCAGGCGGATTCTTAACCACTGTGCCACCAGGGAAGCCCTATACAGCAGGTTCTTATTCGTTATCCATTTAATACATATTAGTGTATATATATCAATCCCAATCTCCCAATTCATCACACCACCACACCCAAACTTTTTCTTTCTATATTATTTTTCTCACTCTGGCTGTCTTACAAACAGGAGAATTTCTGATGCCTTGGGCACATACTTGTTGAAAGTAAAAGAAGTGCTTTAAAGGCTGTGACAGTATGGAATTTGTTCTTGGCTTTCTTAGGTTGAAATTGTTATCAGTGGAAAGAAGGGGACCTTTATCCACATGATCCCTTCTCAAATCCTTTAGCAAAAATTGCATGTGCTTTAAAAGGTGGGAAGTATATTATAATTACAATAAGAATTACAACTCTTTAGGCTTCCCTGGTGGCGCAGTGGTTGAGAGTCTACCTGCCAATGCAGGAGACACGGGTTCGAGCCCTGGTCTGGGAAGATCCCACATGCCGCGGAGCAACTGGGCCCGTGAGCCACAACTACTGAGCCTGCGCATCTGGAGCCTGTGCTCCGAAACAGGAAAGGCCACGACAGTGAGAGGCCCGCGCACCGCGATGAAGAGTGGCCCCCGCTCGCCGCAATTGGAGAAAGCCCTCGCACAGAAACGAAGACCCAACACAGCCAAAAATAAATAAACAAATAAATTTATAAAAAAAAAAAAAGAATTACAACTCTTAGAATTTATATTTATATTAAAAACCACTCTAGATGGAGCACAAAGGATTTTAGGGCCATGAGACTATTCTGTACGGTACTAAAACGGTAGATACATGTCATTATGCATTTGTCAAAACTAATAGATAAAAGGTACACCACCAAGAGTGAACCCTAAGGCAAACAACACTATGGACTTTGGGTGATCATGCCGTGTCCATGTAGGTTCATCGATTGTAACAAATGTTCCGCTCTGATTTGAGGTGTTGACAGCGGGGGAGGCTGTGCATGTGTTGGGACAGGGGGTGTGGGGACTCTGTACTTGGCGCCCAATTTTGCTGTGAACCTAAAACTGCTCTAAAAAATTAAGTCTATTAAAAAATAACCACTCTAAATTAAGACTGATAGAGAAGCTTGGTTTAAATAAGGAAAAGGCCCAAACTCTAGTTTTTAACGGTAGTTTTACTTTTATTTCTACATAGTCATCTCAAATGTTAATAAAATGCTCTTAACAGGAAGACTTTAACAACTTTAATAAATAACGAAAATGGTTTGTAAGTAGTATTGCAATTATATAAACAGCAATTCTGAAGAACTTGAAAATTATTCTTACACTAGATAAAATGTTATAGTTATTTTATACTACTAATTTAGTCACCTTTGGGAAATAATGTAAAAATAAACTTTAGCTTAGCTCTGGGTAATTACAACTTATGACATACAGAATTCCATACAAATGAGATCTTACAGTATTTAACTTTGGTTATTTTTATGTGGTCATTCATCCTATGTGCTGATATATTATTGTGTGTTTTATTGAAAAAGTCTTTACCCCTCCTATGAAGAAGAGAGAAGACCCCTTCCGAACAGATAACCTCCCAGAAAACCTCGGTTATCACCTCAAAATGAAGGACGGTGTGGTTTACATCTATCCTAATGAAGAAGCAGCCAGCAAAGAGGAGCCTAAGCCACTTCCTTACCCAAATCTGGACACCTTCTTAGATGATATGAATTTTTTACTTGCTTTAATTGCCCGAGGACCCGTGTAAGTGTTAAGACCTAAACTACTGCTACTATTACTACTACTGACAGTAAGGCTACGTATTAATTAATTGCTTACAAGGTTCAAACACTATGTTAAAACCTTCATGTGCGTTGTTTCTTTTTCTCCTCACAATCGTTCTATGAGGTGGGTATTTTTATAACTCCCAATTTACACGCTGAGACTTTGACGAGTTAAGTGATTTGCCCAAAGTCACACAGGTGGCTGAGACAGGCTTTGAGCCCCAATCCTCCCTCATTATTATTTATGTACAATTTTGATGAAAAGATTAAGTCCTTGGAGCCCAATACTTTTCAAGTTAGATTAATGCAGAGTAAGCCAGTTCCATTTGGAAACAAACATAATTGTTTTCTACAGGTTATAAGGGTCCTGATGGTTTTGAAATTGTGACTGTTTTCCTTAAATGTTTGGAATTTTTTACAATCATGATTTAATTTTCACAGTAAGACCTATACCCACCGGCGCCTGAAGTTCCTCTCCTCCAAGTTCCAGGTCCATCAGATGCTCAACGAGATGGATGAGTTGAAGGAGCTGAAGAGCAACCCCCACCGGGATTTTTACAACTGCAGGAAGGTAAACATATTCGCTGCTCAGGGGTCATCCCTGGACAAAATCATTAATCCACTTATTTCTTGAACAGGACAAGAAAGATACTGTTTTTCTGATTCATGTAAGATTTCTGCAGGTTCAGTAGAATTTCATGAAAGCAAATAGATGATGTCTAAAAGATTAAAATGCCTTTTCTACTGTTTTCCGCATAGAAAGGTTTATCACATTATTGCCATACAAAATTATAGTTATCATCAACAACAAAAATAATAAAAACGAATAGAACCTCAAAAACCGCTACTCTAGGATTTGAAAGGTCTTCATTCTAGTCCTCTTTCTTCTACTTCCTGACTGGAAGACATTGGGAGGAGGGGAGTGATTAAATATTTCTGAGTTTCAGTTTCCTCATTTGTAAAACTGGGAAATATACCTGCTCAAGCTAGCTCACAAGAGGATTGTGAACAGCAAATGGAAAACTAATCAACTAGAAACACTTCCAAGATGTGTTCTGACCACTTAAGTGATTGCAAGGAAGTGGGAGTAGGAAATATATGAGCAGAGGTTTGGGACCAAACCCTGGCTCAGCCACCTGTATAACCTTGGGCAAATTACTTAATCTATCAAAACTTCCGCTTATAAAATTGTACTCATAAAAATACCTAACTCATAAGTGCCATCGCTGTGCCATGGCTCCATCATTTCAACCTTTCTCCCTTTGGGGCTGAAAGCTGTAGCAGCTGCTTCACTTCCAGCTGTGTCTCATGGGTGGAGAACTGTCCCCAAGACTTTTGTGTGGATCAAATGTAGGAAGTAAATTTGATGCACAGATATCCAAGAGAAGCAGGCAATATTATTGTATCCAGCCTAACCTTTCACATCCTCACAAGGGCTCAAAAAGGTGCTATGGGTTCATTTTTTGCTCGGCCACCTCCACCAGCTGCGAGGTCACACCCCTATCATATACTCCTTTCTCCCATCACAGTGGGATTGGCAGGCACCACAGAGCAGCATAACTCAAGCTGATTGTTGGTTTTTCTTTCTCTGAATGTACACACAGGTGGATACCCATATCCATGCAGCCGCTTGCATGAACCAGAAACATCTATTGCGCTTTATTAAGAAATCCTACCAAGTTGATGCTGACAGAGTGGTCTATAGCAGCAAGGAGAAAAATCTGACCCTAAAGGAACTTTTTGCTAAATTAAAAATGCATCCCTACGACCTGACTGTTGATTCTCTGGATGTTCATGCTGTAGGTTGAAAAGATAATGTCAGTTTCATCTAATACTCAGAGCTCCACACGCCTTTCTCCTACAAACTCTCCCTTCTCAGAGCCCGCTAAACTACGTGGGCTAACCATGCTGACTGAAAGAACCCGTGGACAACTTTGAGGTTCTCTCATTGTCAGCTGTATTGGATTCCATTCTTGGAGCCCAAGCCCTTCTCCTGTTTTGTTTTTTGTTTTTTTTTTATAAATTTATTTTATTTATTTTATTTTTGGCTGTGTTGGCTCTTTGTTGCTGTGCGCGGGCTTTCTCTAGTTGTGGCGAGCTAGGGCTACTCTTCATTGCGGTGCGCATGCTTCTCATTGTGGTGGCTTCTCTTGTTGCGGAGCACGGGCTCTAGACACGGGCTTTAGTAGTTGCAGCACGCAGGCTCAGTAGTTGTGGCTCATGGGCTCTAGAGCACAGGCTCAGTAGTTGTGGCACACTGGCTTAGTTGCTCCGCGCCAAGCCCTTCTCCTGTTACCAGGCCCCTGTTCCTTGTGGCCATTCCCTAACTCTCTGTGTTCAGGCAGCTCTGATAAAGATACACTTGTGCTCCTGTTTCCTGATGCAGGGACGTCAGACTTTCCAGCGTTTTGATAAGTTCAATGACAAATACAATCCTGTAGGAGCAAGTGAGCTACGGGACATCTACCTGAAAACAGACAATTACATTAATGGGGAATATTTTGCCACTATCATCAAGGTGAGGAGAAATCAACCAGATCTACGGTACCTGGCCTGGTTCTTGAGGAGGGGGAAGAAGAGAGGGAGGGAAGGAAGGAGAAAAGAGGGAAGGAAGGAAGGAGGGAAGAAGAAAGGGAGGGAGGGAAGAAGGAGAGAGGGAAAAAAGGAAGGAATAAAGAGGGAAGGAAGGAAGGAAAGAAGGGAGGGAGGGAGGGAGGAAGGGTGCTATCCCTGGGGTCAGGCAATACACAAATGAATGTGATAATTTCTTCTGAAACATTCACTGTAATGATTTTAAAAGACCTTGATTCCTAGGACAGAGACACTAAGGGTGTGGATTTGGGATTAAGGACCTGGCTCTTCCAGGCTTTTGGAGTTGTAATTTCAGGAAGAATTAGGATCAGAATCCATCCTGATCTTCATGACACCTGAACATTAGGAGGCAGGAATGACAGGTGCAGTTGGGAGATGTGTGTTTTGGGAGATAGGGGGCATATGAAAAGCTGAATTTCTTTTGCAGCAGTGCCTTGGGATTTCATCATCTTTAGTCTGACTCTTTTTCTCTCTAGACTCCATTACACCCTATCAGTCCTTTAGCCCGACTAGCTCCCCCTCACCTCTCAGGCTCCTTACATCTTAACCTTGATAGTTTTCCTCCGACTTCCTTTCACATTTCCTCTGTTCTTCTTAGTACCCATCTCCTCTCCCTAGACCCCACAGGTTTAGACCCCTGAGGGACCTGTGGGAATTCCTGGCTTTGGACTTCTCTCTTGGCTTTGCAGGAGGTAGGTGCAGACTTGGTGGACGCCAAGTACCAGCACACTGAGCCCCGCCTGTCTATCTACGGCCGCAGTCCTGATGAGTGGAGCAAACTCTCCACCTGGTTCGTCCGAAACCACATCTACTGCCCCAACATGACATGGATGATCCAGGTCCCCAGGATCTAGTATGTACCCACCCACTGGAAACCCTAAAGCCTGCCTTCATCCCACCTGCCTCACCTCCTCCACACCAACAAGGAATGTGCAGCACATCTGGACAGAAATAAGCTTTGTTAAACAGCACTCAGTACTGGGGCCCGGGTGCCTGGTTTTGTCCACTCTGGGTTTAGCACTCTCAATGACAGACAGGAGTTAGGAGGATCATTTCAGTTCAGTTTTCTAACCAGGTATTTTGGTTTTGTTTTTTAAAACAGGGGACTTTATGCAGATCACAAAATAACTTATTGAGAATGATTAAGACTTAGGATAAGAACTATATACATTTTACTACACATTTTCTTTCTCTTGGTCTTCCTCTGTGTCCAGTTCACTCTTTCCCATGCGCATCTGTACGGGGGTGTACCTTTCTTGTATCAGAACCTCTACCACTGTCTGCCAATTGTCTCATCTACAAGTGCTCAAGTTCTCCATAATTAATGAGTATTTATCAATAGTATTATCACCTGCTAATTACTCACTGCCCTCAGGGATGTTCATATCATTGATCTTTTATCCAACTTAAGTGTTTATATATTGTCTGGCCACCTACCTCCATGCTCTGTGTGCCCTGTGACAATGCAAAAGTTTTATCCTGTCTCTTTAGCCAAAAAAAAAGTAACTTTCTGACTGGAGTAAAACATCCTGCCTAATATCATTAAGGCAGAGATATTAAGGCATTAGAGTGTGGTGGTTAGAAGCATGGGCCCTGGCTCTGGACTGGCTATGCTTGAATCCTGGCTCTACCACTTACTAGCTGTGTGACTTTTGGCAAGTTGCATGACCTCTCTGTGCCTTAGTTTCATCATCTTTAAAATGGGGTCATAATGGTACCTAATTTATTGTGTTTTATGAGGATTAAATTAGCTCATACTTCTGGCCACTTAAAAGAGTGGACGGCATATATTGAGTGCCATATAAAAATTTGTTAGATTGCCCCCTGGCTACAGCATATCAGAGGTGTTCTTGATAACTGTTTCATGCTCACGATACCACACACATAAAAGTCATTGAACCTTTCATGACAGAGTTCCCATACTCTTCATTTTCTATCTGGACTTAGCTGTGAACGTTTAGTTTTCTTACCACAGAGGATTTGTAGAAGATATAGGGGCATGTGGTCCAGCAAGAAATTTATACCTCCTATTCCAAACCCAAACTGAATCCTTCTTTATGGGTAACCAAGAAGAATGTACCAGAGTGGGGCTTCCCTGGTGGCTCAGTGGTTAAGAATCCGCCTGCCAATGCAGGGGACACGGGTTCGCGCCCTGGTCTGGGAAGATCCCACATGCCGCGGAGCAACTAAGCCCGTGAGCCACAACTACTGAGCCTGCGCTCTAGAGCCCGTGCTCCGTAACAAGAGAAGCCACCGCAATGAGAAGCCCGCGCACCACAATGAAGAGTGACCTCCGCTCGCCCCAAGTAGAGAAAGCCCACGTGCAGCAACGAAGACCCAATGCAGCCAAAAATAAATAAATAAATAAAATTTAAAAATAAGAATGTACCAGAGTGGACCTAGGATGGAGACACTAGGTCTTCTCCTGAACATGGCATTTAGTCCTTTGCTTGCCTTTGGTCCTTTGCTTTGAACTGTCAGTCCAAAAAAGCTTTACCTCCTAAATTCTCTTCATTCCTGCCTCTAGTGATGTGTTCCGATCTAAGAATTTCCTTCCACACTTCGGAAAGATGCTGGAGAATATTTTCATGCCAGTGTTTGAGGCAACCATCAACCCCCAGGCTCACCCAGACCTCAGTGTCTTCCTCAAGCATGTAAGCATGGCCCTGAAGGCCTTCCTATGGCTGCACATGACAGCCCGCCTACCTAGCCATGATTAATTCTTGATGCTTATCTCTGACATTTGGTCCTTGCCTTTGGAAGCTGAAAGTTTGTCTGAGGGCTGGCACCCTGCGTTCAGACTGAACCCATTACGTGGCTCACTCTTTTTGACAGATTACTGGCTTCGACAGCGTGGATGATGAGTCCAAACACAGTGGCCACATGTTCTCCTCCAAGAGCCCTAAGCCCCAGGAGTGGACCATGGCAAAGAATCCATCTTACACTTACTATGCCTACTATATGTACGCAAACATCACGGTGCTCAACAGCCTGAGAAAGTAAGTAGATGAGAACTGGAGCTAGAAGGAGAATCTAACACACCTCTTTCCTCATACAGTGGCACCCTAGGTGGTTGAGGGCCTATGCTGCTGGGATGCTGCCAGCTGGCCCAGAGCAGAAATTTCTTTCCCTTGCTTTTTTCTTCGGTTTCTTTATTTATTTAGGGGCAGGAATGGACAGTTTGGAGCCTTCAGTAACTTTCACAGTTCCTTTTCTTTGGAAGTTTAGGAATTTACACTAATCACTGTGCAATTTATTATAAAATTCCATACATTTTACCCTTCTTGATGTATCTGGGTAAGGAATAAATAGAGGACTATCATAATGGGGTTTTCTGGAAATGTTTCCCCGCTAAAGTGTGAGTAGGAGAAACAACAACATGGTGATATTGGTAAACTTTGGGTGGAAACTGAAGATGCTTCTGTTCAGGTAATCAAAACTTTCCTTCATACCCTCATATCCTATGTTGTCTCTTTTTTCAAAAAGACTGTGTTTGGGAAGAATTAAGATTATGATTTGGAATTGTCAGTTTTGCTGAATATTTTGGATACCCCACTCCCTTTCACTCCCTTTCAGAGTGTTCTGGTGTTTCCTACCAGATTTTCTTATAAATCACTCTATGCCCAGAATTGTTGCCAGGTCCCAGTCAGTCACCTGTGATTGCTATAGTAGCTCCCTTTCCCTAGGGAACGAGGCATGAATACGTTTCTGTTCCGACCTCACTGTGGGGAAGCTGGAGCTCTCACCCATCTCATGACAGCATTCATGACAGCAGATAATATCTCTCATGGCTTGAATTTGAAAAAGGTGAGTTGGAAGCTCTCTTCTCAATATTAACTTTTATATTGGAGCTAGAGGAACAGAATTTTTTCCCTTATCATTTTGTCACAAGTCATTATCAACACTGGAATCAAATTAAAGTAGAGCAAAAAAAAGCTTTTTGAGATTATTTAGTGCATTTCATTTTACAGAGGCCCGGAGAAGTAAAGGAACTTGCTCAAGATTACCTAGCTAGTTGGTGGCAGGGAGGAGTTAATGCAGATCGCCTGACTCGCGTTTTAGAACTCTGACAAGGGATAAATCAGAGGCAGCTTGGCTTACCTGAAACTGGTTTTCACCAGATTTCATGTTATAGCATGTTTTAAAATGCCTCTGGTGTGAGTCAGAACTTTCTTGTAAAGAAAAAAAATGTTTCAAGGTGAAGTCTTTTGCCTAAGATGGGCCATCTAACTTAGACAATTAAAACGCAAACAACTGGGTTTGACTCAATGCTTCTGAAAATTGATCCCAAATAAATTTCTTCTAAATAGTATTTACATTTAAAAACTAGCATTCTTCTTTACAAGGGGATTTAAAGAATAGGTGATAATTTTGTTGAAAGGTAAAACTTGAGGTAACCAGGAGGTTTTTACTTTTCTAGTTTGTATCCCTTTTTCAACATTAAAAAAATTTTTTTTCACTCTTCCTTTACAGAGTCCTGTGTTACAGTATTTGTTCTTCTTAGCCCAGATTCCCATCGCTATGTCGCCATTAAGTAACAACAGCTTATTTCTAGAATATGCCAAAAATCCTTTTTTAGATTTCCTCCAGAAAGGGCTAATGATCTCACTGTCTACAGATGACCCGATGCAATTCCACTTCACCAAGGTACACATATCGAATTTTGAGTAATACAAGTATATTTTTGCTGAAATGTTGTTTACCACCCAGATTTTAAAGTCGAATCAAGATATTTCATTATTCTTTTGGTGCTGGATGTGGGTTATTTCTTTTAATGCATTCCTTTTTCTTCCTCTCTTCTTCTTTTTTTTTTTTTGGCCTCATTTAAATAAATAACCCAAGGAGCCCCTAATGGAAGAATATGCCATTGCTGCACAAGTCTTCAAGCTGAGTACCTGCGATATGTGTGAAGTGGCAAGAAACAGTGTTCTGCAATGTGGAATTTCTCATGAGGTAGACCTGCCCTTGATTGGCTGTCCTTCTGAGTTTAGAATTTGGTAACTTGAATATTGAAAAATTAGTTGGGGAAACATGTTGAAAAATTATTTCACAAATCATGTGCAGTTACTATGGACAGGGGCTAGAAAAAATTATTCTGTCTCTCTGGCCATGCTTTTTGGGCAAGGGAAATAAAATATACTTGATTTCTCAGCAGACCTTGCATATTGAGGTACTGGATGAGTGCTTTTAATGGTTTATTGTTTTCCTCTTGCCCATAGCTAGCATAAGGAAGGAATCTTTGTGGAGGATGTAATTATTGTCTATATCAGGGTAAAAAGAGACAACAATCATTCTGTTTCCTTTTCTCTTATAGGAGAAAGCAAAGTTTCTGGGCGACAATTACCTTGAAGAAGGCCCTACTGGAAATGATATCCGAAAGACAAATGTGGCCCAAATCCGCATGGCCTATCGCTACGAAACCTGGTGTTATGAACTTAATTTAATTGCTGAAGGCATTAAATCAGGAGAATAAAACAAATAAACCAAATAATAATATGGGTGAGATTTTCATTGTAGAGTGTGAATAACAATAGTTACCAGTTATTGAATCCCTACTACAAGCCAAAGATTGTATTGGATATTGTTCCATTGACATTATTTCATTTAATGTTTTGCACAACTTTATAGGTATTATTACCTCCATTTTGGGGAAGAGGAGTAAACTGAGGTTGGTGAAGTTAATAACCTGCACAATTGTACAACACAGGGAATATAGCCTATTTTTTATAATAACTGTAAATGGAATATAACCTTTAAAAATTATGAATCACTATGCTGTACACCTGTAACATATAGTAGTGTACATCAACTATACCTTAATTAAAAAAAGAAATGACCTTTGATAAAAAAAATAAGCTGCATAAGGAAGCACCTAGTGAGAGGTAGCAATGGAGACCTGGGTTTTTCTGACTCTTGAGTCTCCATGACTTCCAGGCAAAACGGTTATTAAGGCAGGGCAAAAATGCAAGCAAATGATGGGACTTCCCTTGTGGTCCAGTGGTTAAGACTCTGCACTCCCAATGCAGGGGGCCCGGGTGCAATCCCTGGTCAGGGAACTGGATCCTGCATACCGCAACTAAAATATCCTGTTTGCCGCAACTAAGACCTGGCACAGCCAAATAAATAAATAAATATTTAAAAAAAAACAAAAACAAGCAAATGATTTGATATAAGGAGAATGTAGGCTTTTGGTTTATAGAATGAAACTTGCTATAGGCACTTAGACTTCTGAAAACTCCTTTTGACAGGATACATCTGAAGGGTGGCTTTCTTAGACAAAAATAGAACAGGTGTACCCCAAGATAGAAAATCTGTAATTATGAGTTATTATACTTATGCAGAATTTATCTTACGAAAGGATTCTTAGTTTTAAGGATATAATTGACAATAAAGTTATAGTCAGCTGTAGTGGTACGTTTTAAATGATTTCACTTACCAAAATAAGATACACATGTAACTTTTTAGAAACATTCCTGTTACTCAAGGTCAGGTGGAATTCAATCCAATTAGCCAGACCATACTTCTATACATATACAGTTGTGCTGCCATCTAGTGGTTGGGCTGATACTTCATTCCACTTATTCAATAAACAATTACTGATCAAACATCTAAAGTACCAGGTACTATTCTAGGCAGCAAAGGTATAAAGAATAAGATTTCACTTCTACTCTCAAGTTATTCACAGCAAGAAGTTATAGCATGAGTAGATACAAATGTGAAAAAGAGCATTTTGTGAAACATCTCAGAAAGTAATGACGTTTCAAATGGAAAAAAAATTAAAAGCAAATTCCTGCATGCTTCCACATTCTGTACAGGTAGCCATAAGCATAGGCGTGATCCCAACAGCATGTTTGTACTAGCCCTGGTGTTAGAATGCTCTCCCTGGTTTCTGAAGCTGAAGTTCTGTTTGCTGAGTATTTGTAAGTCCCTTGGAAAACCTGATTTTATTTTACCTTGGCCTCTTTGTCATCAAAATAATATAAATTGCCAAATTAAACTTTCTATTCTCAGATTTTAAAAGGCATTAACTACCATTATGTATATCTCCATCTTACCCATGAGAGGGCAGTAGAATACATACATGTTAATTCATTTATTAAATCCATGCAGATTTGGTTTCCAATTTGGTACTTGGAATTCGATCTGCTCATTTTGTCATATAATCTCCTGGAATTCAAAGTTTGAACTTTGAAATAAATTTGAATTTTAAAATAAATTCCAAAGCCACCCTATTCTAGCCCCAAATTTTATCTTAAACAATTGTTTGGGAAGTTTTCTAAATACATAAGTGTTTTTTTGGTGGTGAGCAGGAGGAGTCCATAAAGATCAGTGTTCAAAATTTACTACAAATTTATTTCCTCATTGAGACATGATTAAAAATATGTCTTGTCATTCCTCTTTTTTCCCCCCCCCATCACAGAAGAGACTTCCTGTTTCATTGTCCACGGCTCATGGTTTCACAGTGGTTTGGGATATGCAGCTTTTATTGCTTTGGCTACGTTGGCTTGTGACAGTCATCTGTGATGTGTAACCAAACACTGCTCTTTCTGGCCGTTTTCTATTTTGGTACCTCTATGCGAACAGATGTGGGGAGAGTTTGATCACCAAATCCAAGAGGTTCTGGTGGGGGTGGGGTGAGATAGGGTGGAGTCGGGCGGGCAGAGGCAGGGTGGGGTGGTTAGCAAGTGCCTGGGAAACAGGCTCAAATCATCCTTGACTCGCAGCCTTAGTGAAACTGGGCTGCTGCTCGCAGTAGGCACTGCGCCATGCACATACCTGAGTATGTGTGTTGCAGGCGTAGCGCTTAAGCATGGGTGTCACAACAGGGCGTGGGAGCCGACCTCAGGCACTGGGAGTATCAAAGACACCCCTGCTCTGGGATTTCAAGCCTCAGGTGTCCGGGGCGTCATTTGCATCTGTGTATGTTTCAAGTAGGCGCTGTACTGCAATTGCCGGAGAAATGTTTGTTTCCTCCTTGAGCTCAGCCCGAGAAATGGTGCTGCTCTTTCACTGGAGACACCAGGCCTACTGAGCCCGGTGGCAGGAGACAATTCTATGGTTTCCTTGAGTGAGGTGCCATTTGGATTCCTTGATTAGGCTTTCTCTCGCGGGTGGCTGTGAGGAGTCAACCTTCGTGTAAAGTTCTGGTCCTTCGCCGTGGGGCCTGTCGGACGGCAGGCACGGCGACGGCGAAGGAGCTTTGGCTAGAGGCCCTCGGCCGGACGACAGTGGCGCCGGTAGCCTGCCTGCTGGGGCCGCACCCTTTCGGCGCCCAAGGTCCTGGGCAAGGTTCTGGCCCCTACGCCGAACTCCAGAGGGGGCGGTTCCCCTCTGGACAGTCCCCGGGCGGTGCCGGGGGCGGGCCCGACCGTGAGGGGTTGGAACAGGAACCAATAAGAACAGGGCTTTGCCGGGGCGGGGCCTGCGGCCGGGCGTGTGGGGGCGGGCCGGAGCCCACCCAGAGTGGGAGCGAGGCGACTGGGCGCTTCTGCGCGGAGGACGAGCGCCTCGGAGCCCAGCCGCGGAGGCGGCGTCGAGGACGAGAGCAAGTAGGGGCAGGGCCACCCGGGCGGGGTGTGAGGCAGGGGCTTCAGACCCTCGCGGCGGAGGGGGTCGTACGCCGGGTGTCGGGAGCGGGGCCACGGAGCTTCGGGCGCCGTCGGGCCGCAGCGCGGGAGCGTGCCGGCGGAGGTGTCGGCGCCGGCCACGCACTTTCGGCACCTCCCCGGCCTGGAGGGACGCCCGAGCGTGCGGCCCGGCGCCCAGCGGATGCCGCGCGTTGGGAGCCCGCTCGTCGGCCTCGGCGGTTGTGGCGGAGCCTGGCTGAGGGTCTCCTCGCCGCTCCCCTCGGGGCGCGGGGACCGTCGTCCAGGTGGCGCTCGGGGACGCTCGACAGTCCTGGGGTAGAGGCAGGGAGCGCCCCGCATCCAGGAAGAAACGCGGGGCTCTCTCCGGGATTAGCCACGGCGCTTGAACGTCGACAGGCTGAGACGACGGACTTTACATTTTTGCTTTTTTGTGCTTTGATTCTTAACAGAATCTGACGAGCACAGTAGTGAAAGTTGTCAGGTAGGATTTTGATTTTAAAATCTGGCATTGGAACATCTAAGAGATTCTAACTAGTCTGGCAGAAGATTATCAGAATATGAGTCAGGGGCTGCAGCCTCAGCCAGGACCCACATACCAGATGTGATTCCTCGGTCAAGTCGACTTTTCTGGGCCTACGTTTCCTTAGCTGTAAAATCGAGATGCTCATGCATACCTGGGGGTATTCTGAGGGTCAGATGAGATGCGTGAGAGTATTCTGTAAGTGTTAGGTATTGCATATTCTGTAAAACAGCTACGAAGTGCCAGGCACATAGTAGGCACGTTGTAAACCTTTACCCTAAAGCTAGTGATTCACCTACAGTGTTTTAGATAAAGTCCTACATCTTCGTTTACTGTGTAAATAAATTGCTTAAGCTCATTTTCCACAAATCACCATTGTTGGAAGTGTCCGTTTTTAACTGATTAATGAGTTTTTCTAGAATAGCATATATTATCGATACACTGTTACTGAATTGTTTACCAAGAAGTTTGGTAGCAATCAATCTATGTCTTTGCTTTAGATAAATAGTTGTAGTTTAAGTTACCTGGTAAAGTAAGCTGGGAGTATTGTTTCAAATCAGACTTGTATTTGCTTTTGTAAGATTTAAGTCCTCCAAAACAAAATTAATATATAGCCGCATTTTGGGGGTACAGCCTTTATTATAGACATGTGCATTATTTTCTTTGGGTATGTGTGTGAGGTGTTGCGGCGGGAGAGCAGAAATGAAAAAGCAGAGTAGTAGATTGCAACCAGCAGACTTTGACTAGGGATACTTATAGGCGTGTTCTGAAGTCATTTCCCAGGCAGAAACCAGGAAATGTAGTAATTGTGTCTCTTGGCTTTTCATTAGTTTTTTTGTGTTGAGCGTGGCAGTAGATTTTTTAAAAAATGCAAATATAAAGGAAGAATATTAGTTTTTCTGATGTGACAATAAGCACTTTTCTAAAGCTGAAAATTACGTTTTAAATGATCTGTAGTAAGTCTTACATTATAGACAAGAATTTTAGACCAGTGGATACCAAGATCAAATTAAATGGAGGAGTAGAGAGAAAGTTTCTAGTGAATGTAATTTTTGTGTTGCTTTAACAGTTTTACATGTTTCAACAGTTCAGTGCAAGATGGATGCTTTGAAACACCAATTTCAAACATATACTCCATATATAAATTTTGCTGTGATTTATAATTTGTTGATCTTGGAGGACTGAAGCCTTATAGTCACGTTATTTATTGAGCACCTAATACATTCCAAAACACAGTTTTAGCACTTATATTATATTCATGTATGGGCAGGATATAATTCCTTACATCTAGGAGATTACACTTTACCAAGTGGGCTAACATAAGCTGTTTTTAAAACTGATGTTAACAATAACATCAACCAGCATTTATTGGGACCTTCTTTGGGCCAGGCAGTGCTCTAAATTCTTTACATGCATTATCTTATTTAATCCTTACAACAGCATCATGAGGGGTGTTATTATTATGATCTCCTCATTGAGAAACAAAAAGGTTGAATAACTTTCCCATATCAAACAGCCTAGGTGCCAGAGTTAGGTAGGACTCAAACCGGACAGTTGGGCTCCAGAAATCCTGATCTTAACCTCTTCATTATACTGAGTGTAAAATTCTGTGAGTGAGATACAAATGAAATCCAACAAGCATTTAAAAGAAAGTTCTGTAAAGAACTTCTTCAAAAAGAAGAAAAGAAAGAGAGAGGGAAAGAAACTGGTATTGCAAGGTGTAGATGAAGGCATATCCAAGCTACAATTTAATTATACTTTATATATAGGAGAATTCTTTTTTCCTGGTGAATGATGTGGGATTCTTTTTGTTTCTAAGCCCTCAGTCACTCAGTTACTACAATTATGGCATTATCTTAATACTATAAGAGGTGATTATTTTTTAATAAGAAGTTTAAAATGTTTGTTCTCAGACCATAAGTTAAAGTTAGATTCAAGAAAAGAAAATGTTTCCCTGCCTTCAAGGTGCTTATAACTAGACATGTAAATAAGTCCCTACAATTTCAGTGTGATAAGAGTTATAACAGAGATATAGTTATAGAGTTAACGGGACCATTGATGAGGGAAGATAATTCTGTATATGGTAGGGAGGAGGATTAGTGAGAAGATACCATATTTGAATTTGGCTTTAAAGGATGAATAGGAGTTTGCTGAGTTGGGGAAGGGAACAGAAGATATGGATGAAAACCAGGAATATTATGTGAAAGTATATGGTATGTTTGAGGAATGTGTTGTAGTCCACATTGTCACTGAAAGTCAGAGTGTATAGAGATGAGGGGTTGGACTAAAGAAGGTGGTGCCTGGAAATAAGCTGAAAAAAATAAAATTCCAGAGCTTGGTTGCCAATCACGTTAGGATCGCTGACATTTCTAGAAATTAGGTAAATGTGGGATTTCATTGCCTATCATTTGAAATAATGAAGATTTGCCCAGTTTGGCATAATCTTTCACTATAGAATATGGTGTCAAAGGTAGTTTTAATACTTTGAAGTACAGGGTATACTATAAAACAACATACAGATTTACGCAAGTAAAAAGTTATGACTCAGAGAAAGAAAAAAGAAGTCTGCGGTGCCATTTGGTGAAGAGCCTGTTTATCATGCTGAGGACTTTGGACTTGATTCTAAAGACAGTGGAGAGCCAGCGAAGGACTTTAAGTAATTAGGAAAGATAACATGGTGGTGGTTTGGTATAGAGGCTGGATTGGATGGAGAGACAAAAGGTAGAGAGATAAGTTAGAAGGCTGTTGCTATTGAAATAGCCCAGATAAGAGTGGATAAGGGCCTGGAGTAGGAAAATAGTAATAGAGATGAAGAGGAGAGGACAGGTGATATTACAAGGCTTAAAAAGTGATTGGCTTTGAAGGTGAACAGAAAAGTAAAAACTTTGTTTCTCAGCTTGGGAAACTGTGGCTAGAGGAACTTGGTTTAATTTTTAATGTGAGGGGAAGATAATTGTTTCAGTTTTGAACATGGTGAGTTGGAAGTGTCTATGGAGCATTCAGATAGAGATGTCAAGAGAGGATCCAGAGCCCAGAAGAGAGGCCGAGATTGGGGATTCAGATTTCGGAGTTAGCCAGTAAGTGGAAATTGAAGCCGTAAGAGCAGATGAAATTGTTTGGGGGGAAGACAAGGAATTAGAAGAGAAGAGGGCCAAGGATAAATTATTTGCTTTGTATGAATAGAAGGGATTCATTTATACTAATTTTCTTATTAGTTGTGATTATAAAGAAATTAAATGGGTTTTAATTGAAGATTAAACAGCTTTTACATCCAAATGAATCCTCTTCTTTTAAAATTTCACTGGGAGTCACTCATTTATTCCCAAAGTGTATTGCCCAAACTATTACTGGAGTACCTCTTTGTAAAAAAAAAAAAAAAAAACTTTTTAGCAAATTCACAGCCAATCAAGAAAGTAGATCTTCTGGCTTTATGATAGAATTCTTTTTCCTCCTCTGTACTTTCTACTTCCATGCTTATAATAGATGGGCCCCAACTTAAGATGGTTCCGCTTCTGATTTTTCGACTTTACAATGGTGCAAAATTGGTACGTACTCAGTAGAAACTGTACTTCGAATTTTGAATTTTGATCTTTTCCTGGGCTAGCAGTATGCAGTGTGATGCTCTCTCCTAATGCTGGGCAGAGGCAAGGAGTCAGCCTCCCAGTCAGCCACATGATTATTGATACAAGGATAAACAGCCAATACACTTATAACCATTCGGTACCCATAGAACCATTCTGTTTTTCACTTTCAGTACAGTATTCAATAAATCACATGAGGTAGTCAACACTTTATTTTAAAATGGGCTTTTCAGATCTTCCTCAACTTACCATGGGGTTACATTCTGAAAAACCCATAATAAGGTGAAAATATCATAAGTTGAAAATGCATTTAATACATCTGACCTACCAAACATTGTAGCTTAGCCTAGCCTATCTTAAATGTGCTCAGAACACTTATATTAGCCCACAGTTAGGCAGAATCATCTAACACAAAGCCTATTTTATAATACAGTGTATTATCTCATGTAATTTATTGAATACTGTACTGTATATGGAAAACAGAATGGTTGTCTGTACAGAATGGTTGTAAGTGTATCGCTTTTTCACCCTCATGATCCTGTGGCTTACTGGGAGCTGCGGCTCTCTGCCACTGCCCAACATCCTGAGTATCATACTGCATATCACTAGCCCAGGAAAAGATGAAAATTCAAAATACACTTTCTACTGAATGTGCATTACTTTGGTACCATCGTAAAGTCAGAAAATTTTAACTGGAGCCATCATAAGTTGGGGACTGTCTGTAGAACCTGTTTACGTTGAATCAAAGGTAAGAAAGCATATGACTTTCCCCTCACTTGGTTGTTAGCTCTTAGAAGTCAGAGATAGTGCTTTAAAAAAAAAAAGCCTCCCATATATTTAGATTATCAATAAATGGTTGATTCATCTTGATAACCAACTTATTCAATCTTGGCTCCAAATGGCTTAGCCATTTCCAAAATTCATTTTCATCTTCAAAGGGTGAAGGTTTGTCACCACTGAGGAGATTCAAAAGAAAGTGTTACGGCTTTGAAGGCATTTTCAAACAAGCAGTTTCAAAAATATTTTCCTAATTTGTAGTATCATTAGAATAAGTGTATGATCTTCTAAGGCAGGGAGTGGAAAACTTTTTCTCTGAAGGGCTAGATAGTAAATATTTTAGACTTTGTGAGCCATACAGTCTGTCATAACTACCCAATTCTGCCAAAAAAGAGCCATAGACGATACTTAAATGAATGAGTATGGACTGAGGTCCAGTTAAAGTTTATTTATGGACATTGAACTTTGGATTTCATAGCATTTTCACATGTCACAAAATGTAGTTATTTGATTATTTTTTCAACCATTTAAAAATGTAAAATTCTCAGAGGCCAAAAACAGATGTTGGGTCACATTTGACCCACAGGTAGGCCATAGTCTGCTGACCCTGTTCTAAGGGGTGTTCTTTGAAGTACTTGGATTTGTTAGTTTAATTTTTATAAAATAGTTCTTCAAAGTTATACCTCCTGCTTCTAAATTCTAGTACATTTCTTAAAACATCTGAAAATTTTTCATTCATACTCTGTTTCTCATATAGAGTAATTAGAATACATTCCCTTCATTAGTTTGGAACCCGAGATACAGAGAAATAGATTAACTAGTACACTGTCAGAATCAAAAATATGTGTGAAAATATTTTTCAACATTCAGTATTCCTTACTGAACCAGTTAAACAGCAATCTTTTTGCCTCAGCGAAAGTGGGGACATTGAAAGCTAGGTGGAATAAAAGGCCAAAACTGGAAGGAGTGTCCTGCACTGGTTCCCAGAGGGTTGGGCAGGATGGACTCTTTTATCTTTTTCCTCTTTGAATTGCGTGAATAATTTTTATCCCAAAGAAAACGAAACATGAAGTTTTTCTTCACTTCAGGGGCATTATAGCAGGTTATAAGATTGAAGGATTAAATAATGGTGAGATAAGAGGAAGAAATTTAAAGGACTTAACTTTTTCACATCTAGCCATCCCAGATGTTTCTCTTGCACCTTATATTTTTGAGGAGGAAATTTATGATATTTTTTTGCTTATAAATCTTAGATTCCTGGTTAGCAGCCTGAAAACACAACTTTAACATTCAGTTCAAGCAGTATTAATCCATTTATATTAGTTATAAGTAATATTTTATTTATTTATTTTTATGGCTGTGTTGGGTCTTCGTTTCTGTGCGAGGGCTTTCTCTAGTTGCGGCAAGTGGGGGCCACTCTTCATCGCGGTGTGCGGGCCTCTCATTACCACGGCCTCTCTTGTTGCAGAGCACAGGCTCCAGACCCGCAGGCTCAGTAACGGTGGCTCACGGGCCTAGTTGCTCCGCGGCATGTGGGATCCTCCCAGACCAGGGCTCGAACCCGTATCCCCTGCATTGGCAGGCAGATTCTCAACCACTGTGCCACCAGGGAAGCCCCCCTATAAGTAATATTTATGCTCTGTTTCTTTAAGTTAGATTTCTGACTTTCATGGTTTTCATAGCAGAGATAAATGTTTACAACAGGGGGCATGGAGGACAATTATTAGTTTTTCTTTGAAGTTTAAATTCATAGAAGTGGCATATTTGTGGATTTTTTTCTGTGTGGATGTTAAGATATAGGACAGATGGAGGTGTGTGTGAGATTTGTTCTTGCTGCTACTTAAAAGATACGTGCTTTTTTTTCTTTCTCTCTTTTTTTCCATTTGAGTTAAAAAAACAAAAAACTCTGGCTGTCTAGGATATTTTTGAGTTGGTTACTTAGCAATATGAAGCATAATTTTGTATTTAAATATTTATCTGTATTCTTTGATACTCTGATTAAATAAGAGTCTGTTAAGGCTGATGATGTTAGGGCCTGCTGGGAGGAAACGACACAGCTTGCTTTACAACAGTATTTACTGCAAAATCACCTTTTCCCTGGTTCCTACTTAAACTGTAAGGGATAACATGGAACAAAAGAGCAGCATTATGTGAATTAGAGTGATGGTCAGTTTGGTGATGACTGTAATGAAATGGTTATTGCACAGTTAATTTATATTAACATAATTCAAGGTTGAGCAGAATGGTTGGTAAAAATGGTGAGACGCTATCTAACTAGGTTTTATTTTTTAACTTTAAATGCATTCTTCAAGTGTGATGTTTTTAAGAGTTCAATGATAATTGTTATTTAAAAAGAAACTAGATCAATGTACCCTTTAAATGTACTGTTTAATTATTAGGAGAAGAAAGCATGTAGTAGAAAAAATACAGAGGCATGTTCAGTAGCTGCATCTAGAAGTACAAAAATGTTGAGGAAATGGTGACTTGAGAAAAAGTGTAAGACTTTTTAAAAATGGGTTTATCAAATGTGCAAAACCTGACTAAAGTGACATATATTTGTATTAATGTTGCAAATGAAAATTAAAATCTTTAAAATTGAAAAGATTCTTGGAAACAGCATACTGGACTTTTCAGTAAGCCTTTTAAAATATTTTCAAAGAGGACTTCCCTGGTGGTGCAGTGATTAAGAATCCGCCTGCCAATGCAGGGGACACGGGTTCAGTCTCTGGTCTGGGAAGGTCCCTCCCACATGCCGCGGAGCAGCTAAGCCCGTGCGCCACAACTACTGAGCCTGTGCTCAAGAGCCCATGAGCCGCAACTACTGAAGCCCGTGCGCCTAGAGCCCAGGCTCTGCAACGAGAGAAGCCACTGCAATGAGAAGCCCGCGCACCGCAACGAAGAGTAGCCCCCGCTCGCCGCAACTAGAGAAAGCCCGCATGCAGCAACGAAGACCCAACGCAGCCAAAAATTAATAAAATTTAAAAATATATATATATTTTCAAAGAAAGAAAAGAATATAAAATTATCTCAATTTCCCTTTTAAGGACCATTCCTGAGAAAGATGCATTATTGTTTTGTTACATATCAGTGGCATAAGAGAAAAATGGCTACATATTTCTTGAAAAAAGTATTTGTCTAGAATGCATGGGTGTTATGTTTATGATGTTTGGTGATTAGTCAGTGGAAAATTGAAAATTGCGCCTCTTCGTGTTGACATACCTCTATTCTGTATCATTATGGGACATTCAACAATGCTTATAAGGTGGCTACCATTTGATGCAGACTTTACAGTCCAAATTGTTGGGATCACTGATTTAAGTTTCACTATGCTTTTAGTTTGTCACATATGGTAGCAAGATAATTAATAAGGAAGATTTTCTTGTGTTGTTTAAATTTAGCTCCAACTGTATGGGCATATTTATAGAAAAGGAATTGTTGATCCTCATAAGTTAAACTGGGAAAAATTTTTGAAGTAATTGTAAGTAGTGGAATAGCAAATATGATTAGAAAACATAGAGGGGTTATTTTATTTTATTTTTTTAGAGGAGTTATTTTAAACATTGTTTGAAGCTACTGATAATAGTGCTTTTTTTCCCCCAAAGGTCCACACTTAGTTTTACTGAGTATTTCCTCAAAGCACCCTTCCAACACTCAAGCAGAGGGAGGGAGGGAGGGAGAGTGACAGAGACAGAGAGACAGACACAGACAGAGACACAGAGACAGAGAGACAGACAGAGACAGAGATGGACATACAGACAGTAGTCAAAACAGCACAACTTACAGTGCAGACATCCTCCTGCTTTCTTCTGAATGTTCAGGGCAGCCGGACTACTGGTCTCCTTGAAGCTTTCCCTCCAGCAGAAGCAGTAGGCTGGGCATGAATGAGCACACTGCCCAGCAGGTCATTGCTGGGCTCTCTTTCTGTCCCATTTGTTCTAAGGGCTTAGAGTGCTCTTTGGAATCACGGTTTTACGTATACAAAGCTTTGGTATGTGCTGAAAACCCTCTGAATCTCTTGGGTGTATTGAAAAATATTGAAAATTATTAATTATTATAAAGGAGACTTGCTGAGTAGCCAAGTTTTAAAAATGTTTTATTCAGAGCTAATTATACCCATTTACTGTGTCACAGCAGAGTTTGATAATTGTTAAGAGGTAAGGAGCTAAGCAGATTGTGCGAATCTAGAATTTTTCTAGTTGAAAAACATTCTCGTTTGGCAGGTGTTTTCCAGTATTTTTGAATAGCAAAATTTGCATATTTAACTGATATTTTTGGCAACCTAGTGAACTAAATTTGAAGCTATATGTCTAAGGGTTCCAAAACATTGTTATGGCAAGTAATACTTGTACTCTTTTACTCTTTCAAACATGTTGCTACATCTGGAGGAGAGCCTTATCATTAAAGAAAATTTGAACAAAATAAAATGTAGAGATATTGTAAAATCTCATTTCTCTGTCTCCAAACTTTTAGTTATTATTTTCCTGAGGGGAAGTTTAAAACATTAAAGAAAAACATTTAGCTAAAAGATCCATTTGCCCTGCATCAATAACTGAGTTCAATATGGATTCCAAGAAGAAAATGAATTCTTACACCTTAGTTCTTAATTTACTTTGAAGTGATTATGAATGATATTGCTAACCATCATTTTGTATTAAGACCAAAGAATTTCCATTACTAAGTAGAATGAGTATGGTACTATTTTTACTGTTCACAACAACTTATTGTTTCATCTAGGGTTTTCAACTCTGACCCAATATAAAGCAAAAGAGTGCAAGACTCTATAGTGAACCTAATAAGTACATAGTAACATTGTCCTTGTGTGTTCCAGACTGGAATTAATTTATGAACAGGAAAGGTCACTCATTGCATTACATTGACTCTTTTCTAATTTTAATATTTATATTATGTATTAATTTTGGAATTTTAAATGTATTTAAATAATGACCAAATATTTGATGTTAACTTTATGTTTTACTTTATCATATGTAGTAAGGTTAATTATTGTTTTGTGAAACTTCTGTTTCAGTTATGTGTGTGTGTGTACTATGAATCAAATGTATTTCTTACCATGGGTTTTGGTCAGAAGGGTTTAGGAAGCATTGGCCTACAGTGCAAGAGAAAGAGGATTTGATTCGATAGGCAAATCTTTTCTCCCACTAAGCAGGCTCAAGACCCTTAGGGATTGTGTGTGTGTGTGTGTGTGTGTGTGTGTGTGTATTCTAAAAAACCATACCAACCTATACGACTGCTGTTACTGCTCTTAAATGATCTCTCTTTGATTTTCCATTTCTCCTGCAAACAATTATGATTGCTCACTCTATCTCCTTCCCTATTAACATTATGTGTGCCTACTTTCCTTGTGTTTATTGCTTCCCTCGAACCCAGTTTCTCCCCACATACATGCCTCTCCTTTACCCAGTGCCCTAGACTTCAGTTTTGCTCTCCTCATATCACTAGGTTCCTTTGCTCCACTGATCTCTGTTGTGCACAAGAAGCAAGGCATACCCCCTGCTGGAGATAATTACTAGTTTTCCTATCTTTGGCTCCATTACTTTGTTCACTCTTGTGCCCAGCTTTAGGAGACAGATGAAGAATCACGTAGGTAGGCCAGACCCTCTATGAATCATGTTTCCAACTTCAATTGAGTGTACTTCCATTAATCTATTAATTACCCAGCTCATTGTTGAGCAGTTCTTAAAATTTTTATCCTCAAGTAGATGGGCTTTTTCTCTAAATCTTAATATGGCTATTGTAATTTTCAATTACATGGTATGAGCAAGCTTAACTGATTTGGTCTGGGTCTTAAGCATACACAGATCTTCTCATCTTTTTTCCAGATCCATAAGAACTGTCATACTTCTCAGACTCCTGACTCCTCTTTCTTCCGTGTGACCTAACTTTCCCCTCCCTCTTGCACGTATTTATTATATCCTTCATTATTTTTTTGCTGCATTTTTAAAATATATATAGGTTTTTTTCCCAACCTTAAAGCATTGTATTTAAAATTGCTTCCCCTTTTTGATCTTCTTCTTCTTATTGACTTTAAAATAAATGTATTCATACTTGATCCATTTTCTCACTAATTTTCTCCCTAAGCTTTAGCTGTTATCTGCCCTCACTGTCCTTTTTTTTTTTTAAATTATTATTATTATTTTTTTTGCCACACCTTGCGGCACATGGGATCTTAGTTCCCCGACCAGGGATTGAACCCTTACCCCCTGCAATGGAAGCGAGGAGTCCTGCCTAACCATTGGACCACCAGGGAAGTCCCTGTCCTCACTGTCTTTTGACACCATTTATTTAATGCCCTGTTACCAAATACAAGGACCCTTTCTCGGTCCTTATTCTCCTTACCTCTTTCTTTTCTTCTTAGGACATTTTCCTTCCATGATTATTTGTGATCCACATTATCCTGGTTCTGTTACCTCTCACTAGTCTTTTTTTCCACTCTATCTGATTCTCCCTTTTCTTTCCATCTATAGTTCCTAATCATGGTTAATGTTCTCAAAGGTTTAATCCCTAATTCTTTGCCTTTTAAAAACTCTCTGCCTATGTATGTATATGTATGTAACTATGTATTCTTGCTTTTTTCTCCGTGATGTCTCTTTTAAACCTTTACCCCCCTTAAACCTTTGGCTTTTCTGTCTCTCACTTTACTCTCAGCAAATAATTGCATATATTATTTCAAAGAGAAAATAGAAGCCATTAGAGGGCAAGTTAATCAACATACAGACCCCCAAACCTACAAATGTACCTGCGTCTGTGTCTTTCTTTCCTCATTACCTTCTGTTCCCGTGGAAGAGCTGTCCCTCTTTCTGTCAGATGCTAATCCCTCCAGTTCCATTTGGAGGCCATGCCTTCTCTCCCGCGTGGCGTTTGCTCTCTGCCATTGTTTCTTCTCTCTCCTCTACTGACTCCTTTCCACCAGCGTTTAAACAAGCTTAGATCTTTTCTATCTTAAAAAAAAAAAAAAAAAAAGCTTTCCTGGGCCACATGTTCCTGTCCAGCTACTACTCTGATGTCCACTTGCCTACCTGGATAAACTCCTTGAAAGTGTTGTCTGCAGTTGCTGTTTCCATTTGTTCTTTCCCATCCACTTCTCAATTCACTATGCTTTTCCTTCCTTCCACTGAATCTGCTCTTGCCCAGGTCCTAATGACCAGTAGACACTCAAGTCTTTACTTTGTTTGACTTTTGACGGTGCACTGTTGACCATTCTTTGCTGTTTGAAAGGTTCTCTTCCTTTGGCTCCCATGATTCCACATACTCCTGGTATTTTCTCCTTTCTTTTATCTACTTTCATGACTTAAATGACCATCTATGATAGAAGAAGACTGACCCAGAATGTCCTAGAACTGACCTGTTCTGGATTAGTAATGTTTTCAGAGTTTATAAAGCTTATCTCTAACAGAGCATGGTGATCTATAAAAGTCAATTTAAAAATGAAATATGTTTATTTAGTAATACTGTAAAGGATTTGTGATATGGTATGGTAAGAAATAAATTTTATTTTAAAAAACTTAACTACTGTTCTTTCTGTTTTAATTCCCACAATACGTTATATGAAATGGGTGCTTAGAAAGTATTGGATGAATCCTTTAAAAAGTAAGTTATATTTTATGAAACAAGTGCTATAAAAGTAATTTATGTTTATTTTTTAAAATTAGATAAGCCAAAAGAAAACTGAGCCATAGTTCTAATACCCAGAGATAAGATAATCACTGTTAACATTTTGGTGTTATATACATATTCACTTTTTTATTCATATAGTTTTTTTTTTTTTTTTTTGGCTTTGCCATGTGGCTTGCGGAATCTTAGTTCCCCAACCAGGGATTGAACCCACGCCTGAGGCAGTGAAAGCGTGGAGTCTAACCACTGGACTGCCAAGGAATTCCCTCATATAGATTTTAAAATTAACTTATACTATACAGTGCTTTATAACATTCTTCTTTTACTATGAACATGTATGACTACATAATGTTCCATTGTATGGATTTACCATAATACATTTAAGTCCCCTATTGGAAGTTTAAGTTATTTAAAATTTAGATTTGTTCTAAATCTACTCTTGTGTGTATGTATGTGTGTGTGTGTGTGTGTGTGTGTGTGTATCTTTGTGAATTTGTTCAATTATTTCCTTAGGATAAATTATTGGAAGTGATGTTTCTGCATCATCATATATGTTTTTTAAAAAACATTTATTAGGGCCTTATTTAATATAGAAAGGTATGAAGAATGCAATTTATTTATTTTTTTTAACATCTTTATCGGAGTATAATTGCTTTACAGTGGTGTGTTAGTTTCTGCTGTATAACAAAGTGAATCAGCTATACATATACATATATCCCCATATCTCCTCCCTCTTGTGTCTCCCTCCCACCCACCCTATCCCACCCCTCTAGGTGGACACAAAGCACCAAGCTGATCTCCCTGTGCTATGTGGCTGCTTCCCACTAGCTATTTCACATTTGGTAGAGTATATATGTCCATGCCACTCTCTCACTTTGTCCCAGCTTCCCCTTCCCCGTGTCCTCAAGTCCATTCTCTACGTCCGTGTCTTTATTCCTGTCTTGCCCCTACGTTCTTCAGAACCTTTTTTTTTTTTTTTTTAGTTTCCATATATATGTGTTAGCATACAGTATTTGTTTTTCTCTTTGTGACTTACTTCACTCTGTATGACAGTCTCTAGATCCATCCACCTCACTACAAATAACTCAATTTCGTTTCTTTTAATGGCTGAGTAACATTCCATTGTATATATGTGCCACATCTTCTTTATCCATTCATCTGTCGATGGACACTTAGGTTGCTTCCATGTCCTGGCTATTGTAAATAGAGCTGCAGTGAACATTTTGGTACATGACTCTTTTTGAATTATGGTTTTCTTAGGGTATATGCCCAGTAGTGGGATTGCTGGGTCATATGGTAGTTCTATTTTTAGTTTTTTAAGGAACCTCCATACTGTTCTCCATAGTGGCTGTATCAGTTTACATTCCCACCAGCAGTGCAAGAGGGTTCCCTTTTCTCCACACCCTCTCCAGCATTTATTGTTTGTAGATTTTTTGATGATGGCCATTCTGACTGTTGTGAGGTGATACCTCATTGTAGTTTTGATTTGCATTCCTCTAATGACTAGTGATGTTGAGCATCCTTTCATGTGTTTGTTGGCAATCTGTATATCTTCTTTGGAGAAATGTCTGTTTAGGTCTTCTGCCCATTTTTGGATTGGGTTGTTTGTTTTTTGATATTGAGCTGCATGAGCTGCCTGTATATTTTGGAGATTAATCCTTTGTCAGTTGCTTCGTTTGCAAATACTTTCTCCCATGAAGATTGCAATTTAAAAGACCCATTGTTTGACTGTTCAGATAGATCCTGTTTTAACATTAAAAACAACAACAACAAATACATAAGGTCAAGCATTGTAAAAAGTTATAAAATGAAGAGTAAAAAACTTGCTCCCCTCTTCCCAAGTCCTTTTCACTGGTCGCACTGTAGGCAATTTCTTCCATATCCACCATAATTCAATAAGCAGGGCTTATAAGATTCAGTCTTGTAATAACAAAAAATATGGTCTGATTGTATAAAAAGTACCAACATGAAGATAATGAAACTTTTATTGACACAACTGACCATATACTGAACTGAGAATGTCCAAATGATCATAAGATGATCACTTCCTAACCATCTTCTTTCTCCGCTTTGAGGAAGACAAGAGATCTATCCCACCCACCCCCATTTCAGAAAAGGGGACTACAGAGGGTAGGAGTCAGTTGTGTAATATCCAAACTCACATTATTGCAAGGTATGTGTGTGGGTGGGTGTGTGTAGATATATGTGTATCCTTTTTTAAAAGTCTGTAGAAAAGGAACCATAATTGAGAAATATTTTCCCCACTTTTATTTTGGACATCTTTCCATATCTGCACACAAGTCTCTACCTTATTCTTTTAATACATGCATAGTATTCAATCAGGATGTCCTATGTAATTGAGCAGCTTGTGTATTACACACATACATCCAGGTGAGGGGCTGAAATTCAGCCCAAGGTCCACTTGTCAATACTCTATGCCTGTCTGCCCCTTCCCACAAGGATCCTCTTCTCACCCTGCTCTGCCTCTGACAACCCACACCAGACCACCCATCAGGCTGGCCACCCCCTCATCCTGCTCCAACACTAACATCTCACAGAGGCTGCCCCTCTGTGGAGTTGCCCTCTTTACCCTGTGTGGGTTCTGACGGTCCACACTCACAGCCTTCCTACACAGATGCTTTTCTTACTCCTCCTGCCCTGGTGCTTTGATAACCTGCCCTGCTGTTGGGGCTCCTTAGCATCAGGCATGGATGCCTACCTCACTCTGTTCCACCCAATGGCTTTCAGCTGAATTGTTCAGGAAGAGAGGGGAAGAGCTGGTAATAATTTTTTATCTTAGTAATAACTTTGTTTCTATATGATATTGTTGGGCCTGAGGGTTAGTATATTGCAGAACTAATACTTTTATGTGTTTTAAATGGTAATTTTAGGGATAGGAGATATGTTTAATATCTGTGTGAATGCAGTTTTACTTTTTGTTGGTTTTATATTGTAAAGTGAGATAAGATACCCAGTGGATGTATAATTTGGGGATGTGATTTGAAAACTTGAGAAGTCTGTCTTCTGGCTTTTTTAAAAGCTTTAGTATAAAATGGGAAGTTATATTGTACAATGGATATGAATGTATGTTTTTTTTTTTAATTTTTAAAAAAAATTTATTTATTTATTTATTTTTGGCTGCGTTGGGTCCTAGCTTTTGTGAGAGGGCTTTCTGTAGCTGCGGCAAGCAGGGGCCACCCTTCATCGCGGTGCGCGGGCCTCTCACCATCGTGGCCTCTCTCATTGCGGAGCACAGGCTCCAGACGCGCAGGCTCAGTAATTGTGGCTCACGGGCCCAGTTGCTCCGTGGCATGTGGGATCCTCCCAGACCAGGGCTCGAACCCGTGTCCCCCGCCCCAGGAGGTAGACTCTCAACCACTGCGCCACCAGGGAAGCCCTGAATGTATGTTTTTAGGAGAGCCTGTTATGTCTCAGTTTTAAACCTTGAAAAGTACATCTTCTTATACAGCATTAAAAAGAAAAGCAGGATACAATTACATATACACTATAATTGCAACTATATAAAAATATCTTATGAAATAAACAGGAAGGAAATATACCAAAATATACCGGTGATTATGCTGGATGTGGTAGGCTTAGATATTTTCCCCCTGTTTTCTATATTTTCAAAATTTCTAAAAAGCAGTATTACTGTATGACTTTTAAAATCCCTTTTTGAAAAATTGCTTCTTTTTAGTTTCTTTTTAGTTTTTGGAAATTTGTTTCAACCTTTGTACACTCAAGGAAGTAAGAATTTTGCTGCTTTTATTTTCCAATGTCTTGCTAAGAATGTAGCCAAGCTTGAGTTTGTGATTTAAAAACTAGGTTATTTTAAGGTTATTTGAAGTATTTACAAAGCTGAAAAGTTCTAATTTGGTACAGTTATTTCTTACATTAGAGGGTTTTTTTTAAAGGATAAATAGATCAAAAAGATTAAGGGGCTTCCCTGGTGGCGCAGTGGTTGAGAATCTGCCTGCTAATGCAGGGGACACGGGTTCGAGCCCTGGTCTGGGAAGATCCCACATGCCGCGGAGCGGCTGGGCCCGTGAGCCACAATTACTGAGCATGCGCGTCTGGAGCCTGTGCTCCGCAACAGGAGAGGCCGCGGTAGTGAGAGGCCCGCGCACCGTGATGAAGAGTGGCCCCCGCTTGCCACAACTGGAGAAAGCCCTAGCACAGAAACGAAGACCCAACATAGCAATCAATCAATCAATCAATTAATCAATAAAAAAAATAAATAAATAAAATCTTTAAAAAAAAAAAAAAAGATTAAGATAAAACTTCATTTAGAAGATATACAGATGGCCAACAAGCCCACGAAAAGATGCTTAATATCACTAATCATCAGGGAAATGCAGATCAAAACCACAATAAGATATCACCTCGTATCTGTTAGCATGGCTGTTATCAAAAAGATAAGAAATAACGAGTGTTGGCGAAGATGTGGAAAAAAGGGAACCCTTGTGCACTGTTGGTAATAATGTAAATTGGTGCAGCCACTATGGAAAATAGTATGGAGGTTCCTCAAAAAATTAAAAATAAAACCACTATAGGATGTAGCAGTTCCACTTCTGGGTATTACCTGAAGAAAATGAAAACACTAATTCGAAAAGATATCTGCACCCCCATGTTCATTGCAGCATTGTTTGCAATAGCCAATATATGGAAACAACCAAAAGTATTCATTGATAGATGAATGGATGAAGAAGATGTGGTATATATATATACAATGGAATATTAGTCATAAAAAAAGAATGAAATTCTTCCATTTGCAACATGGATAGACCCTGAGGCATTGTGCTAAGTGAAATAAGTCAGACAGAGAAAGACAAATAGTGCATGATCTCACTTATATGTGGAAACTAACAAACAAATAAGCAAAACTCAAGTTCATAGATACAGAGAACAGATTGGTGGTTATGAGAGGGGGATGGTGGGGATGGTGGGCAAAATGGGTGAAGGGGTCAAAAGGTACATACAGACTTCCAGGTATAAAACAAATAAGTGATAGGGAGGTAATGTACAGAATGGCAACTATAGTTAATAATACTGTATTGCATATTTGAAAGTTGCTAAGAGAGTAGATCTGAAAAGTCCTCAGCACGAGAAAAAAAATTTTTAATTTTGTAACTATGTATGTTGATGAATGTTAACTAGACTTATTGTGGTGATCTTTTCACACTGATAGAAATAGCAAATCATTGTGTTGTGCATCTGAAACTAATACAATGTTACATGTCAGTTATACCTCAATAAAAAAAGATAAACCTCATTTAATTATGCAGATAGTTATTAACATTGCATTAATGTAGTGAAATTCTAAAGTTTCATGTTATTAAAGTTATTTTTATATGTAATTTTCCACATTGTTTCATTTTGTAAAACTTTCTCTTCTACTGAAACATTTATTTGACTGTGGTACCTAAGCAGTCTTTAAAATTTAGCTCTGAGCCAGCTCTTTCTTCCCCCCAGTCAGGACTTGGTACTAGTCCCCGCTCCCTCCTGATTCAGGGTACGTGTTAAAGCCCTCTGAGTGGTTATCTTGTGGTTATAGTCACTTGGCTTGAGGTGGGCAGGAAGTATCTCCCCCTTTTCCCTTAGGAGGCAGAGAAACATAGACCACCTAGTTTCTTTAAGGAAATCCTCTCTGTTGTCCCTTGTAATCCTTACAATTAAAGAATTGAAATTCTTCTCATATCCTCTTGACAAGGGTAGTGAACCAGGTTTTGGCCACCCCACTTTATAAGCCTTGTCCTTCTCTGTAGAGTAGGGAAGTGTTTGACTCCTTTTGTTTTGATTTTGGCCTTTGCGCCCCCTGCAGAAACTCAGAGAGGACAGGAAAAGTTGCATTTGACATCCTGTTATATTAGCTGATGTTATTGTTATGTCTACCCACAAAAACAAGTAATATATAGTGGTTAAATGCACAAGCTTTGGAGTAAAGCGGAACTAAGTTTGTGTTACCTTGGGTAACCTGCGTAACCAGTTCAGTCTCAGCATCCTCATCCACAAAATGGAGGTAATACTGACTGTCAGAGCTGTGAAAATTAAATGTAATAATCTAGGTAGGTACTAAACACAGTGGTTGGCACATGTAAGCACTTAATAAATGAATAATTATTGACATTTAAAATATCACATTTCTATACAAACATCTCTTCTGTACCTCCTGGATTTTTCGTTTACATTTTACTTGCTGAAAATATTCAAATCGTGGTAATTAGATTCTACTCTCAGATCAGAAATATGTAAGAACTGAATTAGACTGAGAGGACTGCCTTGAATGTCAGCCATGCAATTAGATTACATTAAATACTTGCCTGTTAAATTATAGCCTTATTTATGGGAGAGGAACAGGGGTGTGGATAATGAACCATATCATTAGATTATTTAGAAAATATTTTTTAAGCTTTGAGCTTATATATTTTCCAGTTTTTCAAAGTATCTTTATAAGTTTATTTTTCTTGGGTAAATTTAGTTGAATATCTTTAAAACACTGGTATTGGTAAAACCTTATAGGCTAACTGCATTATGCTAGTCTTTTATTCAGTATAATTGTTATTTTTCAGTTCAAGGATGTGATTTAATCCATGTACTAATTAGCATATATGTTAAAACAGTGGTTCTACTACAAGAAAATTCATTTTTCTATGAATCCTGATATAGTCTTGGCTAGCTTCATGGTATAAGAAGCTGGTTTGGGAGGTTCTTTTCCAACCTTATTTAAGGCCTATTTCCTCAGTGGCCCTTGCAACCTTTTAGGACCAGTACATTTCTGGATATGGCATAATTTGCAGTAACCATACCTAGGTTGTCTCTAAACTAAATTACTAACTGGAACACTAGATTAAGGTCTAGCTGCAACAGAAGTATAGTTACTGTTGTGATTTCTAGCTTCCTTGATATTTAGACTGAGGAAGTTTTCCCAAATCACATTCTTCTTTTCTTCTGCCTGTAGTGCATATCTCCCCTTCTGTAGGCTTCCTTTATTTTTCCCTGTCATTCAGGAAAGCCTAAGGACTATCCAGATGTAAATGACCTCTGTGGGCATGTACTTTTACACTTTTCAAAAAATATCAGTAGTTCTTGGTGACTATAGTTAATAGTCAACAATGTTGTTGTAAGAGAGTAGATCTTAAATGTTCTCACTAAAAAAAAAAAAAAAAGTAGTTGTGTGAGGTGACAAATATATTAACCAACCTTATTGTGCTGATTATTTCACAGGGTGTGTGTGTGTATATATATATATTAATATATATGTATCAAATCATCATGTTGTATACCTTAAACTTACACAATGTTATATGTCAATTATATCTCAATAAAGCTGAGGGGGAAATAGTTATTGCTTCTTCTGACTAGTTCTCTTAAGTCTCAAAGGGAAGAGTTGTTCCCATTTTCTATTCATAGGATTTTGGGCCACCTGGTTATTTTAGCAGACCCCTGAATGTCCTCAGGTTCCTTTGTAAAATGGTGAACATTAAAGTTAATGCATGTGTAAGCTGGAATATCTTACTCTATACTCATGGTCTGCTGGGGGTGCACAAGACGATTTATTAGGATGTGAAAAGAGCATTAGAGTTATTTATATTTGTTTTCACCTCAAAAAGTAATAAATTAAAAACAAGAAAAAAGGTAATAAGTTAGGCTTTGTCAAATATTTAATATACAGATTGACTCTGGTGCCTCCACTCTTACCAGATTTCATCTAAGGCATTAGTCCCAAGGGGAAGGTGTTCATTCCCCAACAAAAAAGAGTTGGCAGTGACATCCTCACTGGTCTTTTAGCTATTGTTCTCTTTTAGTTATTGCAACACATAACAGTCATATGTGTCCAGTTTATATATGTCCAAGTAGGTGGATTTAGAAATTATGTTTTAAATGATAGAATCATTACAGTCCTTGAAAATAAGATGAGCATTGGCATGAAAATATTTTGTATCTCACAGTAGTTCTCAAGTTTGTTATGGAGAGGTAGTTTTAAAAGTTGCCAATCTTAAAATGTCACACAATTTTCCTTTACCATAAGAAACGTTCCAAAATTGTTGGTTTTCTGTGATGACAAGTGGTTTTTGGCAAAAAAAAAATTAAATATAAACATATTTATTGTGTTCCTTAAAGGTAAAAGTTAATAATGAGAGAGAAATCAGTTGTTTTTCTAAAGAAACTCATGATTTGGAGAGGGAATTTGATAATTGGGAATGTTTCCATTGCTATTTGTTATTGCCCAAAACAAAGTATGCGTGTCATCTATAAAACTCTCCTATCTGCACACTTAGCACTCTTGGAAACAATTTTCTAGTCTGTTTTAAGATCTTTCAAAGGAGTTTCAGGGGATTTTTAATCAGTTTGTTAAAAATGTAAATAATGTAATACTGTCCAATTAGTTTGCAAGTATAGTTGACAGACGTTGGAGAAGATGGAGGTATCCTAATCAAATTTCAACAAAAACTCTTGCTTAATTGGTGAATGGAATTTACCAATGAGTATTTTGATTCAGTCAATGAAGCTCTTCTTTCATTGGCTCTATGTACGGTGGTAAGTTATATTTTTCAGTTACTATGGCCCTTTATGTTAGTCAGCTCAGGCTGCCATAACAAAGTAACACAGACTGAGCGGCTTAAACAACAGAAATTTATTTTCTCACACTTCTGGAGGCTAGAGGTCTGAGATTAAGGTGTTTAGCACGGTTGGTTTCTTCTGAGGCCTCTGTCCTTGGCTTTATAGGTGGCTGTCTTCTCCATGTGTCTTCACACAGTCTTCCCTCTGTATCTGTCTGTGTCCACATTTCCTTTACTTATAAAGACAACAGTCATATTGGATTAAGGCCCACCCTAGTGACTTCATTTTAACCTAACTACCTTTTTAAAGACTCCTTCTCCAAATAGTCGTATTCTAAGGTACTAGGGGTTAGGACGTCAGCATATGAATTTGGACATAATTCAGCTGATAGCACCCTTAGAATCAAGTATTGAAATAAACTGAATTTAGAACTAGATCTTTGAATTACTGTTTCAAGGAAACAACGTCATGTTTAATCACATTGCTTTTACTTAAAATATTTGTAATTAATCATATTTTAGTGAGAGTGAAATGGTTATTTTACGTTCCTCTTACATATTTAATTTTTAAGAAAAGTAATAAAATGATTTTTAAAATATCTCTTTTAAATTTTTTATTTATTCTATTTATTTTATTTTTTTAAAATTTATTTATTTTATTTTTGGCTATGTTGGGTCTTCGTTTCTGTGCGAGGGCCCTCTCCAGTTGCGGTGAGCGGGGGCCACTCTTCATCGCGGTGCGCGGGCCTCTCCCCGTCGCGGCCTCTCTTGTTGTGGAGCACAGGCTCCAGACACGCAGGCTCAGCAGCCGTGGCTCACAGGCCCAGTTGCTCCGCGGCATGTGGGATCTTCCCAGACCAGGGCTCGAACCTGTGTCCCCTGCACCGGCAGGCAGATTCTCAACCACTGCGCCACCAGGGAAGCCCCTAAATTTTTTATTTTTGCGTGCTTTATAATTTGCATGATGTTACTGTATTGTGTATGTTTATAACTTATAAATATACGTAAATCATTCTTTTATGTTCATAGGAGTTTAGAACCAAAATTTGAAGACCCCTGACTTAGATATTGCCCGCTTTTAAAATGTCTTTCTATCATGAAGGTAATATGTTACATGATATTAATAATCACAGGGGTTTTGGAGTTCAAATTATACTTTCCCCACTTATGATAACATATATGACCTTAAAAAGTTATCTAATCTTGCTAAGCCTCAGTTTCCTCTTCTAGAAAATGAGGATATCTTCCTCTAAGGATTGTTGTAAAGGTTAAATGAGATTATGCATGTAGTGCCTGGCAAATAAGAAATGTACAAAAAAGTCATTATTGTGGTGCTTATAATTATTTAAGTAAGTTGTTTTGGTATTACTCATTTATCTTTAAAGTATTCTAAGATGTTTTCCTATTCTACAAATGGGGCAACTTTATATCATTAGAGGCCCTTAAAGTAATAGGCATTGCTAATTTTCATAAACCTTTCCTTATTATGTATTCTTATAGTCAGGATTTAGTCATTTATTTAACGAGTATTTACTGAAGGGTTACTATCTGGTGCATAGTCTTCTAGGTGCTGGGGATAGGGGATACAGTAGTGAAAAATCTTACGTTCCAATAGGGGAGACAAACAATAAGTAAACAAATAAATAATAGAATTTCAGGTAAACGATAAGCTCTATGGAGAAAATATAGCATGGTGAAGGCATAGAGAAATATGTGGGGAAAGAAGGCTTATTTGAGATAAGATGAACAGGGAAGGTGAAAACTGAGTACAAATCGAAAAATGAGAGAGGGAGAAATGATGGTGGCGTGGATTAATGTGGTAGCAGTGAAGATGGTAAATGGTTGGAGTTAGAGATATGTTTGAAAGTGGAGCCAATAAGAATTACCATTTGTCCTAGTAAGCTTGGGCTACTGTAACAAAAATACCATAGACTGGGTGGCTTGAACAACAAAAATTTAACTCTCACAATTCTGGAGTTTGGGAAGTCCAAGATCAAGGTGCTGTCCAATCCAGTTCCTGGTGAGGGTCCTCTTCCTGGTTTGTAGATGGCTGTCTTCTCATTGTAACCTCCCAGAATGGAGAGAGAGATCATCTTTATCATGTCTCTTTTTATAAGGGCACTAATCTTATTTGTGAGGGCTTCACCCTCATAACTTAATTACCTCCCAAAGTCTCACCTTCAGATACCGTCACATTGGCAGTTAGGGCCTTCAGCATATGAATTTAGGGGGAACATAAACATTCAGTCCATAACACCATTGGGTTAGTTATAAGGATAACTCCTAAGGTCACACAGCTGTGGCAAATATAACCTCCAGTAGTACCCAGTAGAATCAGTGGGCAGCAAAGAAGAGGACTTGTAGTCATTTGGAAGTTTTTTGAATAATGTGGGTAACCAACTATATAATACAATCACGAAGTTAGTATTATTCTAAGTCTTTGGCTTGTGCCTCAAAATTCTGAATATAATCTGCATTAAATCAACTATCATTTTTTATTCTTTCATTTTAGAAAAACCTCAAAAATTTCTGTGATGGATGTCTCAACAGAGTTGGTAGAATTGTTAAAATTCTATTTTTTTGAAGAATTGTCTTTCTTACTTTGCAATTAGGCACAATAACTGCTTGAGATGTTTATGTTGTCTATTATTAGTAATATTAGGGTTTTTAAAGTTTCTTTGCTATTTTGGGAACCATTTTTAGTTACCTATAAGGCTGTTTCCTCTGATAGGAGTGAGATAAAAGGCTGATATCCTGTATGTGCTTGCTTTGAAGATTTGTTATTCAAGGAACAGTCAGCAAAATGGTAAAAGTTTTGAAAGGCAGAAGCCAGTCTGACATTTACTTTTTTTCCCTCTGTTTATTTGTTCCTTTATCATTTGCTTTAAAATAGTTTTAGCTAAATTTAATGATGTATTTTAGGCAATATTTCTTCCTGTGGCTTTTATTAAAAATTTATCTCAAGGCTTTACAAATTAAATGCTATATTAATATTTTAATTAAATATACTTAGTAGAAATTTTAAAAAGCAAATACCATGAGCAGTTCAAATTCCTACCCATCTTCCTGAGTAGATTTTATTATGTTCAATTTTTCTCTGACGCATGTCTTAGCATCTTCTTTTGTAACAAGTACAGGAGTGACATTCTGAGATTTAGGTTCACTTTAGGTCTTTTAAGACAGCATTGCAGAAGCATTTACTCCTCTTGGCTATTAATGCTATCTCTCTTTTCATTTTCATCCCTAAATTTCCTTTTTTTTCTAAGTATACCCAGCAAGAATGATTCCAGAATATTAAGATTCTTAAGGTCATGGAACGGTATAAAGAAGTATTTGTTGTAAGGAGAATTCAAAATTGGGAAACAATTACAGAACAGTATTAAATGTAATGGAAGCACACAGAAAGAGTGATTAACTCTGGGTAAAGGGCTAAGGAAGATCTCACAGAAAAACTTTGAACTGGTCTTGAAAGTACATTGTATGTTCATGAAGCAATTAATAGTAGCTATCATTTATTGAGCAGTTACTGAAAGCCAGGAACTGTCTTAAACATTTTATTTACATCATCTCATTTAATCCCCATAACAACCTTACAGAATAAATAAATACCTGTGTCTTTTGGGGCAGAGAGTGCTAAGACATATATCAGTTACTTAACCTCTTTGTGCCTTGTTTCCTCATCTGTAAAATGAGGCTAACAATACTACTTACCTCATGGATTGTCACAAGAATTAGATGAGTTAATATTGGTAAAGTGAGTAGAACTATGCCTGGCTCATAGTAAGTGCTCAATATGTATTACCTATAATCATCATGATCATTCTATAGATAAGGAAGTAGGCTTAGAAGGATTAGGTAATTTGACTAAGGATACACAGCCAAGAAACAAAGTCTGGTGGTATTTGAACTCTGTGTAACTAGTAATTTTCTAGCTTTAAACCACTAGTAGATGCAAAGTATTCAATGTTGTTACCATGTAGCATGTGAGCAAAGGCAAGTGGCAGGAGTCAAAGCTGGAATCAAAGGGCGAAAGACCTCATATGTCATGTTAAGGAGTTTAGACTTTATCTTGTCACTGGTAGTACACCATGAAATATTTACAGGATTAATTTTATCATTTAAACCAGAAAGTATTTTAGAGCAAAATCATGATCATTTTTACACATTATAAAAACACAGATGTGTGTGTACCTATGACATTTTTTTAAAGCTTTAAAACTCTTCATGATTTCCTTGTTCCAATTTTTTCATTAATATTGTTGGCCATATATTTATTTGTTTTGCCATTTTGTTAGTATTGAATATCACCACGAATAGTAGCAAGGGTCAAATGTTTAAGATATATTTGTGGAGAAAAAAAACTTAATATTGAGGAAATTATGCCCACTAATTTAACTTATTTCTGCAAAGTAGTGGGGTTGGGGGAGATATTATTCAATTTTGATAGCAGAACCTTGCTCTGTTCTTGAAAGTGCATGGTTCTTTGAGGGTATGTTTTGCTAATCACCTTGGTAGATTATGGAGTACCAGTAAAAGATTTTAACTGGTTTGTCACTTGATCATATCTAAGTTTTAAAAATAGCACTCTGGCAACAATATTGGAGGCGGGTTGATACTGGAGGAAGGTAGGCCATAGAGGAGGCTACATTATAGTAGATCTAGGAGAAGTATGATACGGCATAAATTAAGGTTTTTGTAATGGTAATAGAAATAAAGAGAGACATTCAGGAGGTTAGGTTGGTGAGAATATGTACTGACACCCATACACATACAATATTTAAATAAGTTGTGGCAGTAATGTCATAGGTATTATTGGGCACTTTGTACAAGACACTTTACATATTTGTTCATTTGATCCTTCCAATAACTCTGCTGGTGAGTCTTACTCCCTTGTTATAGATTAAGGCTGGATTGATTAAGAGTACGAGGCCACACCACACAGTAAGTTGTAGAGAATTTAAATTTAAATCCAGGTGTCTGCCTCCAAAGCCTGCCTTCTTTGTACCATGCACCGTGATGCCTCCCTTATAAATTAAATATTGTAGCCTCCACCTACGTTTTATTACATACCTATTTCTATGGTTTATTTCATTGACTGCTGAGTTAAAAGTTGTTTATTCTGTTCACCTAGGAATAACTTTCCTACATTGAGAGAATATTCTTGGCTCTTTGCCTCACTCATTTTTTTTTTTTTAAACATCCTTATTGGAGTATAACTCCCTCACTCTTTTTTTTTTTTTTTTTTTAATGAGGATCTTGAATCAGATGCGTATGTTTTTTTTTTGTTTTTTTTTTTGATTGATTGATTGATTGATTGATTTTGGCTGTGTTGGGTCTTCGTTTCTGTGCGAGGGCTTTCTCCAGTTGTGGCAAGCGGGGGCCACTCTTCATCGCGATGCGCGGGCCTCTCACCGCCGCGGCCTCTCTCGCCGCGGAGCACAGGCTCCAGACGCGCAGGCTCAGCAGTTGTGGCTCACGGGCCCAGCCGCTCCGCGGCATGTGGGATCTTCCCAGACCAGGGCTCTCAACCACTGCGCCACCAGGGAAGCCCCAAACTCCCTCACTCTTTTTTTTTTTTTTTTTAATTATTTATTTATTTATTTATTTATGGCTGTGTTGGGTCTTCGTTTCTGTGCGAGGGCTTTCTCTAGTTGCGGCAAGCGGGGGCCACTCTTCATCGCGGTGCGCGGGCCTCTCACTATCGCGGCCTCTCTTCCTGCGGAGCACAGGCTCCAGACGCGCAGGCTCAGTAATTGTGGCTCACGGGCCCAGTTGCTCCGCGGCATGTGGGATCCTCCCAGACCAGGGCTCGAACCCGTGTCCCCTGCATTAGCAGGCAGATTCTCAACCACTGCGCCACCAGGGAAGCCCCCTCCCTCACTCTTAAAAAGAGATTTTGAAAAGATTTTTATTAAGGAAGCAAAATGTAAAAGGAGCATATTTTCTCTCCAGGATATTTCTTTGCACACTTAACCTCATAATAGTAATCACTAACAACAAGTTAAATTACAGTACATAGGTCCAGAAACTGGCTTTAATAAAAAATCAAAGACTGTCTGTTATTAAAATATCTGGATGTGTTTTATTCTTCTCTGACAGCAGTTGCCTATTGTGATAATTTATGGTTTTGTATATTTTTACAGTGACTTACTTTGTTCTGTGTTGATACGTAAAAGCCTTTGGGTTTCTGAAAAGTTTCAGAGCATGAAGGTGACCTAGCAGTAGACTGTTCTCTTTACAAATTGGTATCCTAATATCCTTTCTCTAAACTTGTGCTTTATACTAAAGTGGACTTTAATGTCTCTAGAGCAGAGACTTCACAAAATTTTTTGACCATACCCCACCATAATAAATACATTTGTAGTCTATCTATTACACATCTGAAATAAACATCTCTGAAGCAATACTTTCCCTTATTTACATACAGTGTATTCTGACTTTTTCTATTTCACACTATTCTATTTTGTTAAAAACATTTTATGACTTCCTCTTCTAGTTAGGGTTAGAAAGACTCGAAAAACATTTGCTCCCATAGTAGCAAGAAAATCCTGGACAAAATAAAGATCATATATTTCTCTGGGGCTTGTGCACAACAGTGGACAGAAGGAAACTTTGATGAACTGAATTCCAAAATGAATGTGTTTATAAGTGAGTGGAAAGCCACAGCAACTTTCATACCTGGGGACAAGCACATGGTCTGGATACAAGTAGCCCTGACATAGATGGTGAGGCTTTATAGAGGCAAGGGGAAATCTGCCAAGCCTTAGTTAACAGTGTGGACTCTTGGAATTGAAATGTGGATTGGAATTTGGAAGAATCCCAAATGTAAAAACAAACGAGTTGGCCCAACAATTATCTGCTGTGTCCCCCATCTTCAAATTTCTACTAAGAAAGCAGCATTGCAGGAGGGTGTGGGAAGAGCAAAGAAATTGTGCAGTCTCATGTATTTGTGCAGTGATGCTCTGCCAGAGTTGAGTTGAGTCCAAAGGTGAACCAAAAATACCTGAAACTATAGCTGGGGGTAATTTTGATAGAAAACACCAATTAAAGATCTAAGAAGCTCTACAGACCTCAAGCAAGATAAATATAACTAAAACCACACTTAGGCTTATTGTAGTCAAATTGTTGAAAAGTGAAGATAAAGAGTAAATCCTAAAAGCAGCTAGAGAAAAAAAGCTACATTATGTACAGGGGAACTAACGTAAGAATGGCTGCAAACTTCTCATTCTATAGAAACAATGCAAACTGCAAGTCAGAAGAATCATAACCTTAAACTAATTAAAGAAGAATACTATCAACCTAGAATTCTATATCCAGCAGAATTATCCTTCAAAAATGAAGGTGAGGGACTTCCCCTGTGGTCCAGTGGTAAAGAATCTGCCTTCCAACGCAGGGGACGTGGGTTGGATCCCTGGTCGGGGAACTAAGATCCCACATGCCACGGGGCAACTAAGCCTGCACGCCACAACTACTGAGCCCGCACGCCTCAACTAGGGAGCTCGTGTGCCACAAACTACAAAGCTTATGTGCTCTGGAGCCCGCGTGCCACAACTAGAGAGAGAAAAGCCACGCACCACAACTAGAGAGAAGCCTGCACGCTGCAGTGAAAGATCCTGCGTGCGGCAACTAAGACCTGACGCAGCCAATAAATAAATAAATAAATAAAAATTTAAAAAATGAAGGTGAAATAAAGTTATTTTAAATTAATGAAAGAGGAGGAAATTTGTTTGCCACAGATCTGCACTACAAGAAATATTAAAGGATGTACACAGAGATCAGTGAATAGTCAGAATTTATAGATGAGGAAACTGAAACCCAGAAAGGTAAAGTGACTTCCTGAGGTCACACAGCTAATAAATTGCAAGGTTAGGACTGAACTCCATTTCTTCTGATTTTAATAAACTCTTTGTTTGGGTTACAGTATAACATATTTAGTGGGAAAAACAAATGTCATTGGAGTAATCACATTCAGGTCTGAATCTCAACTCCTCCAGCTGTTGGAACCTTGGACTATTGAGAAAATCTCTCATCTCCCATTTTTCAGGTAAAAAATATGCACAGAGAGATTAATATCTACCTTTATATGGTTGAGAGGAGGATTATAATGTTTGTTAAAGGACCTTGTACACTGAAGGCATAAAATGAATCTTAATTCTCTTCCCCTCTTTCTACTATGATGCATTTTTGAAAAATCAGTACAGGGTGGTTTTTTTTTTTTGAGGGGGAGTCATCTTTTCCAGAGATTTTATCTTTAGTCTTATCTCTTTCCTGAAATAAATCACCCTTATGACACCAATAGTGATTCTTTTTCCACTTGGCTGTGTTCCTTCTAGTATCTGAGTAGTTGGAATCCTTTTGACACCCATTTTCTTCAGATAGCAACAGTCATTTCTGACACTACACCTGAAACTGGCATTTTAAAAAATAGGCATCTATGCCCAAGCCTCCTCTTTTCCTAGGACAAAGGAATAGCTAGGAGCTTAAGGTAAATCTGCAGTGAATAGTATAGTATTCTTGGGGGCTAAATGCATTTATGAGGAAGAAATATCAGATTATTTAGGTGTTCCAGGATATGGTTGTATGACAACTTGTTTTACATTTCCTGATCAAAATCTGCTGTTCAGATAAAGGTAATACTGGTCCTACAGAATTTAGGCTTGAATACAAAGAGTGATTTTTGTTTAGAATAATTAACATATCTTACTCAGCATACATTCACTGTTTCCAAAAGGTCTGAAATTCATTACAAATATATGGGTCTGAAATTCATGACAAATATGGACCCTTGTTAAGTCCAAAGCTTCTTTGCATCTAAGCAGTAAGCCTTATGTGAAAATTGAATAGAAGACTATTTTAGTGAAAGTTAGTCATATTGTCCCCAGAGTGAAATTCACTGTGTTTGGATTTTGTTTACTTTAATAACAAGTTTATTAACACTTTAATTAAATGATTGTCACTTCATTATTAAGGATACAGAAGACCAGTAACACCTGCTTTGAGGGGCACTAGCTTCAACAAAGGAGACCTTTTGTTTTTAAATTTGACATTGGCAGTGTTTTCCCTTAAAGCATTCAGATTCAGGAAATTAAATCCTGATGGCTTTTTCTTTTTCTGGCATGGCAAACAATTAGAGAGCTCAGTATCTCTGGCTCTGGTAGAGGAAGAACAGGTTGAAATGAACTGAACTGTCAAGTTTTTAATAGTAGCTATGATATAGAAGAAAACCTTGGGCTTTGGTAATTCATTTATCTTCTCTGAGCATAAGTATCCTCACCTATAAAAATGTATACAATAATACAATAATCAAGGTTGTTAGGAGGAAAGGAGATAGATTAACTGCAACTGCTTTGTAACTAGAAATACTATGCAAATTAATATTGAAGTAAATAACATGTTTTAAAAGGATGATTTTCTCATTCACATTAAGAGCAAAAATGCATAGGATTTTCAGAGTGTACTAGATATTTTACCTTTCATCTTATTTTTCATATTTAAAAACTAACTTCACTGAGATATAATTTCAAACGGTAAAGTGCAGCTATTTTAATTGTATGGTCCATTAGTTTCAACAAATGTATACACCTATGTAACTACCATCCCAATCAAGATATATAAAATTTTCTTCATTCCATAAAGCTCCCTTATACTTCTCTCTGGTTAGTTCTTACCTTCCTGGCCCTAGGCGACCACTGATCTGCTTTCTTTCATAATAGATTAGTTTTGCCTGTTCTTAAATTTCGTATAAATGGAATCATACTGTATGTACTCTTGTTTCTGCATAACTTGAAAGACATAAAGTTATTGTACATATCATTAGTTCTTTTTAATTGATGAGTAATGTCCTATTGTATGACTGTATCACAATTTGTTTATGCATTCACTTCTTGACGACCTTTTGGTTGTTTCTTGTTTGGGGCTAGCATGAATAAAGCTGCTATGAATATTCATGTAAAAGTATTTGTGTGAACACTATTTTCCTTTCATATGAAATGCCTAAGTGAGATTGTTACCTACCAGGGTTCTTGGACTCTTTAATCAATAGAAGTTGATGAGAGGCCAGATGAGAAATTCAGGCAAGGCTTTAATGGGATTTATGCTGCAGCATGAGGGAATGAAAACAAGTTATAGGTTCCCTTGCTTGCGCCCTGAGGCCAAGGGCGAGCTGGTCCCTTAAATGGGGTGAGGATAGGGGCGTACCCATGCATTAGGCTGGAGGGGTGTCTTAGGTGGTCTGCCCACCCGCTTGGTGGTGCAGTGTGCAGGGGTCATGCCCAGTACCCTGCTTTTGCTCCCAACACCTCAGAAGTGGTGGTTACATTTTTGGTCTTTTTGTATCTTGCTCTTAATTTGCCCCAACTGCACATACACAGTTATTTTTAGTTCCTTATAGTTTCTTTGTATTCTGTTGCTCAAGGAGACATTTGTCCAGGTGTAAGGACTGCAGCAAAGGGTCCCAGGTCCCAGGCCCCAACCTGTCTCAAAATTGCTGTCTCATATGGCAATCATATGTTTAATTTTATAAAAAACTGCCAAACTATTTTCCAAAGTGGTTGTACCATATTATACCAGCAGTGTTTAAGAGTTCCATGAGCTCCAATACTTAGTATTCTTTTTAATTTTTGCCATTCTAGTGGGTGTGCGGTTTTTAATTTGCATGTTTTTGATAACTAATGATAGTGTACATTTTTCAGGTGCTTTGTTGTACTTACTGGCTACTCCTAAAATCTTTCGTAAAGTGTCTATTCATATCTGATGCACATTTTAATTGTGTGACTTTTCATTCAGTTGTTATAGTTCTTTATATACAATATACTATGGATTTAAGTTCTTGTCAGATATATGTATTGTGTATAATTTCTCCCTGTCTGTGGCTTGCCATTTAATTTTTAAAACATCTTTAGAAGAGCAGAAGATCTTAATTTTTATGAAGTCCATTTTAGCAATATTTTGCCTTTATGGTTAGTACTTTTTGTGTCCTAAGAAGTCTTTTCCCTCCCTAAAGTTACAAAGATTTTTTTTCTTATTTTTTCTTCTAAAAGGTTTATAGTTTTAGCTCTTAAGTTTAGGTTTATGATGCAGTGATTCCCCCTTATCCATGGTCTCAATTTCTGTGGTTTCAGTTACACACAGTCAATCATAGTCCAAAAATATTAATGGAAAATTCCAGAAATAAACAATTTATAATTTTTAAATTGCATGCTGTTCTGAGTAGCATGATGAAATCTCCTGCCGTCTTGCTCTGTCCTACAAGGCACATGAACAATCCCTTTGTCCAAAGAATCCACACGGTTTACACTACCCCCCCATTATAGGAAGAAACAGTATACAGAGTGTTTGGTATTGTCAGCAGTTTCAGCACCCATTGGGAGTCTTGGAATGTATCCCTCATGGATAAGGAGGGGACACCTGTACATTTCAAGTTAATTTTTGTACCTGGTGTGGGTAAGGGTCGAGGTTCATTTTCTCCATATGGATATCCATTTATCCCAGTGCCACTTACTGAAAAGATTATTCTTCCCCCAGTTTTGTGGAAATCAATTGTCTATATACAAGTGGGTCTATTTCTGGACTCTGTGCTGTTCTATTGGTCCATTTGTCTCTGCTTTCACCAATACACATTGTCTTGATTACCATAGCTTTATAATGCCTGAAATCCACTTTATTATTTTTCAAAATTATTTAGGCTATTCTAGGTCATTTGAATTTCCATATAAATTTGAGAATCAACTTGTCAATTTCTACAACAAAGCCTGTTATGAATATGATTAGGATTGTGTTGAATCTACAGGTCAATTTTGAGAGAATTAGATATCATAACAAAATCAAATCTTTTAGTTCATTAACGTGATATGTCTTTGTTTAATTCTTTAATTTTTTCTCAGTATCTTGTAGTTTTCAGTGTATAAGTCTTGTACTCCTAAGTATTTCCTGTTTTTCATGCTACTGTAAATGTTATTTTAAATTTCATTTTCCAGTATTCTCAGTATCTATAAGTACAATTAATTCTTAAATATTGACCATGTATCCTGAGAACTTGCTAAATTCGTTCATGAGTTCTGTTAGCTTGTAATTGTAGATTTCTTGAGATTGACTAAATATACAATCATGTTGTTTGCCCAAAAAACCTTTCACTTCTTTTCCAATCTGAATGCCTTTTATTTAATTTTTCTTGCCTTATGGCATTGATTATGACTTCTCATATGGTGATGAATAAAAGGGGGAAAAGACGACATCCTTACCTTTTCCCAATCTTAAGGAAAAGGTGTTCAGTCTTTTACCACTTAGTATGCTATTACCAGTCGTTTTTTTCATAGATGCTCTTTATGAGATTGTGGAAATTTAATTACTCATTTTCTGAAGGGTTCTTTTTTTTTTATGATTGTGAATGGGTATGAGTTTTTTCAAATGCTTTTTCTGCATCTATTTGTTTTTATTGAGGTTAGTTGATTTACAATATTATATTAATTTCAGGTATGAAACATAGTGATTCAAAATTTTTATATATTATACTCCATTTATACTTATAAAATATTGCCTATATTCCCTGTACTGTGTACGATATATTCTTGTAGCTTATTTATTTTATACATAGTAGCTTGTACCACTTAATCCCCTAATTCTGTCTTGTTCCTCCTGCCCTTCCTCTCCCCACTGGTAACCACTAGTTTGATCTCTGTATCTGAGAGTCTGTTTCTTTTCTTTTTTTTTTTTTTTGATATTCACTAGTTTCCTTTGTTTTTTAGATTCCACATATAAGTGATAACATACAGCATTTGTCTTTCTCTGACTTACTTCACTGAGCCTAATACCCTCCAGGTTCATCCATTTTGTTGCAAATGGCAAAATTTTATTCTTTTTTATGACTGAGTAGTATTCCATTATATATATATATATCCTCTTTATCCATTCATCTGTTGATGGACAGTTAGGTTGCTTCCATATCCTGGCAATTGTAAATAACACTGCTATGAACATAGGGGTGCATATATCTTTTCAAATTAGTGCTTTCATTTTTTCCAGATATATATCCAGGAGTGGAATTGCTGGATCATATGGTAGTTCTGTTTTTAGTTTTTTGAGGATCTCCATACTGTTTTCCACAGTGGCTGTACCAACTTACATTCCCACCAACAGTGTACAAGGGTTCCCTTTTCTCCACATCCTCGCCGATATTTGTTATTTGCGGTATTTTTGAGGATAGCCGTTCTAGCAGGTGTGAGGTGTGGTATCTCTTTGTGGTTTTGATTTGCATCTCTCTGATGATTAACGATGTTGAACAACTTTTCATGTGCCTGGTGGCCATCTGTATTTCTTGTTTGGAAAAATGTCTGTTCAGGTCTTCTGCCCATTTTTTAATTGCATTGTTTGTTCTTTTGATGTTGAGCTGTATCAGCTGTTTATATATTTTGGATATTATCCTCTTATGGGTCATTTCATTTGTAGATGTTTTCTCCCATTCACTATGCTGTCTTTTCATTTTTTGTTTTGTTAATTATTAAGGTTTTAAGCTTAATTAGGTCCCATTTGATTATTTTTTTTTTTTTTGTTTTTGTTTTTGTTTTTTTAATTTATGGCTGTGTTGGGTCTTCGTTTCTGTGCGAGGGCTTTCTCTAGTTGCGGCAAGCGGGGGCCACTCTTCATCGCGGTGCGCGGGCCTCTCACTATCGCAGCCTCTCTTGTTGCGGAGCACAGGCTCCAGACACGCAGGCTCAGTAATTGTGGCTCACGGGCCCAGTTGCTCCGCGGCATGTGGGATCTTCCCAGACCAGGGCTCGAACCCGTGTCACCCGCCTTGGCAGGCAGATTCCCAACCACTGCACCACCAGGGAAGCCCCATTTGATTATTTTTGCTTTTTTTCCTTTTCCTTTTCCTTAGGAGACAAATCCAAAAAAATATTGCCATGATTTATGTCAAAGAGCATTCTGCCTATGTTTTGTTCTGGGAATTTTATGGTTTCTGTTCTTATATTTAGGTTTTTTGAATTTATTTTTGTATATAGTATTAGAGAATTTCTAATTTCATTCTTTTACATGTAGCTATCCAGTTTTCCCTGCACCACTTATTGAAGAGACTGACTTTTCTCCCTTGTGTATTCTTACCACCTTTGTTGTAGATTAATTGACCACAGATGTGTGGGTTTATTTCTAGCTCTCCATTCTGTTCTATTGAAGTATGTGTCTGTTTTTATGCCAGTACCATACTGTTTTGATTACCATAGCTTTGAAGTATAGTCTGAAGTCAAGGAACATGATACCTCCAGCTCTGTTTTTATTTCTCGATTGTTTTGACTATTTGGGGGCTTTTGTGTTTCCATACAAATTTAAAAATTTTGTGTTCTGGTTCTGTGAAAAGGTCATTGGTAATTTGATAGGGATTGCATTGAGTCTGTAGATTGCCTTGGATAGTATGGTCATTTTAACAGTAATAATGCTTTCAGGGCTTCCCTGGTGGCACATTGGTTAAGAATCCACCTGCCAATGCAGGGGACACGGGTTCGAGCCCTGGTCCGGGAAGATCCTACATGCTGCAGAGCCACTAAGCCTGTGCACCACAACTACTGAGCCTGAGCTCTAGAGCCCACGAGCCACAACTGCTGAGCCCACGTGCTACAACTACTGAAGCCCGTGTGCCTAGAGCCCATGCTCCACAACAAGAGAAGCCACCGCAATGAGAAGGCTGTGCGCTGAAACGAAGAGTAGCCCCTGCTCACCGCAACTAGAGAAAGCCCTCATGCAGCAACAAAGACCCAATGCAGCCAAAAATAAATAAATAAAAGAAAATAAATAAATTTTAAAAGTAATAATAATAATGCTTTCAATCCATGAACACAATATATCTTTCCATCTGTTTAATCTTCAATTTCTTTCATCAGTGTCTTATCGTTTTCCAAGTAGGGGTCTTTTACCTCCTTAGGTAGGTTGATTCCTAGGTATTCTTTTTGATGCGATGTAAATGGGATTGTTTCCTTAATTTCTCTGATAGTTTGTTGTTAGTGAATAGAAATGCAACAGGTTTCTGTACATTAATTCTGTACCCCATAACTTTTTTAAAAATTTATTTTTATTGATTTATTTTTGGCTCTGTTCGGTCTTCATTGCTGCACACGGGCTTTCTCTAGTTGTGGCGAGTGGGGGCTACTCTTCGTTGCGGTGCGTGGACTTCTCATTGGGGTGGCTTCTCGTTGTGGAGCACGGGCTTTAGGAGCTCGGGCTTCAGTAGTTGTGGCACGTGGGCTCAGTAGTTATGGCTCGTGGACTCCAGAGCGCAGGCTCAGTATTTGTGGTGCACGGGCTTAGTTGCTCCGCGGCATGTGGGATCTTCCCGGACCAGGGCTCGAACCTGTGTCCCCTGCATTGGCAGATGGATTCTTAACCACTGCGCCACCAGGGAAACCCTGTACCCTGTAACTTTACCAAATTCATTGATGAGCTATAGTAGTTTTTTGGTGGTGTCTTTAGTATAGTACCATTTTATCAGCAAACAGTGACAGTTTTACTTCTTTCTTTCCAATTTGGATTTCTTTCATTGTCTGATTGCTGTGGCTAGGACTTCCAATATTATGTTGAATAAAAGCAGCGAGAGTGGGCATCCTTGTCTTTTTCCTCATCTTAGAGGAAATGCTTTCAGCTTTTCACCATTGAGGATGGTGGTAGCTGTGGGCTTACCATATGTGGCCTTAATTACGTTGAGGTATATTCCCTCCATATCCACTTACTGGAGAGTCTTTCTGATAAATGGGCATTAAATTTTGTCAAAAGCTTTTCTGTATCTACTGAGATGATCATACGGTTTTTATTCTTCAATTTGTTAATGTGATGTATCACACTGATTGATTTTCAGATATTGAACCATCCTTGCCTCCCTGGGATGAATCCCACTTGATCATGGTGTATGATCCTTTTAATGGATTGTTGGATTCCATTTGCTAATATTTCATTGAGGATTTTTGCATCTATGTTCATCAGTGATATTGGCCTATAATTTTCATTTTTTGTGATATCTTTGTCTGGTTTTGGTATCAGGGTGATGCTGGCCTCATAGAATTAGTTCAGAAGTTTTCCTTCTTCTGCAGTTTTTGGAAATAGTGTGAGAAGGATAGGTGTTAACTCTTCTCTAAATACTGGTAGAATATACCTGTGAAGTCATCTGGTTCTGTACTTTTGTTTGTTGGTAGTTTTTTTCTTTTTTAAATCACTGATTCAGTTTCATTACTGGTATTTGGTCTGTTCATATTTTCTATTTTTTCCTAGTTCAGTTTTGGGAGACTGTATATTTCTAGGAATTTGTTTCTTCTGGGTTGTCCATTTTATTGGTGTAGTTGTTTGTAGTAGTCTTTTATGATCCTTTGTATTTCTTTGCTGGCAGTTGTAACTTCTTTTCTATTTCTGACTTTATTGATTTGGGCCTTCTCTCTTCTTTTCTTGATGAGTCTGGTTAAAGGTTTGTCAATTTTATTTATCTTTCCAAAGAACTAGCTCTTAATGTCACTGATCTTTTCTATTGTTTTGTTTTGTTTTGTTTTTAGTCTCTATTTCATTTATTTCTGCTCTGGTCTTTATTATTTCTTTCCTTCTACTAACTTTGGGTTTTTTTCTTTTTCTCGTTTCTTTAGGTGTAAAGTTAGGTTGTTTCTTTGGCATTTTTCTTGTTTCCTGAGGTAAGCTTTTACTGTTATAAACTTCCCTCTTAGGACTGCCTTTGTTGGGTCCCATAGCGTTTGTGTTGTTGTGTTTTTGTTTTCATTCATCTCTAGGTGCTTTTTGATTTCTTCCTTGATTCCTTCAGTGATCCATTGGTTGTTTAGCATATTGTTTAGCCTTCACGTGTTGGTGTTTTTGCAGTTCTTTTAGTTCATTTCTAGTCTCATAGCATTGTGGTAAGAAAAGAGGCTTGATATGATTTCAGTCTTCTTAAATTTACCATGGCTTGTTTTGTGGCCTAGCATATTATCTACCCTGGAGAATGTCCTATGTGCACTTAAAAAGAATGTGTATTCTGCTGGTTTTGGACAGAATATTCTATATGTATCTATTAAGTCCACTTGGTCTAATGTGTCATTTAAGGCCAGTGTTTTCTTATTGATTTTCTCTCTGGGTGATATGTCTATGGATGTAAGTGGGGTATTAAAGTCCCCTACTATTTTTGTGCTACTGTCAATTTCTCCCTTTATGTATGTTAGTATTTGCTTTATGTATATAGGTGCTCCTATGTTGGGTACATATATATTTACAGTTGTTATATCTTCTTGGATTGATCCCTTCATCATTATGTAATATCCTTCTTTGTCTCTTGTAACAGTCTTCGTTTTAAAGTCTGTTTTGTTTGATGTAAGTATTGCTATCCCGGCTTTCTTTTGATTTCCAATTACATGGAATAACTTTTTCTTCCCCTCACTTTCAGTCTGTGTATTTTTAGATCTGAAGTGAGTCTCTTGTTGGCAGCATATATACACATATTGTTCTTGTATGCATTTAGCCACTCTGTGTCTTGACTGGAGCATTTAGTTCATTTATATTTAAAGTAATTACTGATATACGTGTACTTACTGTCTCAATCGTTTTGGGGTTGTTTCGGTATTTCTTTTTTGTTCCTTTGTTCTTTTTTTTGTTCTCTTGTGATTTGATAACTATCTTTAGTGTTATGTTTGGATTCCTTTCTCTTTTGTATGTGTGTTATTTATTATAGGTTTTTCTTTTGGGGTTATCATGAAGTTTATGCATATATATATATAAAACATATATATATGATTATTTTAAGTTGCTGATCTCTTCAGTTCAAACACATTTTAACAACTCTGCATTTGTACTCCTCTCCCCTCATGATTACTGTTTTTGACATCTATTTATTTTGTATATCCCTTAACTGCTTATTGTAGCTATAGATGAATTTATTACATTTGTTTTTTCACCTTCCTACCAGTTTTGTATATGACCTTTACTGTATATTTGCCTTTACCAATGAGCTTTTTCCTTTTGTAATTTTCATGTTTCTAGTTGTGGGCTTTTCTCTTTCACATAGAGAAGTCTCTTTAACATTTCTTGTAAAGCCTGTTTGGTGATGCTGAACTCTTTTAGCTTTTACTTCTCTGTAAAAATTTGATATCTCTGTCAAATCTGAATGAGAGCCTTGCTGGGCAGAGTATTTTAAGTTGTAAGTTTTTCTCTTTCATCGTTTTAAATATATCAGGCACTCCCTTCTGGCCTGAGAGTTTCTGCTGATAGTCTTATGGGAGTTCCCTTGTATGTAACTTGTTGCTTTTCACTTGCTGCTTTTAATAGTCTCTCTTTATCTTTAATTTTTGTCATTTTAATTACAATGTGTATTGGTATGATCCTTTTTGGGTTGATCCTGTTTGGGGCTCTCTGTGCTTCCTGGACTTGGATTTCTGTGTACTTTACCAGGTTAGGGAAGTTTTCAGCTATTACGTCTTCAGATATGTTCTCTGCCCCTTTTTCTCTCTCTTCTCCTTCTGCGACCCCTATAATGCAAATGTTAGTACGCTTCATGTTGTGTCAGAGGTTTCTTAAACTCTTCTCACTTCTTTTAATTCTTTTTCTTTTTTTCTGTTCAGCTTCAGTGATTTCCACTATTCTGTTTTCCAGCTCACTCATCCGTTCCTCTGTATCATTTGGTCTACTGTTAATTTCTTCTAGTATATTTTTCATTTCAGTTATTATATTCTTTAACTCTGGTTGTTCTTTATATTTTCTAACTCTTTGTTTAAAACTTCTGATTTCTTGCTCTGTTCATTCATTATTATTCTGAGTTCTTTGATCATCTTTATAATCATTACCTGGAACTCTTTCTTAAGTAGATTGTCTTTCTCCACTTCACATAGTTCTTCTGGGGTTTTTTCTTGGTCCTTTGTTTGGAATATATTCCACTGTCACCTCATTTTGCCTAACTTGCTGTTTTTATTTCTGTGTACGTGGTAGGTTGGTTATGCTTCCAACCTTGGAAAAGTATCCGTTTGTAGGAGACATTCTATGCATCCCAGAAACACACTTCCCTCTGGTCACCAGAGCTGGGGGTGCCCCTTAATTGAGCTGTGTGGATCCTTCTCTTACTGTGGACAGTCTGGTAGAAATGGCTGGCCCCCAGCCTGGTTAGTTGCCAGGCCCTGCCTTGTGAGGAGGCTGCCAGCTGCTTTTTGGCAGGGCTGGGTCATGAGTTGGCTGGCTGCAGAACCCCACAGGGCCCTGGGGCTAATGCTGGCTCACTGGTGGGTGGAGTTGGGGTCTAGGATATCCCAGGGTTGGTATCCACCCACCAGTGAGTTAAGCCAGATCCTTGGGTTAGTGCCAGCCCACTAGTAGGCAGAGCTGGGTCCTGGGTTCCGGCTGTGGAGCACACGTGTCCCAGAGCTGGTGTTGGACTACGGGTGGGTGGGGCCTGTTCCTGACACAGCTGACTGTGGGGTCCAGGGTGTCCCAAAGCTTGTGTTGGCCTGCTGGTGGGCAAGGCTGATTCCCAGATTGTCCCGAGGCTGTTACTGGCCTGCTGCTGGGTGGGCTGGGTCCTGCCATGGCAGGCTGTGGGGCTGTAGTCCTGGGGGCTGGTGTCTGCCCACTGGTGGGTGAGGCTGGTCCGGAAGCTAGTGCAGGCTTGCTGGTGGGTGGGGCTAGGACTCAGGAGATTCTGGGGCTGGTGCCTGTTCATTGGTGAGCAGAGCTGGGTTCTGGGTTGTCTGGCTGTAGGACCCTGAGGGTCCTGGATCTGGTGTGTGGGGCCAGGTCTTGGATCCTCTGGTGGGCAGGGCCATGTCCAAGGGCGGCTGTGAGTTCAGAGGGTCTTAAGGCAGCTTGTCTGCTGGAGGGTGGAGCTGTGTCACTGCCTAGTTAGTTGCCTGGCCTGAGGTGTCCCAGTACTGGTGCCTAAATGTTGGTAAACAGGGGTCCTGAGGCTAATAAGCTAGAGGGAGGATTCCAAAATGGCGCTTGCCAGCACCAGTGTCCACGTGGTAGAACAAGCCCCCAAAATGGCTTCCACCAGTGTCTGTGTCCCCAGGGTGAGCTGAAGTTGCCTCTTGCCTCTCCAGGAGACTCTCCAAAATCAGCAGGTTGTTCTGACCCAGGCTCCTTTCAAATTATTGCTTCTGCCCTGTGTCCTGGAGTGTGTGAAATTTTGTGTGCACCCTTTAAGAATAGAGTCTCTATTTTCCACAGCACTCTGGCTCTCTCCAGAGTAAGCCCCGCTGGCCTTCAAAGCCAAATGTTTTGGGGGCTCATCTTCCTGGTGCAGGACCCCCAGACTGGGGAGCCTAATGTGGGGTTCAGACCCTTTGCTCCTTGGAGAGGACCCCTGCAATTGTAATTATTCTCCCGTTTATGGGTCGCCCACCCAGGGATATGGGTCTTGACTATACTGCATCTCTGCCCCTCCTACGTGTCTTGTTGTTGTTCCTTCCTTATATCTTTAGTTGTAGAATATATTTTCTGGTAGATTTCAGTCTTTCTGAGCGACATTTGTTCTGTAAATAGTTATAATTTTGGTGTGCCTGTGAGAGGAGGTGAGCACAGGGTCTTTCTACTCTGTCATCTTGGGATACTTTTTCTGCATCTATTAAGATAATCATATAGAGGTTTTTTTCATTTATTTATTTTTAATTGATGTATATTTGATTTACAACACTGTTAGTTTCAGGTATACAGCAAAGTGATTTGGTTATGCATATATGTATGCGTATATCTATATCCTTTTTTCCAATTCTTTTCCATTGTAGGTTATTACAAGATATTGAATACAGTTCCCTGTGCTATACACTAAATCCTTGTTATTTATCTATTTTTACATATGGTAATGTGCATCTATTAATCCCATACTCCCTCCCAATTTATCCCTCCTCCCACTTCCCCTTTGGTAACCATGAGTTTTCTATGTCTGTGAGTGTTTCTGTTTTGTAAATAAATTCATTTATACTATTTTTTAGATTCACATATAAGCAATATCATATGATACTTGTCTTTCTCTGTCTGACTTACTTCACTTAGTATGATAATCTCTAGGTCCATCCATGTTGCTGCAAATGGCAGTATTTCATTCTTTTTGATGACTGAGTAGTATGCCAGTGTGTATATGTGTGTGTGTGTGTGTACCCACACTACATCTTTTTTATCCATTCATCTGTTGATGGACATGTAGTTTGCTTCCATGTCTTGGCTATTATAAATAGTGCCACTGTGAACATAGGGGTGCATGTATCCTTTTGAATTAGTTTTCATCTTTTCCAGATACATGCCCAGGAGTGGGATAAGGTTTTAAGGAACCTCCATAGTGTTTTCTATAGAGGCTGCACCAATTTACATTTCCACTAACAGTGTACAAGGGTTCCCTTTTCTCCACACTCTTCATTTATTATTTGTAGACTTTTTGATGATGGCCATTTTGACCAGTGTGAGGGTTTTTTTTTTCTTTATGTCATAAATGTGATGGCTTTTCATGTTAAAGCAATCCTTGCATTCTGTTATAAAGTATACTTAATCACTGCATAGTATCCTTTTTGTATTTATTTATGGAATTTTTTAGCTAATACTTCAAAAGTATTTTTACATTTATTTTCGTGAGTTATATTGTTCTGTGTTTTTCTTCTCTTGTAAAGTCTTTGTCTGGTTTTCTAACAGGGTAATGCTGGCCTCATAAAATGAATTGGAAAGTGTTTCTTCTTCCTCTGTTTTCTGAGAGAGTTTTTGTAAGGTTGACATTGTCTCTTTACATGTTTAATGAAATTCACCAGTGAAGCTCTCTAGACCTGGAGTATTCTTTATGGGAAGGTATTTAATTAAAATTTAAAATTAATTTTTAAGTAAATATAGAGATATTCAGAATTCCTGTATCTTCTTTTTTGTTTGTTTTTGTTTTTACTTTAAAAATTTAATGGTAAATCTTATGGGCTTTTTTTTTGTTTTATCATCCCGCCCTACTCAAATTTGTACATGAAGCCATTCCAGAAAAAAATTTAAAGTACTTCAAGCTGTATTATCAGCACTACACATTTCCAGTAATGGTCTGAATTCAAATCATGGTGAAAACAAACTGGCTAGTTTAGCCCAGGGAAAACAGAAATAATGCTTAAGAAGGAAGACTTAGACTAAGATCTGAAATACCATCATTTGAAGGGGTTATTTTTCCCATTGCTAGAAGTCCAGTTTTCTAATAAAGACCCAAAGACAGTTTCTTTTTGATGCAGTTTTTGCTACATTAAATATTAATTTCTGTTGTAATCTTCCCACTCACTCACGTACTAGGGTAGTATTTGATGAGGTTGACAGTTCTCAAACTGATCTAATGTAAATGCCATATATTCTTTGGAAGGGGTCCCTGTCTGTATGATGATGATATTAATATCACCTAGCATGCACTGAGTGTTTTCTATGTGCCGGGCACTGATCTAAGTATCAATAGTTGAAATGTATCAGCTTATGAATTGGCACATTCATGGAGGGAGAGAGAGGTTAAGGAACCTGACTAAGATTACACAGAAAGTAAAAGCTGCAGCCAAGGCTTACATCAGTTTTGGCACTTTGCTTCTTTCAAGAAATTTGTTCCTTTAAGTTGTCAAATTTAGTAGCATAAATTTATTCATAATAGTCCTTTATATCCTTTAATGTGGGATCTGCAGTGATGCCCCCTTTTTCATTCCTGATGTTGCTAACTTGTGCTTTTTCTCTCTTTTTTATTTGTCCAGTTTACCTAGAGGTTTATCATTTTACTGATCTTTTAAAATAACTTTTTTGTTTTATTGGTATTTTTTCCATTTTCATCTGTTGCTGTTTCGTCAATATTCACTCTTTATTATTTCCTTTCTTCTACTTGCTTTGGGCTTAATTTATTTATTTATTTTTCTTAAGGGAGAACCTTAAATCATTTATTTTTCAATTCTTAGGTGGAATGATAACACTCAAATTTCACTACATGGTTTAGAAAAATGTAACTTTGAAAAGAATGGTACATTTTATTCAGGATTGGCTGTAAAGTAATTTAAACAAATGTTAAGCTAGAGCGTTTAACCTGGAGAGAAAATTAAAATATAACTTGAGAGAGGAACCAAGATGGCAGAGTAGAAGGACGTGCTCTCACTCCCTCTTGTGAGAACACCAGAATCACAACTAGCTGCTGGACAATCATCGACAGGAAGACATTGGAACTCACCAAAAAAGATACCCCACATCCAAAGACAAAGGAGAAGCCACAATGAGACGGTAGGAGGGGCGCAATCAGAGTAAAATCAAATCCCATAACTGCTGGGTGGGTGACTCACAGACTGGCGAACACTTATACCACAGAAGTCCACCCACTGGAGTGAAGGTTCTGAGCCCCATGTCAGGCTTCCCAACCTGGGGGTCTGGCAACGGGAGGAGGAATTCATAGAGAATCAGACTTTAAAGCCTAGTGGGAATTGATTGCAGGACTTCGACAGGACTGGGGGAAACAGAGACCCCACTCTTGGAGGGTGCACACAAAATAGTGTACGCATCGGGACCCAGGGGAAGGAGCAGTGACCCTGGGGGAGACTGAACCAGACCTACCTGCTTGTGTTGGAAGGTCTCCTGCAGAGGCGGGGGGTGGCTCTGTTTCACCGTGAGGACAAGGACACTGGCAGCAGAAGTTCTGGGAAGTACTCCTTGGCGTGAGCCCTCCCAGAGTCCGTCATTAGCTCCACCAAAGAGCCCAGGTAGGCTCCAGTGTTGGGTTGCCTCAGGCAAAACAACCAACAGGGAGGGAACCCAGCCCCATCCATCAACAGTGAAGTGGATTAAAGTTTTACTGAGCTCTGACCCACAGCAACAGTCAGCTCTACCCACCACCAGAACCTCCCATCAAACCTCTTAGATAGCCTCAAACACCAGAGGGCAGACAGCAGAAGCAAGAAAAACTACAATCCTGCAGCCTGTGGAACAAAAACCACATTCACAGAAAGATAGGCAAGATGAAAAGGAAAAGGGCTATGTACCAGATGAAGGAACAAGATAAAACCCCAGAAAAACAACTAAATGAAGTGGAGATAGGCAACCTTCCAGAAAAAGAATTCAGAGTAATGATAGTGAAGATGATCCAGGACCTCGGAATAAGAATGGAGGCAAAGATCGAGAAGATGCAAGAAATGATTAACAAAGACCTAGAAGAATTAAAGAACAAACAAACAGACATGAACAATACAAAACTGAAATGAAAACTACACTAGAAGGAATCAATAGCAGAAAAACTGAGGCAGAAGAACGGATAAGTGACCTGGAAGACAGAATGGTGGAATTCACTGCTGCAGAACAGACTAAAGAAAATAGAATGAAGAGAAATGAAGACAGCCTAAGAGACCTCTGGGACAACATTAAATGCAACAACATTCGCGTTATAGGGGTCCCAGAAGGAGAAGAGAGAGAGAAAGGACCAGAGAAAATATTTGAAGAGATTATAGTCGAAAACTTCCCTAACATAGGAAAGGAAATAGCCACCCAAGTCCAGGAAGCGCAGAGAGTCCCAGGCAGGATAAACCCAAGGAGAAACATGCCGAGACACGTAGTAATCAAATTGACAAAAATTAAAGACAAAGAAATATTATTGAAAGCAACAAGGGAAAAACGACAAATAACATACAAGGGAACTCCCATAAGGTTAACAGCTGATTTTCTAGCAGAAACTCTACAAGCCAGAAGAGAGTGGCGTGACATATTTAAAATAATGAAGACGAAGAACCTAACAATCAAGATTACTCTACCTGGCAAGGATCTCATTCAGATTTGATGGAGAAATCAAAAGCTTTACAGACAAGCAAAAGCTAAGAGAATTCAGCACCACCAAACCAGCTCTACAACAAATGCTAAAGGAACTTCTCTAAGTGGGAAACACAAGAGAAGAAAAGGACCTACAAAAGTAAACCCAAAACAATTAAGAAAATGGTAATAGGAACATACATATCGATAATTACCTTAAACGTGAATGGATTAAATGCTCCAACCAAAAGACACAGGCTCACTGAATGGATACAAAAACAAGACCAATATATATGCTGTCTACAAGAGACCCACTTCACACCTAGGGATACATACAGACTGAAAGTGAGGGGATGGAAAAAGATATTCCATGCAAATGGAAATCAAAAGAAAGCTGGAGTAGCAATACTCATATCAGATAAAATAGACTTTAAAATAAAGAATGTTACAAGAGACAAGGAAGGACACTACATAATGATCAAGGGATCAATCCAAGAAGAAGATATAACAATTATAAATATATATGCACCCAACATAGGAGCACCTCAATAGATAAGGCAACTGCTAACAGCTGTAAAAGAGGAAATCGACATAACACAATAATAGTTGGGGACTTTAACACCTCACTTACACCAATGGACAGATCATCCAAACAGAAAATTAATATGGAAACAGAAGCTTTAAATGACACAATAGACCAGATAGATTTAATTGATATTTATAGGACATTCCATCCAAAAACAGCAGATAACACTTTCTTCTCAAGTGCGCACAGATCAAGCCACAGTAAATTTAAGAAAATTGAAATCATATCAAACATCTTTTCTGCCCACAACACTATGAGATTAGAAATAAATTACAGGGAAAAAAACGTAAAAAACACAAACACATGGAGGCTAAACAATACGTTACTAAATAACCAAGAGATCACTGAAGAAATCAAACAGGAAATAAAAAAATACCTAGAGACAAATGACAATGAAAACACGATGATCCAAAATCTATGGGATGCAGCAAAAGCAGCTCTAAGAGGGAAGTTTATTGCTATACAAGCCTACCTCAAGAAACAAGAAAAATTTCAAACAATCTAACCTTACACCTAAAGGAACTAGAGAAAGAAGAACAAACAAAACCCAAAGTTAGCAGAAGGAAAGAAATCATAAAGATCAGAGCAGAAATAAATGATATAGAAACAAAGAAAACAATAGCAAAGATCAATAAAACTAAAAGCTGGTTCTTTGAGAAGATAAACAAAATTGATAAGCCATTAGCCAGACTCATCAAGAAAAAGAGGGAGAGGACTCAAATCAATAAAATTAGAAATGAAAAAGGAGAAGTTACAACAGAGAGCGCAGAAACACAAAGCATCCTAAGAGCCTACTACAAGCAACTCTATGCCAATAAAATGGACAACCTGGAAGAAATGGACAAATTCTTAGAAAGGTATAACCTTCCAAGACTGAACCAGGAAGAAACAGAAAATATGAACAGACCAATCACAAGTAATGAAATTGAAACTGTGATTCAAAATCTTCCAACAAACAAAAGTCCAGGACCAGATGGCTTCACAGGTGAATTCTATCAAACATTTAGAGGAGAGCTAACACCCATCCTTCTCAAACTCTTCCAAAAAATTGCAGAGGAAGGAACACTCCCAAACTCATTCTGTGAGGCCACCATCACCCTGATACCAAAACCAGACAAAGATACTACAAAAAAAGAAAATTAGAGACCAATATCACTGATGAATATAGATGCAAAAATCCTCAACAAAATAGTAGAAAACAGACTCCAACAACACATTAAAAGGATCATACACCATGATCAAGTGGGATTTATCCCAGGGATGCAAGGATTCTTCAATATACGTAAGTCAATGTGATACACCATATTAACAAATTGAAGAATAAAAACCATATGATCATCTCAATAGATGCAGAAAAAGCTTTTGACAAAATTCAACACCATTTATGATAAAACTGTCCAGAAAGTGGTCATAGAGGGAACCTACCTCAACATAATAAAGGCCATATACGACAAACCCACAGCAAACATCATTCTCGATGGTGAAAAACTGAAAGCATTTCCTCTAAGATCAGGAGCAAGACAAGGATGTCCACTCTCACTGCTATTATTCAACATAGTTTTGGAAGTCCTAGCCACGGCAATCAGAGAAGAAAAATAAAAGGAATACAAATTGGAAAAGAAGAAATAAAATTGTCACCGCTTGCAGATGACATGATACTATACATTGAGAATCCTACAAAGATGCCACCAGAAAACTATTAGAGCTAATCAATGAATTTGGTAAAGTTGTAGGATAAAAAATAATGCACAGAAATCTCTTGCATTGCTCTACACTAATGATGAAAAATCTGAAAGAGAAATTAAGGAAACACTCCCATTTACCATTACAACAAAAAGAATAAAATACCTAGGAGAAAACCTACCTAGGGAGACGAAAGACCTGTATGCAGAAGACTATAAGACACTGATGAAAGAAATTAAAAATGATACCAACAGATGGAGAGATATACCATGTTCTTGGATTGGAAGAATCAGTAATGTGAAAATGACTATACTACCCAAAGCAATCTACAGATTCAATGCAATCCCTATCAAATTACCAATGGCATTTTTTACAGAACTAGAACAAAAAATCTTAAAATTTGTATGGAGACATAAAAGACCCCAAATAGCCAAAGCAGTCTTGAGGGGGAAAAAACGGAGCTGGAGGAATTGGACTCCCTGACTTCAGACTATACTACAAAGCTACAGTAATCAAGACAATATGGTACTGGCACAAAAACAGAAACATAGATCAATGGAACAAGATAGAAAGCCCAGAGATAAACCCATGCACCTATGGTCAACTAATCTATGACAAAGGAGGCAAAGATATACAATGGAGAAAAGACAGTCTCTTCAATAAGTGGTGCTGGGAAAACTGGACAGCTACATGTAAAATAATGAAATTAGAACACTCCCAAACACCATACACAAAAATAAACTCAAAATGGATTAGAGGCCTAAATGTAAGACTGGACACTATAAAACTCTTAGAGGAAAACATAGGAAGAACACTCTTTGACATAAATCACAGCAAGATCTTTTTTGATCCACCTCCTAGAGTAATGGAAATAACAACAAAAATAAACAAATGGGACCTAATGAAACTTCAAAGCTTTTGCACAGCAAAGGAAACCATAAACAAGACGAAAAGACAACCCTCATAGAGGGAGAAAATATTTGCAAACGAATCAATGGACAAAGGATTAATCTCCAGAATATATAAACAGCTCATGCAGCTCAATTTTAAAAAAACAAATAACACAGTCCATAAATGGGCAGAAGACCTAAATAGACATTTCTCCAAAGAAGACATACAGATGGCCAAGGAGCACATGAAAAGCTGCTCAACATGACTAATTATTAGAGAAATGCAAATCAAAACTACAATGAGGTATCACCTCACACCAGTTAGAATGGGCATCAGCAGAAAATCTACAAACAACAAATGCTGGAGAGTGTGTGGAGAAAAGGGAACCCTCTTGCACTGTTGGTGGGAATGTAAATTGATACAGCCACTATGGAGCACAGTATGGAGGTTCCTTAAAAAACTAAAAATAGAATTACCAAATGATCCAGCAACCCCACTACTAGGCATATACCCAGAGAAAACCATAATTCAAAAAGACACATGCACCCCAATGTTCATTGCAGCACTATTTACAATAGCCAGGTCATGGAAGCAAGCTAAATGCCCATCAACAGACAAATGGATAAAGAAGTTGTGGTACCTATATACAGTGGAATATTACTCAGGCATAAAGAGGAACAAAATTGGGTCATTTGTAGACACATGGATGGATCTAGAGACTGTCATACAGAGTGCAGTAAGTCAGAAAGAGGAAAACAAATATCGTATATTATTGCATATATATGGAACCTAGAAAAATGGTACAGATGAACCGGTTTGCAGGGCAGAAATTGAGACACAGATGTACAGAACAAATGTATGGACACCAGGGGGGGAAAGCGGCAGGATGGTGGTGGTGGTGGTGTGATGAATTGGGTGATTGGGATTGACAGTCGCTGATGTGTATAAAATTGATGACTAATAAGGATCTGCTGTATAAAAAAATAAATTAAATTAAATTTAAAAAGTAGATAAAATACAACTTGAAACTTAACAGGGTAGAAGGTGTTCCAATTTAAAACACCAAGAAATAGTATCCTCATTCATTGTTTTTTTTAAAATTATTTATTTATTTATTTATGGTTATGTTGGGTCTTTGTTTCTGTGTGAGGGTTTTCTCTAGTTGCGGCAAGTGGGGGCCACTCTTCATCGTGATGCGTGGGCCTCTCAGTATTGTGGCCTCTCTTGTTGTAGAGCACAGGCTCCAGACGTTCAGGCTCAGTAATTTGTGGCTCACAGGCCTAGTTGCTCCGCGGCATGCGGGATCCTCCCAGACCAGGGCTCGAACCCGTGTGCCCTGCATTGGCAGGCAGATTCTCAACCACTGCGCCACCAGGGAAACCCCCTCATTCATTGTTTTTAAACTTTTTCTTCCCTTTGTAATATAAGCATTTATTTCCAAATATTTTGGTATTTTCCTTTTGGTTTAGAACTAATTTCTAATTCATTTCCATAGTGGGTTAGAAAACATTCTCAGAATGATTTCAATCCTTTTAAATTTATCACATCTTATTTTATGGCACAATGTATGGTCTATTGGTAAATGTTCCATGTATCGCTCTGATATTTGCATTTAAAATGATATTGCACAACATATAGATGAATGGTAAAACACATGCTAATAATTTAAATTTAAAAAATTTTCAGGGCTTCCCTGGTGGCGCAGTGGTTGAGAGTCTGCCTGCCAATGCAGGGGACATGGGTTCGAGCCCTGGTCTGGGAAGATCCCACATGCCACTGAGCAACTAGGCCTGTGAGCCACAAATTACTGAGCCTGCGTGTCTGGAGCCTGTGCTCCGCTACGGGAGAGGCCGCAATAGTGAGAGGCCCGCGCACCGCGATGAAGAGTGGCCCCCGCTTGCCGCAACTAGAGAAAGCCCTTGCACAGAAACGAAGACCCAACACAGCCATAAATAAATAAATGAAATTTAAAAATAAAAATGCCCGGAAGTGTATTTAAAAAAAAAAATTTCTCACATAAAACATTAAATAGTAAATTTAAAACAGCATGATAAGCTGAAAAGAAGACTGCAGAAAAAGGAAAAGCTTCATGTGTACCTTTAAAGCACTTTGAACAAGGGGCCTCACGTTTTCAATTTGCCCTGGGACCCACAAATTATGTCCCTGGCCCTAAGTGCAGGTCTGCTGTTAACAAACTCACAACAGTTTTGTTTAACTGAAAATGTTTTTATTTCACCTTCATCTTGAAGGATATGTCTAGAATTCTAGATTTACAGATTTTTTTTCCCCTTAGCACTTTAATTTTTTTTTTTTTTTTTTTTTTTTTTGCCGTTCTGGGCAGCTTGTGGGATCTTAGTTCCCCAACCAGGGATTGAACCCGGGCCCACGGCAGTGAAAGCGCTGAGTCCTAACCACTGGACCACCAGGGAATTCTCTAAATATTTTCCATTGTTTTCTGACTTACCTTGTTGTTCCTATATGTAATGTATATTCTTTCCTTTGGCTGTTAAGAATTTTCTCTTTATCACCAGTTTTCAGCAACTTGATTATGGTTTGCCTTGGTAAGGCTTTCCTTATATTTATCCTGTTTGGAATTTGTTGAGCCTCGTGGATCTATGTGTTAAGAGTTTTCATCAAATTTAGAAAAATTTCAGCTATTATTTCTTGAAATATTTGTTCCCTGCCTCCCACCCCCTCACTTCTGGGATTCCCATTTATATGTAAGGTAAACCACTTGATACTGTCCCAGTGAGACTTTTGTTTTACCCTTTTTTTCTCTCTGTGCTTCAGTTTTTGTTTTAGTTTTTGACAATTTTTATTACTACTTATTCAACTTCACTGATCATTTCCTCTGCAGTATCTAAAATCTGCTGTTCAAACAATCCAGCGAAGTTTTCTTTTCATGTGGGGTATTTTTAAGCTCCAGAAGTTCCCTTTGTTTTCTTTTTTATGTCTTCTATTTCTGTACTCATTATGTTCATATTTTGCTTTAAGTTTATGAATATATTTAAAATATCTGAATTGAAGTCTTTCTCTGCCAACTGTATCATGTCTGTCATTTTTGCTTCTGTTTCTGTTAACTGATTTTTCTCCTGATTATGGGTCTCATTTTCAGGCTTCTTTGCATGTTTAGTAATTTTGATTGGATGCTAGACATTGTAAATGTTACATTGTGGCGTGTCTGGATTTTGATGTCTTCATGTAAAAATTATTGAGTTTTGTTTCTGTGGTTATTTAAATTACTTATGAATCAACTTGATCCTTCTGAAAAGCTTTTTTAAAGCTTTTTTTTGTGGTGGTTCTAAAGTAGCCTTCACTCTAGGGCTAGTTAAGTCCAACTGGCAAGCCGTGACCGCCTACTGTTTCTACTGAATTACCCAGGTGTTTGACAAGGCCTCCCTTGTGAAGATCATTGGAAGTTGAACATTTCCCAGACCTTTGTTAACTTCTGGGTGTTAGTCAGCTTTACAGGGTTCCATTAGCTGTTCTTTCCCAGTAATATGTTGTCTAGCCTTGTGCAGTGTTACCTTATGCCTTACCAGCTTAGTATTCAGCCCAAGACTCAAGTAGATCCTGTGTAGATTTCTGGAGCTTCTCTTCTGTGTTGCTCCCTCCTTTCTGATACTGTACCCTGAAGATTGTATTTGCCTCTGCCCCGCCACACTCTGGTCTCTTTTTCCTTAACTCAGCATGGTTACCATGTTCTATGCTGTTTTCTGAAAAGAGCCTCCAGGGTGAAAGCTGGGTCATCTTGGTGCCCACTTCATTTGTTTTCCTTCTTTCAGGGATCACAGTCCTTTGCTGTTATTCAATATCTAAAAGCATTTATTTTACATATAAGTCCAGTTTTATAGTTTTTTATGTTGGAAAGGCAAGTCTAGTCCAATTATTCTATCACACCAGAAGCGAGAGTCTTTTCGGTCCCTTTCATCTGTTTTCTTTCTAATTGAGGTAAAATTCACATAACAAAAATTAACCATTTAAAAGTATATCCTTTCATCAGTTTTTAAGTCAACTTTTAGAATGTTCTACATTCTTCCTATTTGGCCAGATTATATTTAATCAAATAAAATATTTTAAAGGATTTGGAGTGAGAAACTTTCCTTGTATAGACTTGAGTCAGTAAAATAGAACGTTAATATTCTCTTTCTTAAAGAGAATTTCACTTACCTGAATGGATTTAGATTGGTTTCTTTTAAAAGGCTAAGAACACAGAATCCTATATGTGTCAGGTTATACTATAAATTACATCTTAAGCTGATAAACTGTAGTTGTTGTATATCTTGGATGAAAGTAAATACTCAGAAAAGCAATAGAAACCAAGTAAGTCCCCTCATACGAACCTTCAAGTTGCGAACTTTCAAAGATGTGAATGTCTGTTCACATGTCCAGTCACGTAAGTTAGTTCACGTGTCTGGTGTACATTGTCACGTGCATGCATCCTCTACAAGAGGTTGTGCTTTTGTGTACTTTACAGTACTGTATAGAGTACAGTAGTACAGTATCTTTATTTCAAGCCCAGGATGTCCGGAAGCAAGTGTAAAAGCAGTGGTGATCTAGCTGGTACTGCTAAAAAGACCAGGAACTGGAGGCCCAGAGAAAGGACGAAGAGAGACAAGAGGAGGAAGAAGTAACTGAAGAACCAAAGAGATTCATGATGCAGGAAATGGCAAGGGGATTTTCTTTATTTGAGGAGGCACTGTTAGTTTTTGAGGCACAGGACCCGAACGTAGAACAGTACACAAAGGTTAAAGCAGCCGTTCAGAATGCAATCCGGTGCTACCGTGTCATCTATGACAAGAAAAAAAGGGCTACTACCCAGACATCACAGGATTGTTTTTTCAAGAGGGTAGATAGAATTGAATCCATCAAGGAACCAGAACCTGTGCCATCAAGATCAGGTGTGAGTGAACTTGCAGTTTGCCCTCTGTCTCCTGTTGCTGACGATCCTTCACCTCTAGCATCTCCCACCTCCTATCCCTCCTCCAGTCAGTAACTCTTCTTGCCTGTTCACTCGATGCCAGTCCCTGTATGCCAGCTGTTGTACTGTACTACTGTACTTTTCAAGGTACTGTACTGTAAGATTAAAAATGTTTATTTTTTGTTTTTGTTTGTTTTTTATGCATTATTTGTATGAAAAGTATTATAAAGCTATTACAGTACTATATAGCCAATTGTGTTAATCGGGTACCTAGGCTAACTTTGCTGGACTTATGAACAAATTGGACTTAACAAATGTGGTCTCGGAACGGAACTCGTTTGTATATGGAGGACTTACTGTAAAACCAAAGGACATGATTAAGAATCACCTCTTTGGGAACAAAGAGTAGGAAAAAAGAATTGATTAGTAGCCTTTACTCCAAGCATTCTGTTTTATTATACTTTTAAAATCATGCTTAGTTTTTCACATTTATACTTCTTTTGCCCACCTGAGGAACTGAGTTGCTGGTTTCTTCTCTTGAGGTTGCCCATTGTGGTTATCGTGAGCTCTAGCTTCTCTTCGTGTGAGTCCTGCCTGACTTAATAGTCTTTAATAGTTGGAGAGGGCTTCGCTGGTGGCCCAGTGGTTGAGAATCTGCCTGCCAATGCAGGGGACACAGGTTCGAGCCCTGGTCTGGGAAGATCCCACATGCCGCGGAGCAACTGGGCCCGTGAGCCACGACTACTGAGCCTGCGCGTCTGGAGCCTGTGCTCCGCAACAAGAGAGGCCGCGACAGTTAGAGGCCCGCGCACCGCGATGAAGAGTGGCCACTGCTCGTCGCAACCAGAGAAAGCCCTCGCACAGAAACGAAGACCTGACACACCCAAATAAATAAATAAATAAATAAATAAATTAATTAATTAAAAAAATAGTTGGAGAAGCTTTTGACTCATTTTGTAGTATTAAGAGAAGAAACAAAATTTTAAAAATTATTGAAGCTGTTATATTTTCTCAATCTATGTTTCTGTGAGAACTGTTGAAGCAAGGCTGAGAAAGCAGTGTCTAGGGGCAAATATGTGAATAAGTTGGCTTTAGGGAGCTTTCAAAAGATGAAGCTTGGAGAGATCTAGGACTTGAGCACTGGGCCAGCACGTAGGGATTAGAATGTCTACTGATAGTGGAGGTCAAGGCAAGAAACTAGAGGTGAAGGATGGGATATAAAGAATCTTGCAGGCTAGGAGAGCCATAGGGGAGGAGGTGCTGGGTAGCAAAGTGACTCAATTTAATTAGACTAAAAGGACAGTTAGATGTGAGATGCCTGTAAGGGAAAAACAGGCAACTCTTGGTTTGGTGATTCTTATTTTTTGGATAGGACAAAATCACAACTTATGTATAAGAATAGGCAAGCCACATTATAAAGAGTTTAATTTGGCAAAAATTGGAGCTGCGCAATCATGTATAAAGGCAGTTTATAATATCAATACAGGCATCGATCTAATTAGAGTGCATTAAAACTTTTTGGTTTTGAAATAATTTGTCATTTTTTAAAAGCTGCAATGTATTAATACATAGTTAGGAGAAAGTAGCATTTCTCTTCATAATACCTACCTAGATTTAAAGAGTGTCATGTTGCTATGCTACTCTCTTGCCACTGAAACACAATGAATACACATCGCTTATATTTGTATGTGAATTCCATAGATTAGGCCATTTGTTGCCAGTTCTTTTCAAGTTAAACATTTTTTTTTTTTTTTAGCCCAAGCAATTTTCATCTTTTTCTTCTCAGTTTGACACATTCATACTTAAAACACATTAACAAGGGAAGAGTAATGAAAGAGTTTGGGACTGCCAAAAACCTTGACTAGGCTCCCAGGAGAGAGAAAAATACTCCTATCTTGTCTGTAATGAAGAAAACCTGAGTCTAAAGGACACCTTAAAATCCTTAGGAATTCTCTGTAAACATCAGAAACTAGTAAAGGATTTTCAGAGTTTTAATAATGAGCAGTAGAAGCTGATGGGATGTTCAAATTCTATGCATTTGTCTTTTGTGAAGAGTTCTGCCCAACAGCTTTTATATTTTGGGTGCTTTGTTTTGTTTTTTTCCACTCACATGAGTTCAATTTCTTAAGGTTTTTTAGAATGATTTTCTTTGCATCAGACCCTCATCAAAGTTTATTTGCTAGCAAACCTGGTTTTCCTACAAACTTGAAGAAATAGTTTAATTGAAAGTTGATGGTAGTCCTGACTAGCAGTTGCTCTGCCTAGAATAAATTGTGTGTGTGTGTTGTGTATGTATCAGTTTTGGTCAGCTACACTGACAGAGCTGGGCCAAGACATTTTCCTGCCTGTTAATCAAGGCCACACAGACAAAGCTCAAGGAAGGATGACCCCTGCCTCAGGAAGTATCGAATCAGTTGCTATTTTTAAACAGTATACAGTAGAACTTGAGATCAGGTCTTTACTCAGTTGACAGGAAAAGTTCTCTGCCAAATTTTGCATTTGAGGAAACAGTTAATGGTCCTAAATGAGTGAAGCCTCTGTGTGAAAGGAAGGGATGTGACTGTAAGTATTTTTGCTGATTTGGGTCAAGTGTGTGGTGGCAGAGATGTGGAAAGTTCAGTCAGTGACAAAATAGGTTATTACATTTCGAAGTAACTGATAGTTAATGGCACCTTGGATTGTCTTTAGTGACAGTGGTGTGTGTGGAACTCTGTGTTGCTGATAGTAAAGTTGAAATAAGGGTATGTGATGAGCTAATATTATCTCAACGTAGCACTGGAGAAGGAAATCAGCTATTGGTGTGTTTCCAGACTAACTGGCTCTTCCTCTGGATGTATACATAAACTTTTTGGTTATGTGAGATGTATTTCTGTATGCTTTTTATAATACTCTGTTGGACCTTGTTTCATTAACAGAAGGTTTCATAAAGAATTGATTTATCGCAAGATAATATTGTATACTACTATATATAATCTCTTATAAAACCTCATTCTACTTAACTTTAGGAAATTAAATATGCAGAATGTTAAAGCAGACAATTTGAGAAATACCATATTTTCTCTGTAATATTATACCACCATCTTAGGAATGCCTTTATGAGGTTGAATTGCTTAATGGATGACAGGTACATCTTTACATATGAAACGTAAGCAACTTATTTAGGGATAGGTGGGCAGTGTTTCAGTGGAGTTTAAATTAGGAAATTATAAAACTGTGTTAACATATTCGTTTCATTTTAATAGGATTATTCAAGATAAAGTTGTAGCCATTTTCAACAAGGATCGATGATCAGAATTTTTCTTTTTAAAACATTTTCAAGTTGAAGATGAAAGGAAAATACTGGAATTGTTTGGATTCTAACTGACAGGATAAAGAATATAGTGTTTCACAGTTACTTGTAATGGAACCTCAGTAAAATTCATCACTTGTCATGCACCCAACTGGGAACATGGATGTTGGTTTTTCTCGTTCTGCTGCTCATACACTGTCAAGAAGCCACTGCAAAAACATCAAACAAAAAATTTCTCAGTGGGAAGGAAGAACTAATGGTAAATCTAATCCAGATAAGTGCGATCCAAAGGACTTTGGAGTGAGATATAATAACTGTAATCAAGAGACTCTTCTTAAGAGAAATCCTGTTGCTGAGGGAAAGAGCAAAAAGCTGGATGTCACCAACTCTCAAAATGTTGATCAAGGTATTAATGAAGATGCCAAAAGCCACAATCAAAGTGAGGATGAAAGTGAGAAACGTGAATATGATGATACACACTTCTTTAAAAATGAATCAGAATCCAACTGGGTATGTTCTCGGGCCAAACAAATTGAAAGCCAGAAAGAAGTTTTGGATCCAGAGACTTCATTACCTCCAGGAAATTTCTATACCTCACAGATATTGTGGAAGAAAATAGAAGCACTTCCCCCAGATAAAGTCTTAAATTTAGCTTTAGAACATTGTGACTCTTCAGAAAAAGAACTGAATTTCAGAGGTCTGGGTAGTTCATATGGAGTAACAAAGAGCTTAGAAAACATTTACTCTGAACCTGAGGGACAAGAATGTGGACCTTCTATAAATCCTTTGCCAAAACCTCGTAGGACATTCAGATATTTATCTGAATCTGGTGTTATGCCATGTAAAGAAAGAAACTGTGACAGAAAATACTGTGAAAATAATTCTTGTACAGAGTCCTCTTTAGCCTCTTCTCAGGAACCTGAACCAAAGAAATATGGCAGAAAAATCAGAGGGAGATCTAAAAGGTATGTTTTTATTTGAAAGGTAATGATTTTAAGTATTTTCCTTATAGAACTATTGACCTTCTGTTTCCTTTTCAAACCAATTTCCATTTCCATGTGTGGGTTACACCTATAATTTGATTATACAGATGTTGATTAACCCAAGGGGAAAATACATACAAGTGAAACAGTAGGAGTATAGGTAAAATCCAGGACAATCTACTGACATAAGTACCGTAGAAAAACTTCCATTTTATATCTTTAAAAATGTATAGGGGGCTTCCCTGGCGGTCCAGTGATTAAGACTCCGCGCTTCCAATGCAGTGGACGTGGGTTTGATCCCTGGTTGGGGAACTAAGATACCACCTGCCATGCGGTGCGGCCAAAAAAGAAAAAAAAAATGTATAGGGAAACAAGTACATTCTTCTACTTCATTTAGGGCATGCTGGCGTTAACCTCACTTTCTATTACAGAGTGAATTTAATAAAGTACCCAAAGAAGAACATGAATGTAATTGGCTAAAAGCCTCCAGTTTTCTCATGGTGCATATAGGGCATCAGCCTAATTTATTATTCTTAGGTATCTGATAAAACACCTTTGTAATTTTGTACACTAAGTCCTTTTCTTATCAATTTGTGTCTATCATACCAATATAAAGAATACTAGAGTTTTAAAAGATACAACTTTAAAATGTATCTCCTTTCTTAAGGAAATCCTTTGAATTTGAGGACATTCAGCACTTTCGAAATCAGAACTACCAGAAGATTCATGAAGAACTTAGAAGAAATTCTGGCTCAGCACTTTGTTACACACAGTCTGAGGACAATATCTATGAGGATATCATATGTAGGTGTCCACAAACTTTGCAATTAAATTTAGTGAGAATGTAGTTGGTGGAGCCCTTAACTAGAGTATGTTATTTTCTTTTACAATCAAGCATGTCTTGCTCTAGATTTTCCTTTCTAATATTGAAACCTTTGTTGTATAAATTCCTTAATTCTCTAATGGATTTTACAACTAGTTTATTGGACTGTTCAGTTCAGAAGTAGATGTGTGTAGTATGGTATTTTGAGAATTCTTTGAGGTTGGTTGGACGCCTGAGTGGTTTGTGAGCTTAAAGTACCATTGATTTTGAGACCTACATCCCTACAGCAATGTAGAGTAGAAAGCTGAACATATTTAGCCAGTTTTTGCTTTCTTTTCCTTTTAAGTGTAGTCAGTGTGTTCCCATTTAATTATGTTCCTCTAAACTTTTTTTTTTCATTATTTTTCAAGATCCCACCAAAGAAAATCCATATGAAGATATTCCAGTGCAACCTTTGCCCATGTGGAGATCTCCTTCAACATGGAAGCTACCACCCCCTAAAAGTGCTTTCAAGGCACCCAAGGTATAACCAGAGAATTAATATAAGAAAATATTAGAATCTTATTTATGATCCTACAAAAAGGTTAAAATGGTTTAACTAGGGCCAAAACTAAGAGGCACTGAAATGTGGGTTTATTGTTCTTTGTTTTGTTTTGGGGGGAGCAGCACAAAACTTTTCTTTTTTTTTGGTTTTGGGGAGGGGTTTTTGTTTGTTTTTTAGCGCTTCAGAAGACTTGACTACAAACACCCTTAGACCATAAACCTTTTAGTTCGCTATAGTTATCACAGCACTGTAATAGTCTCACATCAACCTGTGGCCTAAATTACCTGTCTGGTCCCTGAAAGCACTCACCAGCCCTGAAAGCAAAGGCTGCCTTGAGTTAATGAGGACTCTGAGCTATTGTTTTCTGGAAATTTGATTACATTGTTGTAGAAGAACTTGGATTAGAAACCCAAGACACTTCTTTACAAACAGTGAAAAAGAAATTACGGTGTCCTCACTTTAGATGATTTTAAAGGAAAGATAAATATTTTGGGGGGATAGCTTTGACTCTGAGAACACAGGCATTACCTAGATGATCTTACCTTAGCAGTACCTCTTCTGTTTTAGCTTCCTTCCAAACCTCAGTTCTTTCACCGGAAGACTATGGAACTGAAGAGCTCACAAGTTTATTTACGGTCAAAGCTCACAAGGGATACCACGTTGCCTGTCACTTTAACTGAATGGAAGCTTTTCCGAGCTGGAGAAGTTGCAAACAGGAAAAGGAAAAATCTTCCAAGGGTAAGAACTCCAGTACTTTGATTCTTCAACTCTTACTTCAGCACTTCCACAAATGCGAATAAATAAACTTTAGACTGAAATGAATAATAGGTTAGAACTGACCTACTGGAATTAGAAGATTTGGAAAGCAGCCTTAAGCTTTAAGTTTTTGCTCATGCAAGAAAAATGCATGAATGGCTTTTGCCAAGGTTTTTATGTGTGTGTGTGTGGATTTGGAAAATTGATTTTAGATGGAGGGCTTCACTCTAGTTACCTTAGTTCTCATTAAAATCAGCTGCCGGTGTGAAGGAAGCCCTAGAACGTCATGTAAAAGGACCTTCTAGTAAGCTGGCTTCAGTGTTGTTCTCACTCATTTGTATAACAGCCAAAGTTAATTCAGTTTTGTGCCTGAGTTTACAGATTTTCGGTAATGACAAAGTATATGCCAAAAATGTCCACTCGAAGGAAAAAAGAAATTTTACGATTACTTGGGAATAGAAATTTTTGCCAATTATATTAAATAAATGACCTCTCTCTCAAGGGAGAAAAGGCAATAAGTCTGTAAATCATCTCAGTGAGAGCCACTGAACCAAAATAAAGAAATTTGGATTATTTGTAATATATATTTTTTTAGGAGAGACATTTAAGAAATTACATGAAAATATTTAAAAACCCTTTATGTTATTTTGTTCTGTAATTCAGAATGTTTTCAGGATTACTATGCAGAAGTAAAATCATTTAAATAGTATTCCTTTCTTTAATCCCATCTGAATTAGCTATGTTCATTTAGCACATGATTTCTATACCTGATTTTAACATTAAACAAAAGTCATAGCTGTTTCTTGGTGTAGTAACTGCTGATTGGTTCCTTGGGAAATATTCTGTTCCACAGTTACTTTAATTCTTCTGATCCATTTCCTGCCCCTCCCTCTTTAATATGTGAAGTGTTAAAGACACAGAGTTTTTTTAAAGCACTAAACTGATCTCTCTGGAAAAAAAAATCTTTAGGTGTTTTTTCTCCTGTGTATGGTGAGGACTGCTTAAAAATCAGAGGTTTAAAGAATTTCCAGGATATATGTATATATAATGCATAACAATCACTTTCCTGTACACCAGGAACTAACACAGAATTGTAAATCAACTATACTTCCAAAAAAAAAAGAATTGCTGGCACAACAAAGCAGCCTCCCACATGTTCCAGAAACAGCAGATCATGTGTTCACAGGGGCTAGAACACAAACACATACGGAATTGTATTTAAGATGTGGTTCTTGGAATAGCATTAACAAATATTTAGAACTTATGGATTGTGGAATTTAATGAGACTCAAGGATATTTGCAGTGCTTTTGATTTCATGCCTCAGTATTTTATGTACTGTGGATCCCTTGAGTACTCAAAGCTTGTTCTCTTTCTGATTATAGGTGAGATGATCCAACTTTTCCTCTTCTGATATTTTCCCAAAGGCTTTTTTGAGAAGTGGGGAAGAGAAAAATGGTGATGAATTCTTGATTGTCAGGCAGGAACAGACTGTTAGCATTTCTACCTGTGACCCTCCTTGGATTAAATCCTTTTAGGATGTTTCATTTGCAATACAAATTGTGGTTTTGGACTATCTTCGGGAACAACATTCCATGAGGAAAGCAGTTTTCACTTATTTCCTCTTTGATGACTAGAGCTATCTCTGGAAGGGAAACTGGTTTCATAGTTTGAAAATAACTGATCTAGTCCATATGCCTCTTCCCTACCCTTCCTTTCTTTCTCTACTGTGGCAATCTGTGTGGGATTGTTTGCTAGAGTAGATTTCCTAATGTTTTATACTGTTTGTGTCAAGTGTGTACAGCAATATGGTTTCCATCATTTCTTAGGAAGAATATTCTACAGTATTTCCTGTAACTGGAAGGTAATTATAGGCTCCTAGCTCATAATCAAAATTTAAATTTTATTACTTTATCTCATATTTCTAGAATAGATAGTTCCCTCTCCTTTGTAACATTTGAGTATACTTTTAAGTATACTTTTCAAATATACATGAATAATTCTACTATTTTTGGTCCTTACGTACCCAAAATACATGTTTGCTCTCATACATCTTTCCTATAGCCCCTAGCAATACCTTTTTATGTTGGGTTCTCTTATTTTTTTTTTATAATGCTAATATTTAAGAATATTGGTAACTTTTCATTTGAATTATAGCTATGAAAATCTTTAAAAGAATAAACTCATCCAAAAATGTGGGAATAATCTGCATATTGGAAGCACATGTTTCTCACATGTTATTTTTCTTGCAGTGGACTGATTCACTGCCTATGGATTGCCAGGATTGCTAGAGAAACAAGGACAAAGGAAAAAACAAGAGCATTTTTCTCAAGCAGCTTTGTTGGTTATCATATTATATAATGTTCCTAAGAACTGTAATTTTGGGCATTAAATTTGTTAAATCAAGATTGATAGTTAAGAAAAAGTTTGGAATTTTAAGAAAAATATACATAGAAAAACTAATCAATTTCTCCTTTTAAAAGTGGCTGTTGATCAACTTTAATTCTTTTCTCTTTTTTAAGCCTAGTCTGTCTGTCTGTCTCTTTTATACACATTTCCCAGAAGCAAAGAAAGAATTGTAATGAATAATGCATATTAAATGGGACATTGTTTTGTACTTGGGCATACTTGAGAATCTCCTATTTTTATGACATGTTTCTAAAATAAATTATAATATTAGTGCTCCCAGTAGCAAAGGAGTATTCCTTTTGACTAAAGCTTTTTAAGCGTGATTATCCTCTCTTTGCAAAAATTCCTGGGAGCAGACATAACTGTGCCTCACCCTGCCTTACAAGTGAGTAAATATCCCACTTCCTACTCTGGGCAAGCAAAAACTTGAGTCCATTGGTAAGGCTTGGTCAATATATGGAGTGCAGTAGCCAGATTTCCTGCATGTTGTGACATGGAATGACAAGCAATCTCTCTAAGAGCCTGTGCTGAATTCCTCTGGAAAGGAAATATCCTTTCCCACTTCTCTTACCCATGTTAAATGGAGTATGTATTAGAATAGCATATCATCTTACTAAAGATAATTTTAGATTCAAAATTGAAAAATGTAAAGGTGTTTATTTATAAAATGGATCTTTCTCTGAACGAGAATCACTAATAAGTTAATATCAAGCTGCAAAACTTGTTGGTGTTTGTTTTAACTTGTACTTTTCTGGTCTTTTTTCAGCTTGTATTGAAAATAGATGATATATTTGAATCTAAGAGAGGGAAGAAGAGGGTAAAGTTACACCTTTACACTGGAAAAGATGTACCTCCCTTTAAAGGTAAGAATTGTTCCAACTGTCCATAGCTATTAGCATATGAGGGGCGAATCATTATATAATTTAATGTTTGATGTGAATTATAATTTTTGGTTTACTTTCCTGTCTATCCCACTTAAACATAAAACTTCTTTAGGCTAAGGGATTATTTCTTGTTCTTCCTCAAATCCCTTTTGTTTAGTTCTGTACCAAGTAATAACTATTAGATGAATAAGTAAATAAATTAAAATATAGTTATAAACCAATGAGACTAATTTTCATGGACAGGTTGCATTCTTATTTTGTAGTACTACTTTGATTTATAGTCTTTTGTCTCTCAGTGGAGAAATGAAAATATTAAGTATATATATACTGAATGTATGTGGTACTCAACCTGTAGTCATCTAATAAGTTCAGTAGTTTTATCCTTCAGATGCCTAGATAAAACTTAGATTGTCTTAATTACGAAACTTTCAACATCTGTAGTGAATTATTATTGTAGAATTTTCTTTACAACTTTAACTTGGTTGTCTGGCAAAGGATGTGTAGAGTTTAGCAGTTTTTGTCTGTGAGATTCATAAGTGAGAAACAACAGCCAAGTCATACCAGAAAAGAATATTTCATATTTTGGCAGACTTCCAAAGACAGAAATTTCTTAATTCCCATTGAAAATCTCTTCTTCATTCTAACAATTACTATGTGAAAATAAACTTCCCCATTCAATAATTCAAGACTCTTTCTTCTTACTTTGTGATGCTTAAAATCATCTCATCACTATTTTATTTATTTATTTATTTTTGGCTGTGCTGGGTCTTCGGTTCTTGCGAGGGCTTTCTCTAGCTGCGGCAAGTGGGGGCCGCTCTTCATCGCGGTGCGCGGGCCTCTCACTATCGCGGCCCCTCCCGTTGCGGGGCACAGGCTCCAGACGCGCAGGCTCAGCAGCCGTGGCTCACGGGCCCAGCCGCTCCGCGGCATGTGGGATCTTCCCAGACCAGGGCTCGAACCCGTGTCTCCTGCATTAGCAGGCAGATTCTCAACCACTGCGCCACCAGGGAAGCCCCCTCATCACTATTTTAAATGTGAGTTTTCATATCTTCAGAAGGAGTTATTACAACATTTCAGCCTTCTCTTCTGTAGAAGAAATATTTCTGGTTATTGTTAATAATAATAGCTACCATTTACTGAATGAAGTAATAGTTTCTTTATGTACTTTATCTGGTGTATAACGTATGACCACACTGGGAGGTAGGGGCTATCCTAATTTTACAGAGGAAGAAGCTGAGCCAGAGGAGGAAGCATCAGTTTGAATCAAGGAACATGATACCACAAAGTCTTAATCTTCTCTATTATGATTGTTTTTCTAAATAACCGCATGTAGCCAATATTATTGTTTTATAGATTAGGAAATAAATTATAAATTACAAATCTTGTGAAATACCAAGATACTGGAACCAGGACAAATTCTTAGAAAACATTATCATTTTCCCATATTAACAGCACTCTATTGATAACTGTATTCACCAGATATGCCACCCTAGGTAGATTATCACCGATCTCTTATTTTATTTGAATGCTTTATAGATTAGGAACATTTTAGTAAATTTGGCTCTAAGAAAAGTTTTTGAAGAGCCAAATCCTTTTTTTCACTGTATCATTATTGAAAAGAAAAAATTCAAGAGCATAAACTGCCAACTTCTAACACATACACACACAAAAAGGAGTAGTCCCTACAAATTTGTTTTCTTTTGCGTGGCTCAAAGGAAATATGCATTTACTCAGTCTCTGTGGCCAACTCCTTCAGTGGACCCGAGGAATTTCTCTCATGCCTGAGGATCTCCTGGCTCAATAGTCAGAGTTCTCAGATTTTTATTTACCTCCTTAAGCTTTTGTCTGTATATCAACAATGCCTCATAGAACCAGATAATTATATTTACCTACTCTGCCAGTACATGCTAGGTTTTACTGAATCTGTTACAACCTAAACAGTTCTTAACTCTCAGTTATCAGGTATCACAAAATGATTTATTGTCCTTCTTCAAAATTATAATTTTGTGTGTTGAAGTCACATTTAAAAAAGGGACAACCTAGTACTTTTTTGATCCCTACAGATTCTCAACAGATTTTCCTATTGGCTTATAAACCCCTTAACCTTCATTCAGTGTCTTGGAATGCAGATCGTCAAAACCCATAGATGTGAATATGTTAAAGCCATTTAAATGATCTTTTGTAAGGTCTTTTCCAGGTAAATTACCTTTCCTCCCTTCCCTCTTTCTTTTTTTTTTCTTTCCAAACACTTCATGGGCTCCCAAGAGGTGCTTGGTGCTAAGGATACAAATAGGACTCAGGAGCTCACAGTGTTTGTTCTTTCATGCTGAACAACATTTTATAGCCCCAGTATACTTTTTGTCATTGTAGTTAGTTTGAAGTTATAAAACCTGTATAGTACACAATATTTAAATACCTGCTTTTTCTGTAACATGTCTTCTGTACCTTTCCCACATATCTAATGAAGAGACAGTATTTTTTTAATGTTCTCTTCTTCCTTATTACAAAATTAAAATGAGCACAGCAAGAAATTACAATAATATAGAATAACATAAAACGGAAAGCCAAAGTTTCCCAAACCTCCTCCTACTACTCTCAGAAAATCTTATGCACATGCAAATATTTTTTCTCCCCAAATAGTTTTATACTATTCAGACTTTGTATGTCTTGCTTTTTAAAAAAATATATAATTAATATACTTTGGAGCTCTTTTGGTATCAATGCATAGAGATCCACATAGCTGTACTGTATTTCTTGGTATAGATGTAAAAGAATTTTATTTAGCTGGTAGACATTTTGGCTGTTTCTAACATTTTATTTAACCTGTGGATAATTAACTTTTATAAATAGATAGGTAGATATATAGATATAGATTTTTTTTCTTCAAACAATGCTGTAATATACATTTTTTGTTTATATATTTTTTTGTATATTGGGAAGAATACATCTGTAGAATAAGTTCCTAGCAGTGTACTTAATCAAAGAACACATACTTTAAAGAACACATAAATTAAAATTTTTATAACTGCTGCCAAATTGTCTCACAAATAGATTTTAATAGCTTAAAAGAAAACAGCTTTATATTTCTATGAAGAGCTTTTGAAAATGGTTTTTTCCTTGTAATCTTCATTAATACTGTGTTTTATTTTTTGCCAGTCTCATGGTTGAAAAGTGTATCTTACTTATTGTTTTAATTTATTAAATTTATTTTATTTTATTAATTATGAATTTGGACAGTTATGTTTATCAATAGTTATCAATCTTTTTCTATAAATTGCCTATTCCTACTCTTTTATTCATTTTTTTTGTTGTGCTGTGTTTTTCCTTATTCATTTGTAACAGCTATTTGAATATTAAGAAACTTAGCCTTGCGTCTGCAATGTGGATTACAAATATTCCCCCAGTTTATTTACCTTTTGAATTTGCTAATGATTTTTTATTAGATTAGAAATTTTACATTTTTATACAATCAAACGTCCATACATTTTTCATTTATGACTCCTAGTCCTTGTTTTTCCTGATACATTAAAATTTTTTCCCTTTCTTTATATTTTAAAATTTTGCTTTAACTTTTCAGACTTAATTTAGAAATTTTTCGTTCACCTGTTCACGATGTTTTGTTTTGTGTTTTGGTTGTTTTCTTTCTTACTTGTTTTTTTTTTGGTAAATTGACAATGTGCCTAGTATTGTACAGAACATTCCCTTCTAAAAACAAAGCCCCTTAGCCTCAAGATACTTAAAATCCAATTGTGGAAAATAAGAGCAGTTCAAAGCCATTTGAGTACTATAAGAATTCAGAGTAAAGTTCAGTTTAGTTTGGCATTAGAGGTGGCTTAGAGGCATCATAAAAGAGGTAGAATATTACTTCATAAACTTATTTGGTAATCTTTCTTAGCCTCACATTTTCCTGTTAATCTAAATTCATAGTGTGTTCCGTATTGAGATTTTTGTTTAGCCAGGTTGGCGTTTTACCTTTGATACCTTACTTGGGAATATAAAGACAACGATATGAAGGTAGAAATAAAATCCACTCTGATCAAGGCTTTCTAAAACTAGTCTGAACTGCTGTTAATTTCTAGGATTAAGAATGAGAGGGGAGGGCTTCCCTGGTGGCGCAGTGGTTGAGAGTCTGCCTGCCAATGCAGGGGACACGGGTTCGAGCCCTGGTCTGGGAGGATCCCACATGCCGCGGAGCGGCTGGGCCCGTGAGCCACAATTGCTGAGCCTGCGCGTCTGGAGCCTGTGCTCCGCAACAAGAGAGGCCACGACAGTGAGGGGCCCGCGCACCGCGATGAAGAGTGGCCCCCGCTTGCCGCAACTGGGGAAAGCCCTCGCACAGAAACGAAGACCCAACACAGCCAAAATAAAAATAAATAAATAAAATTAAAAAAAAAAAAAAAACTGTTAAAAAAAAAAAAAAAAAAGAATGAGAGGGGAACTGAGGAGGGAGGTGGGTATGGGAAGAAGATGGAATGGAATAGTTTCTTCTCTGAGCCTTTTATTCTTTTTTGCACCTGTCCTGCCCTGATACAGCTAAGTGGTTTGGAGAAAGGTTCAGCATCCTTAATTATTCCTTACTCCAAGTAAGTCCCCAGGTCTGTGGAGTTTTTACATTGTTTTCGTCCTCATGTTCTGCCTGTTCTTGTTGGACAATACAAATGGAAGCTCTTTCTTTTCAGGTGAAACCAGTGGGTACGAAAGTGATGCCGAATATCTGCCAAAGAGTGAGTGAGTCAGTGGGGCTGCTCCCTTTCGCGTGATGATCCTGGTTGTAGGTGGAGTGGCACCTACCTTTGTGATTAAGCATGTTTTTTCTACACGAAGTTTCACTTTGTCGGTGATTTCTTCATTATAAGAACCTGCTGAGATTTGGGGAACTAAACAGTACACTGTCAGATGTTTGACAGCATTAAAAATCTCCTGTGGTGTAGTGAGGCAGACCAGTGTAGTTCTTAAGATGGAATGTTCTTCCATCTTAAGAGGGGAGCGGCAGAGCTGCACCTTCAGACATATGTGCAGCAGCCAAAACAGAGTATGTGAGTCATTCTCTGAGGCAAATACTTTGCATTAAATATCTGAGTTTTTCATAGTCACTCATTTGAGTATCTTAGATATCTCTGACATTGGGACAGGAAACACTGATCTGTTTCTTATTCATAGGTATTTATATTCTAAATTATTGTGCCATTTACTTTCTGTTAGAATGTAGAGGATGCCGTGCATTTTTGGCTGTATTTGTTCAAGCAGTCATAGTGCTCTGTATCCTTCATCTAATGGATTTTCACAGCAAATTATTTAGTTTCTGTTTAACTGAAGCATGGAAAAAATAGGAGACCTGAATTATCAAAGCTGAGTACAGGGCAGTTCCAGGTCTGATACTCTGATCTTATGATTAATAATCATGTGCTCCTACCAGTAGCCTAAATTGCTTCAGGTGTTTGATTCTGTAGCCTGACTGAAGGTGAAACTTAAGTCATCATCAGGTTCAGCTTGGATGTGTAAAGATGATTAATTTTGTTCTGTTGCTACTGAGAAACAGGCCCTAAAATTTTCTTGACTTGAACTGAGCCCTTTGGAGTAAGGAAGGTTTGCCTAGAGCACTAAATGTACTGGATAATTTTGGAGAGGCACTCCAAAATTATTATTATTTTTTTTTAATTTTTTTTATTATTATTTTTTTTATTTAAAAATTTTTATTTATTTATTTATTTTTGGCTGTGTTGGGTCTTTGTTGCTATGCACCGGCTTTCTCTAGTTGCAGCGAGTGGGGGTCTACTCTCTTCGTTGCAGTGCGCGGGCTTCTCATTGTGGTGGCTTCTACTGTTGTGGAGCATGGGCTCCAGACGTGTGGGCTTCAGTAGTTGTGGAATGTGGGCTCAGTAGCTGTCTGTGGCTCGTGGGCTCTAGAGCGCAGGTTCAGTAGTTGTGGTGCACGGGCTTAGTTGCTCTGCAGCATGTGGGATCTTCCTGGACCAGGGATCGAACCCACATCCCCTGCATTGGCAGGCAGATTCTTAACCACTGTGCCACCAGGGAAGTCCCCAAAATTATTTTTTAAGTGTTCTTAATATCTTGATCTACATTGTAACTTCTTTGGGGGCAGAATGCATCATATCTCAAAAGAAAGACAAAACAATTAGAGGATGAGTCTTTCCATCATTGGCTCAGAATGACACATAAGCAAATCTCTGGGATGCTTAGACTATTTCTTCTGCAAGTACTGCATTTCCCCTAGTGGAGACTACCCCAAATTATTCAGAATTTAGAGATAAATGAGAATAAAGGATAAATGGTATCCACTTTTGGGTGGGATTGCTCATACTGTTTAAATAGTATGCGTCTATGAATTCTTTCTTTTGAGAAATAGTCTGCTAATGGATACCTTCTTACATGTCATTTTTCTCTCTTGCATTTAGCACCATTTATTGATATAAGTATATGTCCATTATCAGTAATATATGCCAAGGAGAGAAGGGAAAAGAACATTTCTTTAATGTGAGGATAGTTTTTGTTTTAATTTTATCAAACTTGTCTCTTTAGGAACTTACCTTCTATAGGACTCAGTTCTTTTATCAAATCTTTTCCCCCACCTATGATTTCATGGTCCCCAAAATGGCATCTTTTGTCAGGCCAGTGCTTTTACCTGACATTTCCGTGTATCCTGGTGTCATGCCATGCAAGATGGGATGGCACAGAGTATGTGTTGGGACATACATAGGTATCGGTTGGGACACAGAACATCGGTCCCACTGCAGGGCCCCCAGGTGCTTGTGAGAATCTGCACTTGTCCAAGTATGTCATAGCCCTAACAAGTATATCTGGGTGGCAGACATTGGTTAGTCAACATTCATTAGCAACGACTGAGTGAAGACTAGTCCTGCGTGGGTCATGACCTCTGGGTGCCAGAGGGAAGATAGGGCTATAAAGGAAAACAAGACTCCGTGATCTCATCGCAGGTCGCTACAAGTGCATAGCACAACTGCAGCAATCTTCCAAGAGGAATCCTCACTACCAGACCTTAGAGCGGGATCTAATTGAATTCCAGGAGCAGCAGCTGTTTGAACTTTTTGTGGTGGTGTCTCTACAGAAGAAGCCATCAGAAATAAGCTACACTCCCCAGATCATACAACAATTCCCTAGCAAGGTAAGTGCATGGAGGCTGTGAGGCATCCAGGAACGTTTCTGTGTCTCTGTGTATTTATTCCCTCTCTTCTTGTTTACTGTCGTCTCAGTTAGCTTTTACTAATACTGTACTTCTTGTAGGATCCGGTGCACTCTGATGATATCTTGTGTCAGGCATGAGCTGTAACCAAGGGGGAATTAAAGCTCATTATTCAAGTTGGGTTTTTATCTTTTGCTCTGCTATTTACTAAGTGACCTTTAGCAAGTTACAGAGCCTCAATTTTCTCATCCTTAATGAGGGGAGTGATAAACGTGGCAGAGCAGGGTAGCAGTCAGAGCATGGAGTGTAAGCCAGCTATCTGCATTTGCCACTGATTAGCTGTGTGACTTGGAGCAGTTACACTGCTCTGTGCCTCATTTTCTTCATTTGTCAAAGGGGGATAATCTTCATAGTGTCTACCCCATGGAGTTGTGGTGAGGATTAAATGAGCTAATTATAATTAATATAAGGCACTTAGAACAGTGTCTAGCATACAGTAAGCACTATGTAATGTTACTCCCTATTAGTGAGGATTTAATGAGATAATGTATATAACGTGCTTAATCCAGTTCCTTGCACATAGTAACAGTTGATAAATGGTAACTGTTATTAACGGTATTATTTCATTTACAATACCTTTTTCACAAAATAATTCATTCATTTATTCAATCAGTATTTCATAAATACCTACTATTTGCCAAGATTAGGTGCTGGGGATACAACTGAAATAGATCTTCTTGGTCCCTGCCCTCCCAGAGCTTACAAAATAGACCCCAAATGTGGCTCTGAGCTTTGTGGCAGTAAATACAAAGAGCATGATCATTACATCAGGGCTTAACAAACTGATGTCCTCTGAGCATATTTAGCCCACAGATATGTTTTTTGGGTTTGCACAGTAATAAAATAATAAAATTTTTGTTGTCAACTTTTTGTTTAAAAGTCATATTTCACATAAAAATCTGTATTTCTGCTTTGTCCTGAGAAACTAGAAAGACTGCCAACACTCAGCCTACATTCCTAAGTGGCATGAATTGGCTGAAGCTGAGTAAGGAGCAGGACTGACTTCATGGGCATGTGACCAGTGCAGTCACACAAGGCTCCTCACTTGCAAGGGCCCTGCACCCTGCTCCGCAGTCACCGTTGAAGTTCTTAATAATTTTATATTTGAATCTGTGTTTTGTAAGTGAGGAGTGAGATCTGATGAGACAGTGGGGCACGTGCCAAGGTCTTAAAGCCTTGGCTCATGTATGCTGTCACCTGCTGCCGCCTCTCCAGGATGGGTTCTCCAGTTGTCCTCACTCCTACCCCTTGGTTCCCCAGGCCCTGTCTGGCTTCCCCCTTTCAGTCCTCACTCAGTGACTGCTGCCACCCTCTGCACGGGCATGGGGGTGGTCAGGATCAGGCAAGCATTAACCCCGAAGTGTCTTAAGCAACCAACACATGGTAGATCCTTCCCTGCCCTGGGCATTGCTACTGTGTTCAGTGGGTGGCCTGGGGGAGCAAGCCTTTTCACCACCCCCAGTCCAAGTACTAAGCACGTCCCCATGTGGAGGCTACAACCCCTTGAGAGTCACCCAGCTGCTGCAGGTTGGAGTAGTGGGCCCGTGGGAAGGGAGGTCCTTGGCTCAACTTTCCCACCCCTAGTCAGGACACAGAGTTTCAGTCCTGCAGCTGGCCCGAGGGGAAACCCAGCAGCTGGTGGGCCACTTGGGCACCAGATTGCAGGCCAGGGTCCCTGGGCACCTGTGAGGGTCTGCACTTGTCCCCAGGATCCTCGTGCCTGAGGGAGCATGCCATTAAGTAGAAAATCAAAAACCCCATTGCAGGTTGAGAAAGAAACCACAGAAGAAAGTAACAAGTTTTATATTTCATTTTACATTTATTTTTTTCCTGCTTTTTGAACAAGGGACTCAGTTTTTCATCTTGCACTGTGCTCTGCAAATTATGTAGCTGGCCTTGGGAAGGAGTGATCCCTTTAAACAGGGACATTTACTCACACTCCAGCTTACTACTTGGACCACTTCTCTCATTATCTGCTCAGGAACTTTAGGACTTTGGGTTTAAACCCTGAGTTGCATGTTTCACTAGAAAAGCTAGTGAAGGGCTTCCCTGGTGGTGCAGTGGTTAAGAATCCGCCTACCAATGCAGGGGACACAGGTTCGAGCCCTGGTCCTGGAAGATCCCACATGCTGCGGAGCAACTAAGCCCATGCGCCACAACTACTGAGCCTGTGCTCTAGAGCCCTCGAGCCACAACTACTGAGCCTGCATGCCACAACTACTGAAACCCGCACGCCTACAGCCCATATGCCACAACAAGAGAAGCCACCGCAATGAGAAGCCTGCACACCGCAACGAAGAGTAGCCCCCGCTTGCCGCAACTAGGGAAAGCCCGCGAGCAGCAACGAAGACCCAACGCAGCCAAAAAAAAAAAAAAAAAAAAAACTAGTGAAGCACAACTGAACTGAAATCTGAGACATTTCCTGCATGGGGTCTCATTTTTTAAGAAAGTCCTCACCAACATTCCTGCTGTAAATAAATCAATGTTTAATTTCTTATAAAATTCCTCAGTGTGGCCTGAGAGCACAGTGTCACCTCACTCTTTAATAACACAGTACCGTAAGAGTCTAAAATAATGTAACCTAGATAGTCTTGAGAAATCAAATTTCCCATAAAGAGGAGCTTAATTTTTTTCTCTGTTGTTCATCAGTCTTACATTTGCAAAGAGAAATCTCGAGGTTGAACCTGTTTTCAACACAGCGTGAGTTACGGGTTTGGAACCAGATGAGGACCCAGTTGACTCTGACAGTAATTCAAGGATGTCTCTAAGCGAGTTACTTGGTGTTATTGTGCATTAGGCATCTATAAGTCTGGGAGGGCAAGAGCTGCCTGAGCCCCTCATGATTCTGATGTGGAAAACCTTGAATGAAGATGATTGTGAATCATTTAACAATATAAAAATAATAGAATATGACACAACTAAAATTTTGTTAGAATGCTTTTCCATTTCTTAAGAGCTTAATATCTAAGTGACTCCGAATGGCTGCATGTCTTGTTTTAGAAATTAAAGGATAGACCATTGGTATTAGTTACATGAAGGCAATATGGTAATTAGACTTATCTGCTTGTTTTTATACTAATTTTAAAATGTCTTTTGGTTTAACTAAATTTAGACTGTCCTTTAAAGTACAATACCAGACTTGCACAAAAGGTCTTCCATGCTAAAATCTTATAGGAAGTTGCAAACCCATAATTAGGTAGCAAAGATTATATGCTAAGGGAAATGATTATATATGGGGTGGATTCTAAAAATAGTATCTTTTCTAAGTAATGTTCATCTGCCTTTTCAAAACATCTTGGATTATTGATCAGAGAGTGTCTTGAGCTAACTAGGTTTTTGCTATCAGTATATTGTAGAATAGATTTTCATTTATTTTATGTCCCATGATTCATAAAAATATTCTCACTAGTATGTGAATTGTGAATTAAGATTCTTCCTCTAGCTAAGAAACTGTTTTCAATCATTTCTCTTACATCAGATTATAGGATCTTCATAAGTACCCCCTCTGTGTAAAACCAGAATTCTTTTTCCTTAGAAACTCAGTTCTCAGTATGTTTTCAGTGATTACCAGTCTTGGCCTTCCTGTTTTATTAAATAGCACAAAACCACTCTGAGACACCTACCTAGACTTATCAGAGACCTCTTTTCCTAAGACCAGGCTGAGTTTATTTCTGTACTCCGCTTACATAGACTATTAGTCACTTACAGTGTTATTTTTTTTCAGGGTGATCATGGCATTAAGCAATCCAGAGACACTGAAGAGAGGCTCAAAGTTATCCCAAAATTTTGTTTTCCTGATTCAAAGGACTGGGTGCCGACCTCAGAACTCAAGAGGTAAATAGACTACTTTATCTGATTTCTATTTGTAGGACGAGCAAAAGTAGAACCAGAATCTTTGAGAAACAGATAGAGCCAGCAGTGAAGCTATGTGGACTCTGTGGCAGATCAAGGATGCAGTGGGAGGAAAGGAAGAAACAATTAGGACATTTCCTATGTGGGGCTCAAAAAAGAAAAACACAGTGTCAAAGGGAAAACAAGTTTGAGAGTCTCTTCAGTTTGCCAATTCTGCAGAAAAAAAAGTTCCACTTTACATATAATCAGAAATGCCACCAAGTGGACAGAAAAGGAAGAAAGACTTGAACTTAGGGACTGAGAAACAGAGATAAAACGTGGCAATATCTGCATCTTGTATCTCCTTCAAGTTGTTCGAAGAAGCCATAGCCCAGATTGTATGTTCCCTGTCGAACTTGTACGAAGAGGGAGCTCTAGTTTGGAAGGTGTAAGTATATTGAGAAGGGAATTATAAGAAATTGCTTCCCAGTATCTAGAGGAAATTACTATTTTCAATTAATAAACCATCATCGTTTCATATCCTGCTTGTAAATAGATAACTGCTTTGTTCAAAACTGTAATTATTGATCATGTATTTAGGCTGAAAAGCGTGATTATGTGAACCATATCACATGCCAATGACCTGCTGGAAGACAGCCTCAGCCGTTGCCTAAGTAGCTCTGCCCTTCCACCCCACGTTGCCTCCAGACTATGCTCCTGTCTCTCCTAACCAGTTTAGCCTGATCGCCGCTCTCATCTCTGAGCCATCAACCCTGAAGCTTTTGTGCTGTCAGTTGTACTAATTGCATAGGCAGCTTCTTTCTGATTGGCCTGGCTCCTCCATGGTTGGCTTTCCCCCTCCCCAAGAGTTACGTGTGTTTATTCTAGAATGTCTGAAAAATACAGAGGAGTAAATAAAAAGCAGAAATTAAAAATCACTGGCATTCTGGTTACTCAGAGATAATCACTGTAAATGTTTTGAGATGTTCCCTTCCAATCTTTATTCGTGGCCAAATATAGACATATGTATATATTGTTCAGATTTGAATTTCTTTTGCTTGTTAACGAATTTATTTCTTGGGCATCTCTAGGTCTTCATTTTGTAAATTATCTATGCATATTTTTTACCAGTGTTTCTAATGAGATGATAATTTTCCTAATAGTTTTTATGTATTAAGGATATAATCTTTTCCCTATCACAGTTCCATATGACCTCTCAGAACTAAATAGAAGAATTTGGAAGGGAAGAATAGCTTATCAAATTTCTTTATAGTTTACCTATATATTTGACTAAACTGGACGTTCAACAAAAGGACAATAGGCTTGATTAATAACTGGACTGGATAAATAAGAAAGTAAAAGGAGGCAGCGGCATCAGCAGCTCATCACATTCTATTCTCTCACTCCAGTACAGAGCAAGATATTCTCAAGGGCTGGGCATTCTCCCTCAGGAGGAATGTGACTTGCAACAAATATAATATTGCTGCCTCCTCTTACATCACAAAATGACTGCTGTTGGACTCTAATTTTTAATTGCTTGTTCTGAGGAAATGTCATAAGCAGTTGTTTGCATCTCAAACTATTGACTGTTTTTTTCAGTGAAACGTTCTCCTTTGTCTTAACTGGTGAAGATGGGAGCCGGTGGTTTGGTTACTGTAAGAAGCTCTTGGTAAGTCCCAGGCTTGTGCTACAGGCAGCTTTGGTAGAGGAACAAAAGAGTCAGACTAGGAACGTCAGAAACACGATCTCTAGATGAGTTTGGGGGCTACTCAGTGATCTGTGTATTATAAAGAAGCTAGTTAAGCTTTGTATTTTTATTTTATTTATGATTTATTTTCTTTATTTTTTTTGGCTGCATTGGGTCTTAGTTGCAGCACGCAGGATCTTAGTTGTGGCATGTGGGCTTTTCTCTAGTTGTGGCACACGGGTTTCTCTCTAGTTGTACCGTGCGAGTTTTCTCTCTCTAGTTGTGGCTTACGGGCTCCGGAGCGTGTGGGCTCTGTAGTTTGCGGCACGCAGGCTCTCTAGTTGAGGTGCATGAGCTCAGTAGTTGTGGCTCACGGGCTTAGTTGCCCCACGGCATGTGGGATCTTAGTTCCCTGACCAGGGATTGAACCCGAGTCCCCTGCACTGGAAGGAGGATTCTTTACCACTGGACCACCAGGGAAGTCCTGAAGCTATGTCAGCTTTAAACAGTAAGAGCAAGGTGGAGGTTAGCCACAGTGTTCCATCATAGAAACGGTATGGATTTATTTTATTTATTTGTTTGTTTGAAATAGATGAAGAAAGCACTGACATTGTAGCTGAAGTCAGTCTGGTTATATTTGAGGAATGGAGTACAGTGAGCCAATCGAGGGAGCTCTGAGTTACTTCTTGCTTATATGCCGTCACTAAACTGGAATAAATCATACTATCATTGTTTTTTTTTAGTGTTTTCTCATCTTTCAGTGTTCATTGAGAATGAGAGCTTTGGTTCCTACTCTATACTAAGGAGTATTAAGAGGTATTAATAGTCCAAATTAGTAAAGACTTGTGCTGCTTAATTTTTGCTTTGTTGTTGTTGTTGTTGTTTTTTAGCCAGAAGGCAAAGGAAAGCGACTCCCTGAGGTATACTGCATGGTCAGTCGCCTAGGCTGCTTCAACCTTTTTTCAAAGGTGAGTGGAGAATGGGCCCTATGAAAAGTGGTGTCCTTTCTGAGCTCTGAGTAGGTTTTTGTTTCTGATGACTTCACTAGACAATGTTAAGTGGCCTAGACTTTAACATACTACTTTAGAAAGGGTTCCCCATTAGTAGATTAGAATGATGGGTTTGAAGGCTTAAATTTAGACCTCTAATCCAGATGATGTTGCCCCGTCATCCTCATTTTGGTTTGCTAAACCTCCCAGCTTAAAGCAAAACATTGCCTGAAGTTTATCTTGTCTCATGTCTTTCCCAGACACCAAACTGCAGGGTATTATTGTGTCACCTTCTTTGCCCCTGCCTTAGTGATATAAAAAAGGGCTTCTCTTCTAAAATTAAGTTGATTTATTTTACTAACTTTTCTTGGAGATTTAAAGGTACCTCTCAGAGAAATGATGCCTTTAATGAAGTTTTATTGGTTGCAGAAGCTTATCTGTCTTAAAATCTGTTGGTATTATTTTCAAGTTTGTGCACCTAGTTTGGCAGTTCCTTCAAAAGGATTCTTTTATGTTTTTGAACTGAGTCCCTAATTAAAAAAAAAATTTCTTTTGTGTGTATGTAGATTCTGGATGAAGTAGAGAAGAGAAGAGAAATGTCTCCAGCTTTGGTTTACCCATTTATGCGAAGTGTCATGGAAGCTCCTTTCCCAGCTCCTGGATGCACCATCACAGTAAAGAGCTACCTCCCTGGGGCTGGAGATGAGGTAAGTTAGTTCATTTTGAAAAGGTTTGATACCTGCCAAAAAGCAGGCCTTACACTAGTAGGCCTTACCTGATAGAAACCTTAGAGGATAGTTTTCTCTTTTTCATAAACTGCACAGAATATGTTTTGGTCACAAAAGCACTGGAGAAACATCCAATTGATCTGTGAGATAGTTGATGCTAGACCCAGGAACCAGAGGTTTTCTACCATTCGTAGATTGAGCCCCTGCATAATGTCTATTTCAGTGTGATAAATGAAGATTATACGTACTATTGTCCAGTGGGATGAAAGATCTCACCAGAAATTTACAGCCCAAAAATAAGGTATTAAGTCTTGGCATTAGGGCTTCCCTGGTGGCGCAGTGGTTGGGAATCTGCCTGCCAATGCAGGGGACACGGGTTCGAGCCCTGGTCTGGGAAGATCCCACATGCCGCGGAGCAACTAGGCCCGTGAGCCACGACTACTGAGCCTGTGCGTCTGGAGCCTGTGCTCCGCAACAAGAGAGGCCGCGTTAGTGAGAGGCCCGCACACCACGATGAAGAGTGGCCCCTGCTTGCCGCAACTAGAGGAAGCCCTCGCACAGAAACGAAGACCCAACACAGCCATAAATAAATAAATAAATAAAAATAAAATAAAATTTAAGTCTTGGCATTAGTGTAGGCAGCTTCACAAACTCTTTGTAGCAGACCCTCTCTCTTGAATTTAACCTGTAAAAGAATGACAGGATCCATTAGTATTGTCATTAGGGATTGTTTTTCCACCTCAGCTCCCCTGATTCAAATTTTGCATTTCAGTCAATTGAACTGTGCCGACCGCTGGACTCACGATTGGAACATGTTGATTTTGAATGTCTCTTTAAGTGCCTGAGCGTGTGCCGTCTCATTCGGGTCTGTGCCTCTCTCCTTTTGGAGCGGAGGATAATCTTTGTTGCCAACAGCCTAAGGTGAGAAATAAGTAAAATATGTCACTTCAGACTGTTGTTTTACTTGTTCTTACTATTTTAAAATTTGGGCATATTAGAAAACACTTAGGTAGGCTCTCAGTTACCTAACGCTATAGTGACATGGATAATCCAAAAGCTATTTGCATTCGGCTATACCAGTGACTTTTGGGGGTTGCAATTAATTTACCTTCAAAATGTGTTTTGTTTAAACTGTTGTTTAAAATTGGTATTGCTTTTCTAAGTACACACTAGCTTTTAGCAAGATAAATTGTGGGAAACAGCTAGATTGAGATTAAAGATATTCAGTAAATTAAGTTAAAATTTAAATAAAATGTTAAAATTTAATGAGTAATCACAGAATTGTTCATCTGTGATCACTAACTGGCATCACTTTGTAATTCTGTAACGTAATGTCTGAAATGCCCTCCACTGTTGCTCTTTATATGACACCATTTGCTTTCTCCTCTGGCTAGCACCCTGTCAAAATGTGGCCATGCTGTGGTTGCCACCCTGTATCCATTCACCTGGCAGCACACCTACATCCCAGTCCTGCCAGCATCCATGATCGACATTGTGTGCTCACCTACTCCATTCCTTATTGGAATCCTGTCTTGCTCCTTACCACAGCTCCAGGACCTACCCATTGAAGAGGTGAGATGGGAGAAATAGTACCTGTGGAAAAGACTGGGGCACTGGCAGATGAAAACAAGTGATCTTTAACAGTGGTGGATATGTCATTAATTAATAATAATATGTAATTATGATTGTTAATACATTATGCTATCATATTTTTGTATCTGTTTATGAAAGTGAGAAAAATTCTATAGTACACATGAATCTGAAGTTGTATCTTATTTGCAGTATTGAACCGTGGGCTAATTCTTGTGTTATTCTGAATAGGTCTTTTTTTTTTAAAACACCTTTATTGGAGTATAATTGCTTTACAATGGTGTGTTAGTGTCTGCTTTATAACAAACTGAATCAGCTATACATATACATATATCCCCATATCTCCTCCCTCTTGCATCTCCCTCCCACCCTCCCTATCCCACCCCTCTAGGTGGTCACAAAGCACCGAGCTGATCTCCCTGTGCTATGCGGCTGCTTCCCACTAGCTATCTATTTTACATTTGGTAGTGTATATATGTCCATGCCACTCTCTCACTTCATCCCAGCTTACCCTTCCCCCTCCCCGTGTCCTCAAGTCCATTCTCTACATCTGCGTCTTTATTCCTCTCCTGCCCCTAGGTTCTTCATAACCTTTTTTTTTTTTATTTTAGATTCCATATATATGTGTTAGCATATGGTATTTGTTTTCCTCTTTCTGACTTACTTCACTCTGTATGACAGTCTCTAGATCCATCCACGTCTCAACAAATGACTCAATTTCGTTCCTTTTTAAAATGGCTGAGTAATATTCCATTGTATATATGTACCACATCTTCTTTATCCATTCGTCTGTTGATGGGCATTTAGGTTGCTTCCATGACCTGGCTATTGTAAATAGTGCTGCAATGAACATTCGGGTGCATGTGTCTTTTTGAATTACGGTTTTCTCTGGGTATATGCCCAGTAGTGGGATTGCTGGGTCATATGGTAATTCTATTTTTAGTTTTTTAAGGAACCTCCATACTGTGCTCCATAGTGGCTGTATCAATTTACATTCCCACCAGCAGTGCAAGAGAGTTCCCTTTTCTCCACACCCTCTCCAGCGTTTACTGTTTGTAGATTTTTTGATGATGGCCATTCTGACAGGTGTGAGGTGATACCTCACTGTAGTTTTGATTTGCATTTCTCTAATGATTAGTGATGTTGAGCATTCTTTCATGGGTTTGTTGGCAATCTGTATATCTTCTTTGGAGAAATGTCTATGTAGGTCTTCTGCCCATTTTTGTATTGGGTTGTTTGTTTTTTTGATATTGAGTTGCATGAGCTGCTTGTAAATTTTGGAGATTAATCCTTTGTCAGTTGCTTCATTTGCAAATATTTTCTCCCATTCTGAGGGTTGCCTTTTCATCTTGTTTATGGTTTCCTTTGCTGTGCAAAAGCTTTTAAGTTTCATTAGGTCCCATTTGTTTATTCTTGTTTTTATTTCCACTTCTCTAGGAGGTGGGTCCAAAAGGATCTTGCTGTGATTTATGTCGTAGAGTGTTTTGCCTATGTTTTCCTCTAAGAGTTTTATAGTGTCTGACCTTACATCTAGGTCTTTAATCCATTTTGAGTTTATTTTTGTGTATGGTGTTAGGGATTGTTCTAATTTCATTCTTTTACATGTAGCTGTCCAGTTTTCCCAGCACCATTTATTGAAGAGGCTGTCTTTTCTCCATTGTATAGAAGAATAGGTCTTTTTTTAAAAATCATACACAGAAACTACTCTGGGTTAACTTAAAAAATTGTTTCAGATATAAAACACGTATAGATAAATGCCCAAACAAAATGTATAGCTCAGTTAATTATCACATAGTGAATGCTTATGTAACCAACATTGGAATAGAATAGAAATATTATGGCAATGGAAACAGAAGTCCCCATCATGGCTTTTTAATTTAATTTTTTTATTATTATTATTTTTTAAATTTTTTGGCCATGCCGCATGTCATGTGGGATCTTAGTTCCCCCACCAGGGATCAAACCCGCACCTCCAGCATTCGAAGCACGGAGTCTTAACCACTGGACCGCCAGGGAAGTCCCCCATCATGCTTTCTTCTAATCACTGTTCCCTTCCCCACCCCTTGCAAAAGGTAACCATTATCTTGACTTTCATGGTGCTCATTTTCTTGTTTTGTTTATACTTTAACGTCCTAGGCATGTATACCTAAACAATATAATTCAGTTTTGCCTGGTTTTAAGCTTGAAATAAATGAACTCATACAGTATTTTTTTTTCTTTCTTTCTTTCTTTCTTTTCTTTTTTCAGTCTGGCTTCTTTGGAGCAACATTATGTCTTTTTTTTTTTTTTTTTTTGGCTGCGTTGGGTCTTCGTTGCTCTGTGTGGGCTTTCTCTAGTTGCGGCAAGCGGGGCTACTTTTTGTTGTGGTGTGCGGGCTTCTCATTGCAGTGGCTTCTCTTGTTGTGGAGCACGGGCTCTAGGCAAGCGGGCTTCAGTAGTTGTGGCATGTGGGCTCAGTAGTTGTGGCTCATGGGCTCTAGAGCGCAGGTTCAGTAGTTGCGGGACGTGGGCTTAGTTGCTCCGTGGCATGTGGGATCTTCCCTGACCAGAGCTCGAACCCGTGTCCCCTGCATTGACAGGCGGATTCTTAACCACTGCGCCACCGGGGAAGTCCCCAACATTATGTCTTTAAGATTCATCCATGTTTATGGGTTTAACAACAGTAGTTTGATTATTCTAATTTTGTATAGTATTCCATTGTGTGAATGTACCACAATTTTCTTATCCATTCTACAGTTGATTGACATCTGAGTTGTTTCCAGTTTGGAGTTATTATTAATAATGCTGCTATGAATATTCTTGTTCATGACCCTTGGTACATATGTGCATGCAGTTTTATGGACATATACTTGAAAATGGAATTGCTGGACCATAGAGTAAACATACCTTCAACTTTAGTAGGTAAAGTCAAGCTTTTCCAAAGTAGCTGTGCCAAGTTAAACTTCCTCCAGCACTGTATGAGAGTTCCTGTTGCTCCACATCCTTGTCAGCCCTTGTTGTCATCAGTTTGTGTAATTTAGCCTATCTGATGGGTATGTAGTTGTACTCTCATTGTGGTTTAATTGGCAGTCCTTGATTATGGTTGAGGGTGAGCATCTTTCTATATGTTTATTGGCCATTTGAATGTCATTTTTGTAAAATTCATAGGCTATATCCTTATACTGAATTGTTTACTCTCACTGATTTGTAAGAAGCCTTTTTATAGCTTCTTTTATAGCTCTGGATATGAGCTCCTTTGTAGCTTGCCTTTTCATTCTCCAAAATGGTGTTTTTTAAATACAGAGATGTTCTTAATTTTAATGAGGTCAGAATTATCAATTTTTTTTTATGGTTAGTGTTTTTATGTGTGTGTTTGTGTGTGTGTGTGTGTGTGAACTGCTTAAGTTTTTCTTTATATTAACTTGATGGACATAGCCTCCTATATTATCTCTTGGAAGCTTTATTATTATGCCTTTAATTTTTGTTTCTGAAGTTGGGGGCTTGATTTTTTTTTTATATAATAAGAGGTAGGGGGAATTCCCTGGCAGTCCAGTGGTTAGGACTCCCTGCTTTCCCTGCTGAGGGTGTGGGTTCAATCCCTGGTCAGGGAACTAAGATCCTGCAAGCCACACAGTGTGGCCAAAAAAACAAAAAAAGGAGGTAGGGGTGGTTTCATTTTTTTCATATGGATAGCCAACTATCCCAGTACCACTTACTGAAATAGCTCTTCTTCACTATTACACTGATGGGTTAACCTTTTTTTCTCCCCCAGTTTTATTGAGATATGATTGACATATAACATTGTATTAGTTTGAGATGTACAGCATAATGATATTATATGATATATGCATATATTTCAAAATGATTACACAGTAAGTTTAGTTAATATCCGTCACCTCACATAGTTAGAAAATTTTTTTTCTTGTTATGAGAACTTTTAAGATAGACTCTTAGCAACTTTCAAATATACAGTATAATATTATTAACTGTAGTCACCATGCTGTACATTACATATCCAGAACTTATTTATCTTATAACTGGAAATTTTTGCCTTTTGACCCCCTTCACCCATTTCATCCATCCCCCACCCCCACCTCTGGCAACCACCAATCTGTTCTCTGTATCTGTGAATTCAGTTGTTTTAGATTCCACATGTAAGTGGTATCTGTCTTTCTCTGCCTGACTTATTTCACTTAGCATCCATGTTGTCACCAATGGCAGGATTTCCTTCTTTTTATGGCTGAATAATATTCCATTATGTGTGTGTGTGTGTGTGTGTGTGTGTGTGTGTGTATGTATACACACATACCACATCTTTATCTAGTCATCTGTTAATGGACATTTAGGTTGTTTCCATGTCATGTCTGTTGTAAGTAATGCTGCAGTGAACACGGGGGTGCAGCTGTTTCTTCAAAATAGTGATCTTATTTCCTTTGGTTACATGCCCAGAAGTGGAATTGCTGAATCGTGTGCTGGTTCTATTTTTAATTTTTTGACGAACCTCCTTACTGTTTCCATAGTGGCTGAACCAATTTACATTCCCATAAAGAGTGCACAGTAGTTCCCTTTTCTCCACATTCTTGTCAGTATTTGTTATCTTTTGTCTTTTGTTGCTAGCCATTCTAACAGGTGATGATATCTCATTGTGGTTTTGATTTGCATTTCCCTGATGTGGAATACCTTTTCATGTGCTTGTTAGTCATTTGTATGTCTTCTTTGGAATAATGTCTATTCAGTTCCTCTGCCTATTTTTTAATTGGATTGTTTGGGGGTTTTTGGCTATTGAGTTGTATGAGTTCTTTATATTTTGGGTAGTAACCCCTTATCCAATATATGATTTGCAAATGTTTTCTCCCATTCTTTATGTTTCCTTTATATTTTATTGATGGTTTCCTTTGCTGTGCAGAAGCTTTTTAGTTTGATGTAATCCCACTTGCTTATTTTTGCTTTTGTTGCCTTTGCTTTTGGTGTCAAATCCAAAAAATCATTGCCAAAACCAATGTAAAGATGCTACCTCCTGTGTTTTCTTCTAGGAGTTTTATGATTTCAGGTCTTATGTTTAAGTCATTAATCCATTTTGAGTTGATTTTTGTGTATGGTGTAAGATAGGGATCCAATTTTATTTTTTGGCATGCAGCTATCTGATTTTCCCAACACCATTTATTGAAGAGATTGTCCTTTCCCCATTTTATATTCTTGGCTCCTTTGTCATCAGTTAATTGACTAGGACTTCCCTGGTGGTCCAGTGGTGAAGACTGTGTGCTCCCAATGCAGAGGGCCTGGGTTCGACCCCTGTCAGGGAACTAGATCCCTCATGCCACAACTAAAGATCCCATGTGATGCAACTAAGACCCAGTGCAACCAAATAAATAAATAAAATTTTTAAAAAAAATTAATAAGAAAAAAGTTAATTGACTATGTGTGGGGTTTATTTATGGACCCTCTATTCTGTTCCATTGAGCCATGTGTCTGTTTTATGCCAGTACCATACTGTTTTGATTACTATAGCTTTGTAATATAGTTTGAAATCAGGAAGTATGATGGTCTCTACCTTTATTCTTCTTTCCCAAGATCACTTTGGCTATTTGGAGTCTTTTGTAGTTCCATGGAAATTTTACAATTGTTTGTTCTCTTTCTGTGAAAATTGCCATTGGAATTTTGATAGGGATTGCATTGACTCTATAGATTGCTTTGGGTAATTTAGACATTTTAACAATATTAATTCTTCCAGTCCATGAGCATGGAATATCTTTCCATTTATTTGTGTATTGTTCAGTTTCTCTCATCAGTGTCTTATAGTTTTCAGCACAGATATCTTTTACCTCCTTGTTTAAATTTATTCCTAGGTATTTTATTCTTTTTGGTGCAATTGAAAATGGGGTTGTTTTCTTAATTTATTTTTCAGACACTTCATTGTTAGTGTATAGAAACACTTCTGATTTTCGTATTAACCTATTTTTTTAACTTGTTATAATGGAAAATTTTAAACATATGTAAAAGTAAACAAAAGAGTAAAATAAATCCAATCACCCTCCTTAAATACTTACAAAGTTTTGGCCAATCATACTTCTGCCTCTCTCCCATAATATTTTGAAGTATATCCTGACATAATTTCATAATTCTAAATATTACAATATGAATTTCTATAAGGTCATTTTTAACATAATCACAATACCATTATCACACCTAAAAAATTTAATAACAGTTCCTCAATATCAGAAAAATTCAGTATTCAGCTCTCTAATTATTTCATAAATTTTTAATAGTTTGAATTAAGTTCCAAATAAAGTCCATGCAGTACATTTGGTTGGTGTGGTTTTTTTAGTCTCTTTTAATCTCTAGGTGTGCTGCCATCATTTTTTTTTTTAACTTGAAATTCTTTTTACTTGTGTTGATGAGTTAACTTTTAAATGGGCTAAAACTTTAAGTTAGTGTATAATAATATTGAATCACTTTATACACCTGAAACTAATATAATATTTAAGTCAATTATACTTCAGTTTTTAAAAAAAGAAAGAAAACAAAACAAACAAACCTTTAAGTTTATTTAAAACTATTCCCATTTGCATGAAAGAATCAAAACACTCTTCCTGATCTAGCAATGTCTAATGTATTTCTCTGTGAATATCTCTGGTTTAACTTGTCTGGCTCCTTTATTCCATAGGTGCTGATAGTTGATCTCTGTGCAGACAAGTTCTTACAGGAGGTGAGTGACAAAGGAGGTGATTACATAATGTTTAGGTATAATTGGCCAGAAAATATGTGAAAGTACTTAGAGAAGGTGACTCAGGCAAGACTTTTATAGTTTCTACACATACTTGACTTGACACTGCGGCCAATCATACAAGATTGACCTGAAAAATTTGGTTTGGGTTCATAGCTGACTGTCCCAATTTAGGGAAGGAGGAAACAGATTAAATGTCATTCTCAAAAGAGGTAACCCTCCCTTCAAGTCTTATGGGTTGAAGTATAGGTCTCTAATTTAATTAAATTTAACAAGCATTCAGCACCAATTATTTCTAGATATTCTGTTAGCCAGTCAGAAACTAAAGATGAGTAAGATACTCAGTTTGATCCCTCAGGCCTTATAGTTTAAAGGGGAGGGGAGAGGGAGCAGACATAGCCATAAAGTTTTAGAAATGGTGTAATAGAAACTTATACAAGATACAGAAGGGGCAGAAAGGAAGTGGTCACTTATTCTGGATAGTGAAGTGGAGAGGAGAGTTAGTAAAGCCTTAGAGCAGCCCTCTGTATGTAACCTGTATATAGGTTTGTGAGCACTGAGAGCAGGGTGAGAAGAATGTTTCCCAAGACTGTCTTTTTTCAGAATCAGTCAGCTCATCACATGTGAAGCACCATTTATTTCGGGATGATCTTTGTAATATAGCATAAGACTTGGAGATGAGAAACATTTTGTGGGAAAGTACCAGAAAATTTTATAAGGCATATTATTTGTTTTTCTTAAATGTAATGAAGATGTATACACCATAAGTTTTGTGGATTCTGCTCAATGTAGGGAAGGAAGCTTGAGACTGACTCTTCAGCCAAAATATATACAAAGCCACCTGTGGAACTTGAGGGACTTAAATAGGGCATGTTTCAGACTTTCTCTCTCAAAGCTCATGAAAATCTCAATTTCTTCCCTTAAGGTATCTGATGAAGATGAAATTCTACCACCTAAACTCCAAGCTGCCCTGATACAAATTTTGGAAGAACGAAATGAAATTTTGGCTCAGGAGCAGAAGTTTTTACAAGGTATGAGACAAGTGGTCTGAGGATTTAAGGTCAAGGCAGTAAATACCAAATGCCCAGCACCCTGCCAAAGCATATGCAATAGTAGTATGAGATTGCCTGTGCCTTCATAAGCTTATAGTCAGCTTTCTTGCTCGCCCTCAGATGTGCCAAGTCCCCTTCTATTTCAGGACTTTTGCACTTGCTCAGTTCCATGTATGGAATGCTCTTCCCCTAGATATCCACATGGCTCCTGCTCTTTGTTCTTGCAGGCCATGCTCAAATGTCGCTTTCTTAGTGAAGCCTTTTCTGACTGTCCTGTTTAAAATTGTTCCTGTTCCCTTAGCACTTCCTATCCTCCTCCCTGACCTTATTTTTCTCCATGGCTTTCATCACCATCTGATGTGCTAAAATGTAAGTTCCATGAGAGCAGTGACCGTCTATTTGTTTTCTATTTCCAGTTCTTTAAACAGCATTCAGTAAATAGGTATTCAATAAGTATTTGTTGAGTAAAAGGATGAATGATATTTTCTGGGTGGCTTACTCTGTGCCAGGCATTTTTTTAAGCACTTAGCATACATCTTATTTCATCCTTGTAATATCTTTATGAAGCAGGTGTTATGATTTAGTCTCCATTCTACAGGTGAGAACACTAAGGCTGTTTACCAATGGGGAACATTAGAGAAGGGGCAGGTTTAGAGGAGTAACTAAAAGTTCAGTTTTTAATACTAAGTTTGAGATACCTACTGGACATCCAATACCTGGCAGACTTTCAGCTGGAGATAATCAAGTAGGCATTTATATACATGAATTTGAGATTCAGAGGAAAGATTTGGGCTAGAGACATACATTTAAAAGTTGCTATTTTAAAGCTGTGGGACCAGATGAGATAGCCCAATAGAGTAAGTATAGAGAGAAAATTAAAAAGATTTAAGGACTGAGCCCTGGTTGGGAATGATGTGCTTAGATTTCAACTTTTGGTAGTTGGGAAGAGGAGAAGGATCCAGCAAAGGAGACTAAGAGGAGCAGCTAGTGAAGTAGGTGAAAAACCAGGAGTATGTGATATTGTAGAAACTGAGTGAAGAAAGTATTCCATGAAGGAAAGAGTAAACAGTTATGTTTTTTTGTTTTTATTTTTGTTTTAATTTTTATTGGAGTATAGTTGCTTTACAATATTGTGTTAGTTTATACAGTACAGCAAAGTGAATCAGCTATATGTATACATATAGCCCCTCTTTTTTGGATTTCCTTCTCATTTATGTCACCACAGAGCACTGAGTAGTTTCCTGTGCTATACAGTAGGTTCTCATCAGTTATCTGTTTTATACATGGTATCAGTAGTGTATATATGTCAACCCCAATCTCCCAATTCCTCCCCCCTCCCCCAACAGTTATGTTTAATGCTGCAAAGAGGTCCAGTAATATGAACACTGAGAATTGACCAGTGGACTTGACAGTGGGGAAGGGCTCTGGAGACCTTGGTAGCAGCAGATTCAGCGAAATGGTGGGAGGAAAGCAAGGTTGGGGAAGGTTCAAGAGAGAATTCCAATGACATTCAGCTTTCAGTAAAATTTTAATATAAGTACAAAGGGTCAAGAATAGCTAAGACACTCCTGAAAAAGAAGAAGATTGAAGGGCTTGCGCTACAGAACATCAAGATTAATTATAAAGTCATAGTAATTAAGATCGTTTGGTTTAGGTACAGAAATAAACAAATAGAGCAATAAAAATGGAAAGAATAGAGAATGCGCATGCATAAGGAAACTTGATTTGTGTCAGTCAGCACCAGCATTGAATATCAGTGGGAGAAGAATGAACCATTCAGTAAACAATTCTAGGGCAACTGGTTTTCCATATGAAAAGAAAGGGATATGGATCTATACTTCATGTTATACACAGGATTAATTCGGATGAATTAAAGACTTAAATGTTAAAAGTAAAACATTAAAAATGTTTAGAGATTTCTCTGGTGGCCCAGTGCCTAAGACTCTGTGCTCCCAATGCAGGGGCCTGGGTTCCATCCCTGGTCAGGGAACTAGATCACAGATGCCACAACTAAGGGTTCACATGCTGCAACGAAGAAGTCCGCATGCCACAACTAAACATGCCTCAAGAAAGATCCTGCATGCCGCAGCTAAGACCTGGCACAGCCTAAATAAATAAATTTAAATGTTTAGAAAATAGTAGAAGAAAATATTTTATGTTTGGGGACAGTAATGGATTTCTTAAATGTGGCACAAAGAGCACAAACTATAAAGGATAAGATTGATTAATTTGACTATGCTAAATTTTAAAAATTTCTGTTCATCAAGGGACACCATGGAAAAGAAATAAAAAACAAGCTATAAACTAGATGAAGGCATTTTCAACAAATATAACTAACAAAGAAATAGTATCTAGAATTTAGTTTTAAAAATTCCTACAATTTAAAAGTAAAAAGATGAACAGCCCAAGAGGAAAATGGGGGAAAGATATGAACAGTCATTTCATAGAGGAAGAAACATGAAAGGCCAATAAATACATGAAAAGATACACAACCCCATCAAAATCAGGGAAATGTAAATTAAAACCACAGTGAGATACCATTTTATACCCACCATATTGGCAAAAATTTAAAAGTCTGACAGTATCAGGTGTTGATGAGAATGTGTTAATTACTTCAACCCCTTTGGAAAAACAATTTGGCATCATCTAGTAATGTTAAAGGTGTACATATCCTGCAACCCAACAATTCCATTTTAGATATATACACAGAGAAACTCTTGCACATGATAACTAGGAAACAAGTACATAATTTTTATAGTGGTATTGTATGTGATAGCAAAAACTGAAACAACCTAAATGTCCACTGACAGGAGAATATAGCATTAAAAAAAAAAAAAAGCTTAAAAACACACATTTCAAGGATCCGGCGTGCCACAACTAAGACCCGGCACAGCCAAATTAATAAATAAATAAATAGTTTTGAAAAACCACGTTGAATTAAACAGTAAGTTGCAGAAGAATATAATGTTTTATATAATGTTCAAAGACATACAAAACCTAACAATATGTTGTTGGTGTTGGATGTGTATGGTAAGACTGTAATGTAAAGCAAATGATATTCACAAAATTACAAATAATGGTGACCTTCTATCGGAAAGTAGGAGAAGAACACCACTGAGAGGGCATCACACAGGGAACTTCAGAGATACACATGATGTTCTATTCTAAGCTTTGTGGTGGGCACTTGTGTGGTCATCTCACTGCTGATCTTATGAAATATTCATACATGTTACAAGAATCTATAAAGTTATTCATTAAAACAGAAACAAAGAATGGAAGATAAGTTATAGAAAAACATAATTTTTTAAAGAAAGGGAATTAGGTGTAAGAAAGTAGGTACAACAGGTATAAACAACTCTTCCAAGAAATTTTTTGCTGCGAACTGGAGGAGAGATGGGACAGTAACTGGAGGCGATGGGAGAGTGGGGCAAAAGCGTTAACGATAAAGCAGTGATGGAGTCTCAGCTGCAGAAAGAAAGAGATGAGAAGGAAGTCTGTTGAACAAAATATAACAAAAATCTAGATTAGAATAAAAATGTAGGGACTTCCCTGGTGGTCCAGTGGTTAAGATTCTGCTTTCCAATGCAGGGGACATGAGTTCGATCCCTGATTGGGGAACTAAAATCCCACATGCTATGGGGCAACTAAGCCCACGTGCCAGAACTAGAGAAAAGCCCACGCGCTGCAGCTAAGACCTGACGCAGCCAAATAATAAACATGAAATTAAAAAAAAAAGAATAAAAATGTAATGTCGGAAGAGAGCTCAGAAATTGCCTAATCAGCCACCTCATTATACAGATATGGAAAGAGAGGCCATGAGAGGTAAAGCGAGTTGCCCACTATTATACAGCTGCTTCATAGTAGAAGTCTGATTAAACCTGGGTCCCGGATTCCCAGTCAGCCCATGGAAAAAAGCAAGAGACATTGTGAGGAAAAGAATACTATTTTGATATGGGAGGAAAAGGAGGAGTCTAAGTTGAACCTGAGGTTTGAGCCTGGAACCTGGAAGGCAACACATTGTGCTGTATTATAGTGGTTAAGAATCACTTGACTTGGGAGTGCGGCAGCTTCTCCACGGTACTGGATGAGGTGACCCTGGAGAATGTCTTTGATTTGAGCCTCAGTTTCCTCAGCTGTAAAAGGGAAATAATAGACTTACCTCACTGAATTATTTTAAAATTTGTAAAAGCACTCAAGACATTATTATTTATTATGGAATAATCATGATGCAATATGAAATGAGAAAGTTGAGAGAGAAACTGATTTGGTGGAGAAATATAATGAATTTGGTTTTTGGCATGTATTGTTTATTTGATTTGTAGTCTACCAATTTCCCAAAAGGACCTGAGATGGTGACTTTTTTTTTTTTTTTTTGGCTGTGCCGTGCAGCTTGCGACATCTTAGTTCCTTGGCCAGGGATCAAACCCATGCCCTCAGCAGTGAGAGCACAGAGTCCTAACCACTGGACCTCCAGGGAATTTCCTAGATGGTGACTTTTAGACAAATGGAATGTAAGTGCTAATGGGACAGCCAAATGATGATCACCTATAGGTAGCCTGAAAATGTAGAAAGTGAATTTTGGTGAAATATCAGGACTGGAGATCTGAGGTTGAGAATTATTGACAAAGAAAGCCAGCTTTCTCTCTCTATACCAGTTAGCTCTTTAAGGAAAGGAATGTTGAAGAGAAGGGGTCCAAAGACCATGCCTAGGAAGAAGAAGAAGAGGCAAGAGCAAAACAAATGTTTGGTCATAAAGGCAGGAGAGGAATCAGGAAATCAGGAGAGCATAAAGTTGTGGGAGACAAGAGGAATGAGGAGGAGGTCAGCACAAATGCAGCAGAGAGTTTAAAGGAGGATAAAAATAGAAAAGGAGATTAAATTTGGCTGGTTCTCACTGGTGGCCTTTGAAAGAGCCGTTACAGTGAAATCACAGATGTGCAGACCACAGTATGCGTGGGAAGAACATGAAGGTAAGGATATAAGCCATTTGCTTTTTTTCAGGTCATGAAGAGTACAAGAAAGCTAAGAATGAGGATTCCTACATTTATTCTCTGTCCTTTAATCTGTGATCCCCTAGGCGTCACTTTTATAACTGGAGCCAGTGTCCCTATAAACACAAAACTTAGGGGATTTTCCGCCCCCTTCTTTCTTTTTTCGTTCATTTAGCAGAAGATGTGACACTCAACTCTCTGGTGTCTGAAGCATTTGTCAGGTTTTTTGTTGAACTGGTGGGACATTATTCTTTGAGCATGACTGTCACTGAGCATGGGGAGCGTGTATTCCAAAGGGAGCCATTCCGTAAATCCCACACCTCCCGAAGTGTACGCCACTTCCTGGATCTCTTCATGGAAACTCAGATGTTTGCAGGATTCATCCAGGACCGAGAGCTTCGGAAAAGTGGGGTGAAAGGTCAGTTTCATCATAAAGTTCTCCCTCTGTATTTAGTGAGTACTTGAAAGATTTGAAAATAATATAAACAAAAAATAGCATAAAGCTACAAGGGCTCACTATGAGTTGTTTATTATGGGAAACATTTATTTTGTGATATTGTTTTAGCTACGGAAGTACATTGGTAGTGAGTACAGAGTTTTATTCAATTGATTTTCAGTCTTGAATGTATGGCAGTTTCACCAACGTGAGTTTTTCTTGTAGGTTTGTTTGAGGTCCGGGCCCTCCAGTATTTGGAAACAATTCCTGAGTCTGAGCCCAGTGGAGTGAATAGGATTTTGCGGAGTCTTGGTAAGTTGCTGTGTTTTCCTGTTAGATAAATATAGTTAAAAAAAAAAACAACTTTTGCGGTAAGCATGCCTCATCACAAAAGCTTTATAATCACATCAACAATATAACCTCAAGGAGGGTGACCAGAAACCATGACCCTATTTCCAAAGTGTTTTGGAGAAAGACAAAACTCTTTCTCAGAGGTTAGGATTCTCCATCAGTCGTCCATGGGGCTGTTTTCCTCAGATGAAGCTCCCTCATGATATAAGAATTTTGCATATCATGATTGTTAATCTTTTCTAGGCCACATCCCTGGAAGAATCTTATTAAAATCTGCACCTTTTCCCAGAAAAATATACTTGGAGCATACAAACAAATTATGCATATAATTTTAGGGTGTTAATGGACCCCCTTGAAGCCCATCCATACACTTCAGGTTAAAAATACCTGGTTCAGAGGGCATCTGAGGCAAAAGAGGATTTCCTGCAAGTCTCTAATTTTACTCTTCATAAGGAAACACAGTTGTTTATGATTTTTCAATTATAGTTAACTTTTAATTATCCAGTATGATGTAGGAGAACAGTGGTGTGGTAGCCCCAAACAATGAAGAACCTGTATTCTATGGTATTTATATTGATCTTTTAAATATATGCCCCCCTAATTAAAATTAGCCCCTAAGTAGCTGAGAGACCATGGACAAATTATGCCTAGGGCTGTTATTTCATCTTTATACCGTGGTGTTGGATTAGATCAGTGGTTCTCAGCTCTGATTACAATATTATAATCTCTGGGGAACTTAAATGAAAATCCAGGGAATTTCCTGGCCGTCCAGTGGTTAGGACTTCACGCTTCCAATGCAGGGGCACGGGTTCAATCCCTGGTCAGGGAACTAAGGTCCTGCAAGGCGTGTGGTGCAGCAAGAAAAAGAAAAAACAAAAAGAAAATCCACCCCCCACCCCACACCAGGCTCCACGAAATCTCTGGGGAGCAGGACAGCTGATTTTAACCTACAGTCAGGTTTGAAAACCATGGGATTAGATGATGTCTCAGTTCTCTTCTACCTCTACAATTAGAAATGTGGGGATTTTGTGTGTGTGTGTGTTTGGTTTGGTTTGGTTTGGGATTTTTTGGTGGTTAAACACATCAACTGATAGCTTGAGATGGCAGCTTACTTCTGGGCTGTTCTGAATGACTAGGTTTAATCCCTTGCCTCAAATAATGTATAATAAATAAAAATGAACTAATGAGAGTTCACTCTACTTTTTTTCCTTTAGGAAGTAAAATGAAATTTCTGCAGAAGAAATGAAATCTTTGATTGACAGCCTCCATCCTAAATAGAACAGAAAGTGACAAAGAAACTATTTTTCCAAGAGTCAAGATGCCCTGAAGTATTCTACAAAATCTTTAAAGTTGAAAGGTTACAGAGCGGGCCAGGTTCTCGGAGGAGGATTCTCCTGTTGCTGCTGTAGTAATCACTGGAGAATTGTTGGGAGTAGTCTGGAACCAATGCTCCCTTTACTCTGCCTCCAGATTTTTTTTAAGTGGCCTTTCTTTTTGATTCTTGAGCTCATTCTTTGTGTTTTGAGCTTAGTCTATGAAGGCACTTGTCTTTTACAAGAAAGAGGTGGTGTTGCATTTTAAAAACAGCTCAAAGATGAGCACAATGAGAAAAGTGCTGCATTTAAGGTACTACGGAGGCATGACAGAAGTAGAGGATTAGCCCTTCACACATAATTCTCATCACTGAAATACCATGGCAGCTTTAAACCTATGGGCTGTTTGAGCTAAGGACTATACTCATCTGTTTTTTTTTTTTTTTGGTCTAATGCTCTGTCTAGGGGAATCTCACTTACGTGGAAGCCCTATGTATTATCACTGTTATTGAGTATCTTATAAAAATAGACATTTTATAGCTCCTCCTCCACTTTGTGTGGCACTTGGGTAGCTTGTCCCACGCATGTCAACATTAAACTTTGGGGAATTATAGCTAATGGGGGACTTCCCTGGCAGTCCAGTGGTTAAGACTCCACGCTTCCACTGCAGGGGGCACGGGTTTGATCCCTGGTCCAAGAACTAAAATCCCCCATGCAGATTCCACATGCCACGTGGCATGGCCAAAAACAAGAAAAGAAAAAAATATATACCTAACAGGAAAATGTCCTTTAAGGGCATGAGAACTACCTTCCTTTTTAGTGTCCACCATGTGCCATGAATGGTACATGTATGTCATCTTGTTTAGTCTTTAAATCAACTTTATGAGATACTTGCATCTGCATTTTACTAATGAGGAAAATGGAATTCAGAGAGTTTAAATAACTTTAAACTGAAGCCAGGACTATTAGTTTATGAACACATAGAAAGTTGGTTATTCCTACAGATGGAAATTTGAACTCTGTGGGACTATAGCTATTGAAAAAGCTTTTTTTTTGATTTTGTTTTTGTTTTTTAAGCTGAAGTGTACCAGAGTCAACTTGCAGCTCTGAGAATAAGGGACTTCAAACTATAGGTGTCTAGATGAGACTTTTTTTGGTTCCTCTAGAAATGTTGGACTTTTTGCTCTAGTTAAATTGGACTCAGAATATGGACATTTCCTGGGCACACACCACATAATCACTCCAACCCTTAATATCTAAAGTAGTAGTAGTGGTTTGAAAGAGGAATTTGTCAGCATTGGTGTAACGCTAATTGATAAATGTTACAGCAAGTGTCAGTTTGTTTTCTTCAACTCCTGCTGATGGCTTTAACTGGCATAAAACTATTTATTCAAACTTAAAGCATTATAAGTTGTGTTATGATACAACTTATTAACTTGTGCAGTATTGTCGTTACAACCCACTCAGGTGTGTGTGAATGGATCTGAAGCAGACACCATTTAAGACGGGTGCTGTATAATACAATTCCTATAGATGTGGGTCCAGAAAATAGAACTAAGCCTATGTTTAAAAAAAAAAAAAAGTTTATTAAGCAGCTTACCTCAGTGGGGCTTTTACCAGACATTTCCCCATTTGGTCTCCTCTGACACTCCCACCCTGAGGGAACAATTAGTAATTGGGAATTGAGTGTTTATAAAATGGGGGTATAAGGTGTTACTGTGGTGGATCCCAGACATCCCTCTGTGAGGAGACCTTTTCTTCAGGGATGGGAGTCTTATCCCTGCGATCTGAAGCTGCTTCCTTTTCTTCAGTTTGTTTTATTTTTTGTTTGTAAAGTATTACAAATTCTGGACATGTTTGTAAAATAATCGCTGAAAATTTGTATAAAATGTTTACAGATCTTTTAATGAATAAACAAACACAAAAAATTCCATGGATCTCCTGGAGAATTTGAAATAAAATTGCTTAAGCTGTAAAGATATTTTACTTCACTTAAATCTATAGCTAACACATTTATCTAATGGTAGGTAAAAGATAATCGATCCTAGACTAACCAAGCTTAATTACCGTGGCCAACATTTCCAGGCTCTTGGCAAAGTCGGGGTCTAGATTTGCACACCGGGCACGGTATATAGTCCGACTACCTTATTTGGTTTTTCCCTGCTTAGTCAAAGGGAACTGGAAGCCAGAGACCAGAGACTGGGCACCAGCAGTAGCAGGAGTGGTCGGAGGCAATGAGAAACTATTCTATTACCGTAAGTTCTAAAGGCAAAATGATTGGATTTTACACACGCCCTGAAGGCGAAATCACAGTCTTTTTAAAAGATGGGATTAGCGGGCAGTTATTTCGCCCTGGGGGCGAGATCAGGTTCATTTTGTTACGCAGTCTAAAGGTTCGCAATTTTAACTGGAGACTAGCGCCCACTTCCAGAATCTGTGAAAGAACTGCACTTACTGCAAAGATCCTCAGGGCGCCGAGAACGAAGAATGGTGGGGGTACAGCAAGGAAGTGCAAAGGGAGAGAAGTTTAACGGAAGAAGGTGGAAGGTTAGGAGAGTAAAGCCGAGGTGGGAAACCAGTAACTTTCTCCCCGCCAAATCCTGCAGCCAGTTCCCTCCAAAAGTTTTAAAGGATTCCCCACCCAGATAGCGTCCTGGAGGAAACCAAAAGTCCCAACTCCTCTCCACTTTGCTGCCAGTCGGAGGCAAAACGGTAGAGCACACAGGGACCGGAAGTTGAGATGTACCGCTGACTCGGGGAAACCACGACGTGACGTCAAGTCCGACCAAAACAAAATGGCCGGGCAATTTCTAGCGAGCGCGCCCTCAGAATTAACTTAGGCGCCAAAGCTGATGCGCAGACGACGTCATTACGTTAGCGTCGGGCGCAGGAGTATTTAAGAGAACCTGAGCCGGCGCAGACTCGGAAAGCTCCGGCGAACGTGAGAATGGCAGGTACGGGTTTGGTGGCCGGAGAGGTTGTGGTGGATGCGCTGCCGTATTTTGACCAAGGTTATGAAGCGCCTGGTGTGCGGGAAGCGGTAAGTTCGGGGTGTCTGTGTAACTGACTCAGCGCTCGCTGGCCTTTAGTGCTGGAAGAATCGCTTAACAATTTGCTGCCCCTATCCTGGCCCCTATTCTCGTTCTTAGGCTGCGGCATTGGTGGAGGAGGAAACACGCAGATACCGACCTACCAAGAACTACCTGAGCTACCTGACAGCCCCGGATTATTCCGCTTTTGAAGTAAGTGTGATGTTTTGAGCCGAGCGTATGAACCAGGATCCTGTGAATCCTTATTTTGGATCGAGAGCCTCCGCCACGTAGAAGTGAATTTAAAATTCCAGCTTTAACTGTTACTTGCTTAGCTACTACTTACCCTGTTGTATAAGTATTGTCAGTCAGTTGAAAATAGCTACACCTATAAGCCTTCCCCGGGGTTCTTATTCTGAGATCCACAGAAGGACTTTCTGGGGCTCCGCGAACTGACCTAACTGCAAAAATTAGTGTTACGTTTTTCCGAGATAGGTTTATTGCGTAAATTCTCAAAGGGATCCTCTTCTCTCTAATTAAGGTCTACTGTAAAACAAGTGATCTAGGGTTTTTTAATATATTTACGAAAGCCTAATTACCTAAGCCTCTGAGAACCACTGGAGGGCGGCCTTTGTATCAAGTCTTAAATATTTACTGGGTGGACGTGAATGACTGTAGAGATAAATCATATCTAAGTGAACCATATCAAACCATTTAGATATTTAGCCTAGAAGTGCACCCAAAATACTATTTAGGGTCTAATTAGCTGAATGAAATGTAAAATATCATTACTAAGTTAATGGATTTCTGTTAGGCATTTTAGTACATACATGTTCCGTTTTTTCCCCCATTACAGTTAGCCGTTTATTTATGAAAGAATTCTGTTATTAAAACGCAGGATTTCCTATTGAAGTAACAAGAAAAAAAATATTGGTTAAGTTTTAAGTAGGAGAGAGATGTTCCTATGGCATGCTGTTTTCCCATGCTTTTTGTAAATGATGTTTCCCAAATATAGATGTTATCACATTAAGAACTAAGGACAGTAATGGGTACTTATTAGCTTGATTTCTGAAAGTTTTAGATAACTGCATTCAGTCACAAACTTTTAAATACTTGAGCCAGTTTTCTTTTTACCTCTTTTAGATACAACCTATGTTTCCTATCTTTATAATTAGTATACTGATTAGTTAACGCTTTTTAATAGTAGAAGCTAATAGTGTACTGGGTTCACTGTCTCAGTCCTAAAAACAGCTCTGTGAACTATATAACTCTATGTTTATTATCCCAATTTTTTAGATGGGAAAACTGCAGCTTAGGCTAACTAATTTACCCAAGACCTTAAGCACTCCTCAAACTGCCTTTGAACTGCTCTTTCATTAATTCATTTAACAACTATTTCTGAAAATCGATTCTATTCGAGTTATTGGGAACAGGAGTTTAAATTATAGAGTGTGGAGACAGATAAATCAGAAAATATCAGATTATTGATAAAGCTATACAGAGAATTAAAGTAATGATGTGATATAGAGTGACTGGGTGACTGCTTTAGATAGGATGGCTGAGGAAGGCCTGTCTAAGCTGAGAATGAGAATGCTCTATGAGCAGGGATCTTTTTTGTCTTCTTCAGCACTGTATTTTCATCACTTAAAACAGTGTTTGGCACACAATAGGAACCCGGATATTTATCACTGAATGTATGAAGAGCGCCTAAGGCAGTTTAATGAATGCTTAATGTGTGCCATTCATGCCTGGAGTTCTTTTTATGACTTAGCGCTGTGAACATTGGTTCATTCTTTGAAGAGAGTTGAGTTAAAATTCCAGATCTGTCACTTACTAGCCATGTGATGTTACGTGGCTGAAGATTGCTTGTACTATATTTTTGTAGTTTCTGTCTTACCTAATTGTTAGTTTTTACTCTGTCACTGTGCGTAGTCTTCTAGCTAGAATGCCTTAATTTCTGCAGGAAACTAAGTAACCACATTTTCTTAGAGTTGTGTGAAACTCAGCAATAGTCCAAAAAAAGGCTTTCTCCAATGAAGACATGCTTAATGCACAATTTTTAAGCAAGGAATGTGACCTCTGGAAGGCCTTTTTTGCCTGCTCTTTAGTCTAAATGGAATAGGATGTTGACCAAAACACTGGACTTAAAGAGGTAGAGCTATACCACATTTTTTTTTAAATAGTAAAATTGTTAGCGCAAACAACAGAACCAGGTCCTTTTGTCCCTTCCCCTGTTACTCCTTTGCAAAGAGTAAAGTGAAAAGAGCAGCCAGGATCAAAAAGAAAGTATAGGTTTAGGCTCATAGCGCTAAAGCAAATTATTTTATGTCCCAAGTCCTCTTCTCTCTTCCCATGCCCCCAGTGAATACTTAGATCCATAGTTCTCAACACTGGCTTGACTTTACAATCAACTGGTGAGTTAAAAACAAAAGTTATAATCATGTCCTGTAGTGGGGGAGAGGAGTGGTAATGTGAATTGTATTGGAATTGTTTTCGAAACTCCCATTTGATTCTAAATGTGTGCTGGACTGAGAACCACTGATTTAGGATTAATCCTTTTCTCTGAGGGCCCCTTTACATATGAAGCGTGTGTGTGTCTGTGCACTTCTCCAGTTTCCAGAGAGCACTGACTGCAGAGCAGACCTGGGGGGTAGGGAAATGATCCGTTAATAATGGATAGTAATACAGTTTGTTGATATGATTTTGGAAATAATTCTTTCTTCAATTTACACATCAGACTGACATAATGAGAAATGAATTTGAAAGATTGGCTGCTCGACAACCAATTGAATTGCTCAGTATGAAACGGTAAGTCCTACTTCTGGGTTCAGCTGGCCTCAAATCATTGTTTACTTTAATTATAATTTATTAGTAAAACTGCTATAGCCATGTTAAAATGTGGAAAAGAAAAAATTCTTGTCTGTTTTTATGTATTTATGTTTTTTCATGTAATAGTTATAATAGTGGTTCATATAATCTTGTATTAATGTTCAAAAATATTCTTTGCACCATTATTTAAAAATGCAAAATATTTTAAAATCCAATAACAGGGGAATGGTAAATTGTAACTAAGTTCATGTTTAAGAATTCCCGAGGAAAGGTTCCTGATTAGACATGTAGTGCTTCACTCTTACACAGGCAACGTTAGTAAACTCAGGGTACCTGCATAGTTTGACTTTGGTTCTACTGTCTCCCTTCCCATGCCACTTTACTACAAAACTGTTTCAGGAAAAAAACCAAAACACCCTTTTGTTACTTTCACTAAATTGGAGAATTGGGTTGCTTAACATCTGAGGTCCCCTTCAGCTCTAAGAAAACTATGAAATGATGAGAACCAGTAACTAATCTGGCAGAGCAGAGAGGGCCACATGAACAGTAGGGTTATCCTCTCAGCATATGTACAGATTAAAAGAGGGATTTGAGTCTATAGAACCGAAGGACCAGATTTTTCCTTTTCTTGTGCTGCATTTCCATCTGGCTTGAATGATAAAGGCAAACTCCTAGGACTCCTCAGTTCTCTTGTTTCCAGGTGCTTCTGCTCTAAAGATTTTCATGATAGTAACTCCTTCATAACAGTATATTTTGAACCCATAAGTAGGTCATGATCCTTTAAGCAGTAGATTGTGAAGTAAGTTTAGTAAGACATCACAGCACTTTTTTAAGGAAGTAGGATAGAAAATATCAGAATGCATTGCATGTAAAGGTAAGTTTTGTTTTGTGAAACTTCTGTTCAGCTGTGTGTATTTGTGTACTGGATCACAGTGTAAAATATTTCTTATGTGGGTTATGATCAGAAGTTCCCAAAATGCTACATTCATGATACATGTGTAAAGCTTGTTTTTTGTGTTTTTTTTGTTTTTAAACAAAATGGTTTATCACTTCTTAATCCCAGTTGCATATCCCTCAATTTTTCATAGGAATGATTTGGAGTTTTTACAATACCTGGTAAAAATAACAAAATGGAAATTAGAAGTTAGTTTGTAGTGACTCAGTAATGAGCTGAGATTTATGAAGAGTGTATGTTGCTGGCTATGTTGGCAGTGTTGAAGGACTGGGTGTTATGAAGACAGAGAAAAGACTGAGTTCAAAATGTAAAAATTATTATATCCCTTTGCCATTTTTTCTCTAGAGGGGTGTAGGTACGTGGGTGGGAGGGTGGATGGATGTAGGTGCATATTTTTTTCTATCCTATTTTTTTCCCTTAACGTACTACAAACATCTTAATGTTTTTAATTATTCTTTAATAACATTTAATAGCTAATATAGCAGTACGTTATATGAATGCACAGTGTAGCTTATTGAATTGTTCATTGAAGTGAACAATTTTTTGTTACTGTATATAATGATGCTAAATCTTATTTGTACATTGATTGTTTCTTAGGATAAATAGATTTCTTATTATTGCAAGGTCTACATTTTATCTTCAGTCTTCTGTAGTTTTTACAGTGTGCATAGACCCATGAGGCATTCTGTTGGGAGGAGAAAGAAAGGTTTGGAGGAATATGTGGTTTTATTTCATTGTTGTTTAATTTCAGATATGAACTTCCAGCCCCTTCCTCGGGTCAGAAAAATGACATCACTGCGTGGCAAGAATGCGTAAACAATTCTATGGCCCAGTTAGAGCATCAAGCGGTTCGAATTGAGAATCTGGAACTAATGTCACAGCATGGATGCAATGCCTGGAAAGTGTATAATGAGTAAGAAGCCTTTTTTGTTTCTTTTTTTTTTTTAAACCCATGCCACCTTTAGTCTTGTTTTTTTAATGTGGGAAGTAGAGTAGGAGAAGTGGGATAAAAATAGTATAGCTGGACTTTCACTTGGGGTCATGTCCTAGAACTACAACCCATATGAAAGGCTTTGAGACCCATCTCAAAGTTTAAGGGGATGTAAACCTAACACATTTGTTGTGTAATATTGCAATAATGAGTTCTGAGGTCTGATTTACAAATCACAGCTTGGTAGAATGTAATCCTTAATGTGGGGGGTTGCTTATACAGTTAACTCTCATTATTGCATGTTGTGCTTTATAAAGTGGCCTTGAATACTGAATTAACAAATACTGAACCATTTCTCCTGGGAGAAGTATGTACATATGTATATATACACATCTCAGATAGATTCTAATCTTAAATCCTTTAAAATAGCTCATCCTGGCAGATTCTGTATTTTCTTTATTTTATAAAAGAGAAGATAAAGTTCAGAAGTGTTAAGTAACTTGCCAGAGTTGGAAATCAAAATCTATCCTTTGGTCATCCCTGCATGAGACCTGAAACAAGAAGGTGGAGTATCTCCTTGTTCCAATGCAGCTGGAAATGTGCGTGTCCAGCAACTAAAATTTTTTGCTGCTCTGAGCATGTCCATGAATGATCACAAAACATTGCAGGTATTGATTTTGGGGTTACACATAAATTTGAGTGAGTAGGCAAATTCACATATACAGAATCTGCAAGTAATGAGAATTGACTGTAAGTAGAGAATTAACACCAGAAACAAAAGTGCCACTAGCTCCTGTTTCTGTTCCATATAACTAGCTTTAGCTTTAGGTTTTGTTATCTATTTAGGGTTCAGTTTCCAACTTGTAAAACTCAGTGGTTAGATGATCTCCATGGCTCCTTTGAGCCCTAAAGTCCCGAGTTTCTATTAACAGTTTAAGGAGAAAAGACCATTGAACTTCACAACTGTGCATAAAACTATTTGTTAGAGTATGATTCCTGAAACAGTAAAGCAAAAATCACGAAACGATAAATACCTTTTCTCAAGTTTTCAGAATCATGTTTAAATTTCTGTTGGCCACATAAGGATCTTTGGGCAAAATCCAGAATTTAAGAAACTACAGAACAAACAATTCAGTTTCTATTGTGAATATGTTGCAAGGAGAATAAAGGGAAAATGGGGTTGGGGTGATTAAGAAATTTAAGAGAGCAAATCAATCCCAAAAATGTGTATTTCACAAAGTGGAAAAATGTGATCTTTGTCCTCAGGAAGCTTTATCTAGTTGAGGAGGCAAGATATTCTAGGCCAGATAACTAGTAGTTCATTTTTGGCAGTATGGGGGCAAGTGCTGCATTGTGTGTTGTGGTCCATAAGCTACAGAGATCCACAGAAAGGGACATTAAGGATTAGGACCATTATAAAAGGGTGTGATTAGGGGGTGGGGGTGGGGGTTATTGAAGTGTAGTTGATTTGTGTGTTAGTGTGAGGTATACAGCATAGTGATATAGTATTTTTGCAGATTATACTGTAGGTTATTACAAGGTAACGGGTATAATTCCCTGTGCTATACAGTATATCCTTGTTGCTTACCTATTTTATATATAGTAATTTGTATCTGTTAATCCCATACCCCTAATTTGTCCCTCCTCCCCTTCTCTCTCACCTTTGCTAACCACAAGTTTGTTTTCTATATCTGTGAGTCTTTCTGTTTTGCATGAATTTTCATTTGTATTATTTTTTAGATTCCGCATATAAGTGACATCGTACAATATTTGTCTCTGTCCAATTTGTTTATGTCACTAAGCATAATATTCTCTAGGGCCATCCACACTGCTGCATATGGCAATATTTCTTTTTTATGACTAATAGTCCATTGTATATGTGTATATATGCACCATATCTTAATACAGTCATCTGTTGATGGACATTTGGGTTGCTTCCATGTTTTGGCTATTGTAAATAGTGATGCTGTGACCATTGGGGTGCGTGTATCTTTTCGAATTAGAGTTTTCATTTTTTTCTAGATATATACCCAGGAGTGGAATTGCTGTATCATGTGGTAGTTCTATTTTTAGTTTTTTTTTTAGGACCCTCCATACTATTTTCCATAGTAGCTGCACCAATTTACATTCCCACCAACAGTGTACAGGGGTTCCAGAAAAGGGTGAGATTTGGATGTTTAAAGGAGAGCAAGAACATTCCAGGAATGGAGAACATAGGTGAGGGGATGGGGGGTGGGGAGGAGGCATTAAATTGAAGAGAACATTGCTTTCGTCTTGCCTAGAAACCTTTAATAATTTTCCCTTACCTACAAGGTAAGGTCCAGGCTATTTAACATGATATTCAAAGCAAAAGGCTATACCTCAATTGTAGACTTTCACTCCAGCCAAACTGGTCCTCTCCTTGGTGATTATCATAAACTCTGCCTCGGAGCCTTTACTCAGGCCTTATCTCCTCCTGGAATACCCTTAACTATTCTACCCAAATTCAACTTATTTAAGGCCCAACTTTAATCTGCTTCCTTTTCTTCCCTGATTAAAATTCTGCCTCTGGCACTCTCTTCTGAGAAACTGTACAAATTATTATGCACATCCCTTGTTTTACATTTAATTACATAACACTTGATAGTGTTGGTCATTCTCCTGCACATATTTTGTCTCCTCCAAACCCAATGGATGCTTCTCCAGAGGAGCTGTACTATAGTTTCTTTCTTCGTGATAGGATTTGAGGGTGTCAAATATGCTAGGCAGAAAGCTTTTAGCTCTAAGTAGGTCTTGGTGCAGAACTGCTTTAAAAAAATAGTATTTCATTAATAAGGAGAGAATTCTGTACTTGAAACTGAAGGGAAACCTTCAAGGTCAGCCCCTAACTTTACAAATAAACAGATTTAGCCCTAGTGATGTCAGGTGACTCATCAAAGGAAACATAGCTATCTAGGGCAGAGCTGGGAGTCTTCTGACTCCCATGATGCAGTGTGATCAGTTTCAGCATTCAGAGTACGTGAGGAGAGACCTGTGTACTTAAGAGGGAGGCTGGAAGAAGGGAGAAGACCACAAGCTGGGCTTTCAGGAAGAGGTGATTCAAAAGAAAGCTCCCTGTTAATGGTCGGAGGTCAGGAATAGAGTACTAAGCCTTATTGTCCTCAGCATGGAATGAGTGGCAAAGTCAGGGAAGTTGGGATGAGCTAAAGGAAAGCTGGAGAGGCACCACTTTTTGAAGACCAAATCTCTAGAGAATTGGAGTTAGTTATAGGAAATCAGTCAGTGGAGATAGAATAACTCAGAAGGGCAGCAGGAAATTTGAGTCACAAAAGCCGGGAAACAATACTGGATCTAGAGCAAGAGCATAGTAGGGCCAATGTGGTTGAAATGGACTCTACTGCCTTAAGAGGAAATTGATATGGTATGTAAATTATATCTCAGTAAAGCTGTTATTTAGGAAAAGATAGATTTTGAACTTTACCCTTGAATCACTTCTCTAATGATAATACTCACATGGAACTCTGTATGGCTCAACTTCTCCCCTCTGCTCATTAGAGCTGAGTTGGACTGGAATCTGAATCTATAGCCTTCCACAACAGTTTTTTTCTTCTCTCTAGCTAGCAGTAGACAGGAGAGGAGAGTGACAAGATAAATGTAGGTAAAGAAATAAAGAGATAAAAGGGAGTGTAAATGAGTGCACTCATCAGATACTTCCCATCTTGTCTATGAAAAGACAATAACAGTTTACGAAGTGATATAAGTACACAAAATCAGAATATCGGTAAATGGCTTGGGCTCAAGAGTTTAAAAGACCTGAAGTAGAATTCACCTCTGACACTTAACCATGTTACCTTGACCAAGTTACTTAATCTGAGTATAGTGTCCTAACATGTGAAATAGGGATAATCATGCCTACCTCAAAGAATTCTTATGAGAATTAAATTAGTTTTATAGAGTATCTAACATGGTTTTGGCACAGAAAGCTCAATTAATATTAACTATTTTTAGCAGAAAAACTTGACCTTGTATCAACTAGATAGTACACTTTTAGTTGGTACTATGTGATTTTAATGTACATTAATCTGATTTTCTTTTTCTTTTTTAGAAATCTAGTTCATATGATTGAACATGCACAGAAAGAGCTCCAGAAGTTAAGGTAAATTGTTTTTCTTCTTATTTTAGAATAAAGTTGAGGTGAATCTTAATAAATAGAATGAGAAGTAAAAGGAACCGTTGGACTATAGTCATATGAGAGTAAATAATTGATGATCCACTCTGTCAAGTGTCTAGTGTTGGGTTTGCCCTACCTGAGTGGAGGAGAAATAGACCTGAGGTCTGAAAATCTCTCTACCGGGTCATTTGCAGTTTGTAAGTCTGCAGACATTGAAAAGGTACTTTTAGAAGGGGAAAAAGTTGTAGAATAACATGTATAATCTGATTTATGTTAAAAACAAAAACAAGCAAACAAAACACCCTAATCTATACATGCACATACATATACAGGAAAGAATCTGGAAAGACACTCACCAAAAACTGAACAAAAGTTATCAGGGAGAAGGAGAAGCACATGGGAGGAGGGACTTTGGATTTTTAATCTGTTTGTGTGCATGCTTGTGTGTGTGTATTTAATTCTTCACCATGAGCATGTTTTATGAAATTTGTAATTGAAAAATAATGAGAAGAAAGTTAAAAAAAAAAAAAAGTTATTTCCTGGAATTAGTCTATGACTATATATGTGTATATATATATACACATATATATCTGTACTTCTCAAAGGACTAAAGAGGTATTATATTAGTTATAGATTTTTCTGCTGATTTTAGTCTTATTTTAGAATGTAGGTGGCTTGTATAAATGTTTTTACAGGAAACATATTCAAGACTTAAACTGGCAGCGAAAGAACATGCAACTCACAGCTGGATCTAAATTAAGAGAAATGGAGTCAACGTGAGTATCTACAATCCCATCACCTTTTAAATTGCTTAGCACATTTTAAGATCAGAATTCAACAATATAATTCAAACAGTATTCAAATAGGGTGCCACAGGTGTCAAAGAAATGCTGTTTTCTGAATCCCTCTCTTCACTGCCTCTTCCTCTTTCTGAAGTATGGGCTCGGAAGGAAATGAGAGTTATAAACAAAAACTGAACCACTGCTAATTTATTCTGATCTTAGAGCACCCTGTTTTCTGTCCAGTACTTCTGCTCTGAATAGGATTTTACCTATATTCTCCTTTTAAAAGGAAAAAAGTCTATTTTTTAACTCTTGCAGGAGGGAGATTCCATACTTTCTTGATAATTCGTATGTGTCTCAGGGGGTTTTTCCCTTTGTTTATATATTTTGTTTTTTTAATGTTCTTCACGTATTCAAATAAGTTTGTACAAATCTCTGAATATAGTCATGATTTTTTTATCATTTCTTTTCTTTTTTTTTTTTTTTTTTTTTTTTTAATGAGGATCTTGAATCAGATGCGAATGTTTGATTGATTGATTGATTGATTGATTTTGGCTGTGTTGGGTCTTCGTTTCTGTGCGAGGGCTTTCTCCAGTTGTGGCAAGCGGGGGCCACTCTTCATCGCGATGCGCGGGCCTCTCTCGTTGCGGAGCACAGGCTCCAGACGCGCAGGCTCAGCAGTTGTGGCTCACGGGCCCAGCCGCTCTGCGGCATGTGGGATCTTCCCAGGCCAGGGCTCGAACCCGTGTCCCCTGCATTAGCAGGCAGATTCTCAACCACTGCGCCACCAGGGAAGCCCTCTTTTCTTTTTTGATTTGCTCTTTCCCTAACCTCCATCACCCACATCACTGTCCTTGTTCCACCTTCCCCTCATCCTCTAAGTACCCCATGTTATCAGTCTATTATGCATCTTTCCATACTGTTCTTCAAACTAATATAATCTTCTACGTGTACATGTGTGTTTCTTTTCATTTGTCCGAAGATTTTTTTCTGGGGGAAGGGGAAGATTCCTTGAATCTATGGAATTTTTTTTTTTAAGTTTAATTTTATATATTTATTTATTTATTTATGGCTGTGTTGGGTCTTCATTTCTGTGCGAGGGCTTTCTCCAGTTGTGGCAAGTGGGGGCCGCTCTTCATCGCGTTGCGCGGGCCTCTCACTATCGCGGCCTCTCTTGTTGCGGAGCACAGGCTCCAGACGCGCAGGCTCAGTAATTGTGGCTCACGGGCCTAGTTGCTCCGTGGCATGTCCGATCTTCCCAGACCAGGGCTCGAACCCGTGTGCCCTGCATTGGCAGGCAGATTCTCAACGACTGCGCCACCAGGGAAGCCCCGAATCTATGGAATTTTATCTTAGCAGTTGTAGAAATTCTTCATCATTTTTCTTTATTGCCTCTGCCTTATTTTCTCTCCTTTTCTGTTAATCCAATTAAATACCAACTTCAATCACTCTTTCATATCTCTTCAACTCTTTCTAACTTGTTCTTTTTTAAATTAAACTTTTTATTTTGAGATAATTGTAGGTTCACATGCAATTTTAAGAAGTAATACAGAGAGGTCCTATACACCCTTTACTCACTTTCCTGCCTAATTACACCTCAGTTTTTGAAAATGTAAAGCTAAAAGTGAAGGTTAGTATTATGACCCTGGCTGAAAATATATATACTATAAAAATCTTATAAGGGAAAGTTCACATTAAGTAATTTCCCCCCCTTTTTTCTTTTCTAGTTGGGTATCCCTGGTCAGTAAGAATTATGAGATTGAAAGGACTATTGTACAATTAGAAAATGAACTCTTTCAAATGAAGCAGCAACATGGAGAGGCAAACAAAGAAAACATACGGCAAGACTTCTGAAAAAGACTAATCTGGTGGGTAGAAAGGAAAGCATGTTGGGCTTTCACAGGAGATCAAACATCTGAACTGTGAAGAACAACAGCATCTTACAGAAATCATCAGTGGTTAAATGTTTAGAAAGCATAGAATGTGGACTGTTATATTCTGTTTGTACATTTCAGCAAAATAAAAAATTTCAACATAGTGGTCGCTTGTTTTGTTTTGTGTTTTTGCCATTAAAAGAACTTTAGACTTCCAAAATAAGTATGACTTTATAATAATGTTATATTCATAGAATTAATTTTGAGTCACCAGGACCATATTTTGTACCCAAGAGATCTTTATTGAAAGTTTTCCACATGTACAAGAAGTTGGAAACTTTTGATTTATAAGTATTTCAAATAAAGAGGTAGTTGGACTTACTTGGTGCTCCAGTGGTTAAGACTCCGTGCTTCCAATGCAGGGAACATGGGATCGATCCCTGGTCAGGGAAGTTTGCATGCCGCGCAGTGCGGCCAAAATTTTAAAAAAAGAGGTAGTTCTAAACAAGTTCTTAATTACCAAACAAGACTAAAGAAATACAATGACTCCATATATGTTATCTATGATGATGATGATCATCATAAGTAACACATAAAGCTTAGTATGTGCTGAGCACTGTTCCAAGCACTTTAGGTAGATGAACTAACATGAATAGAGAAATAATTGGATCCTCACAAAAACCTATGGAATTACATGCTGTTGTTCCCATACACAAACTGTAACAGGTGCTGATTAATTTGCCGAAGTTTTATTAGCTAGAAAGCATCATCTAAGTTTTGAACCCAGTAGTCTAGCACCCTGGTTGTGCTCTTACCCTTCTACTTGTAAAGAATTAAAAAGTATAACAGATTCCTGCCCAATTCAGAAAAAAATATTTGCAATATATTTGCAATATATCAAATAAGGTCATATTTGCAATATATCAAATAAGGTCATATATTTGCAATATATCAAATAAGGTCAAATAAGGTCAAATAAGGTCATAGTCTTACTGCACAGAGACCTTTCACAAATCACTGAGAGGTGAACTCTCACCAGAAAAAAATTAAAAGATGTTAAACATTTAGAATACAAATTAAACCTAGAGCTTTTTAAACCTATTATGTTGGTAATGGTCAGTGCCTTTGTTTTTTTTTTTTTTGAGGTATAACTGACAATATGGGTCAGTGGTTCTGAAGGTACATGTATAGGAAAAACAGGTTACAGAATAATTTGTATAATGTAACCTCATTTACGGATTTTTAAAAATCATCTTAAAATTTTTGTGTATTGCACTCATACCTTCTCTATACAGTAAGTACGGAGTTTCATATGTGAGCTATCAAATATTTCATATTATTATAAGGTAGAGCTCATACCATCCAGCAGTTCAGTTTTACTCATCTTTTGTATAGCAGTATTTATATAATTTATTGAATATTTTCATATGTTGCTCTTTTTAAAATAAAAATGACTGGGAAATGGATATATGAGATATGCTGGAACTGGCGAATCTTTAGCCTCAGTAGGAAGCTCATTGGTCTTGAGCTGTTGACTGCTTAATTACGGAAGACAATAAATTAGAGAAACGTATGAAGTACTTATGAAACGTCAAAAAAGGTATAGTGATGAAGTTTAAAAATCTTTAAAGATTTAGAATCAGTATCCAAAACGCATCACAGCGAGGGGCTCCGCACTTCCACTGCAGGGGGCCCAGGTTCGACCCCTGGTCGGGGAACTAAGATCCCGTAAGCTGTGCAGCACGCAGCACGCGGCATGGCCAAACAAAACAAAGTGCATCACAATGGTCTAAACCTAAACCCTGGGGAAAGTTTAGTAGCATGTTAAAACTGTTGAGGATAATGCTGGCTACATATTTCTTTATGACGAGATGGGGGAAAAAGGAATTACATTTTAATTTCCTCTTAACAGATTTTTTTAAATTTTAAGATGAGGTGATAATACACTTTGCAAAGTTAGTCACACTCAAGGGGAAAAATACTAGTGTGATTTAGGATTTTTCTATGTTCTAGCTTTCTGGAAACAACATCCTTCTCCCACCCTCCCCATTTTTCTAACTTTTCTAAATTTATTTAGGAATTTATATACAAAAGGAAGTGACTTTCTCTCATATGGGCAAATACCTGAAAGGTTATATACTAAGTATTTTTAACTGGCTAAAGATCTATGAATGGCTTCAAGGGTTCTGTGAACTGCTTCACATCCTGTGTAACGCTTTATATGTGTGTATGCAGTTTTAATAGAGTGTAATTTACATCAGGTTGAACCTGATGTATGCAAGAAAGATCCCTCCCCGGGTAGACATGACTGTTCTGTCAAATCAAGTTCCAATCCTCCTCTGTCCCTTCTCTCCCTTCTCCCCAGATTCAACCTCAGCTGAACTGCATCCTTTTTGAATAAGAAGCCCATCGTTTCCAGTTTTCGTCTGCACTGCCAAGACTGAATGGTTAGATGGAAAACATGTGGTCTTTGGCGAGGTGAAAAGAGGATATGAATGTTGTGGAAGCCATGGAGTGTTTGGGGTCCATGAATAATAAATAACAATACTGGCAGGAAGCTCACTATTGCTGACTGTGGACAACTAAAAAGTTTGAGGGAATTCCCTGGTAGTCCAGTGGTTAGGACTCCATGCTTTCACTGCAAGGGCACAGGTTCCGTCCCTGGTCGGGGAACTAAGATCCTGCAAGCTGCAGGGTGTGGCCAAAAAAAAAAAAATTTTGACTCATGTTTGATCTTAACTACCAGCCGATTTCTTCCGTAGCTCAGGAGAGCACCCCTCCACCCCCATCTACTCACAACCTCCTATAACTTTTGTGTTCTTACTGCAGTTCTTTGGGTTCCATGTTTTCCTTATCACAAGTCTAGCTGGATTGCAGAGTTAAGTTTATGATTAATGATACAACAACAGCAAAGCCCATTCTGCAAGATCTGGGGAAAGGAGACCGGCTACATAGAAAAAATCAATCAAAATATCTTCAGACTCCTCAACATCAACTCTGGAAGCTAGAAAGAAGACAACGGAGGGACTTCCCTGGTGGCACAGTGGTTAAGAATCCGCCTGTCAATGCAGGGGACACAGGTTCGAGCCCTGGTCCGAGAAGATCCCACATGCCGCGGAGCAACTAAGCCCATGCGCCACAACTACTGAGCCCATGCACCCTAGAGCCCATGCTCCGCAACAAGAGAAGCCACCGCAATGAGAAGCCTGTGCATAGCAACAAAGAGTAGCCCCTGCTCACCGCAACTAGAGAAAGCCTGCATGCAGCAAGGAAGACCCAACACAGCCCAAAATAAATTTAGAAAAAAAAAGCCGATGGAGCAGTGCCTTCAGAATTATTAAAACATTTCCAACCTGGGACACTATGTATAGTCAAGTTAACAGTTAAGTGTGGGGATAGAATAAAGACATTTTCAGTCAAGTGAGATCTTGAAAACATTTACTTCCTGAGCATCTTAAGGAGCTACTGGAGGATGTGCTCTTCTGACCCAACACAGGGAAAAGGTAAAGGGACTCTTCCAAAGAGACTGGTGACAGAGGATCCCAGGATTATATCTGTACACTCAATAGAGGGCAGCTAGTTCAGGCTGGAATAGTATGACTCAAGAGACTAACATTTTGAGAGCTCTCATCACAAGGGTGCCCACTACAGTGGCGCCATCCTTATACCCTGAGGAGCAGGATGCCCAGGTGAGCTGGCCCACATTTCTGACCTACACTTGGCTTGCTCTCTGTCCTGATGAAGTTCCTGTTCTCCCCTCCTTGACCTGCTGGAAGTGTTCTGCTATATCCTACTTCTGGAGAGCTTAGAAGTAGAAAATTCATAGGAGTTCACCTCCTGAACATATTCCTACCAAAGGTGCAGCCCCTAGCCTATATTCCAGCTTTGCCAGAAAGCCCAACAATGCTGATGAGTCTTTCGTCTCCCAGGATTCACTTATAGCCTTGTTGCCTAACTTCCCCAGAAGAGGCTCTTGTAGCTGTTAGGGAAGCTAAAGCCAGGCCGTGACCCAGAGATTGTTCAGCTTATTTTCTCCCAGGGGTCTTCATCCAACCCATGGAAATATTGCCTTCTGCTCTAGACCGAATATTTGTGCCTTCCGCCAAATTCATGTGTTGAAACCTAATCTCCAGTGTGGTGGTATGTGAGGATGGGGCCTTTGGGGGGTGATTAGGTCAGGAGGATGGAGCCCTCATGAATGGGATTAGTAACCTTATAAAAGCGACCCCAAAGAGCTCCCTCCCACCTTCTGCTGTATGAGGACACAGTGAGAAGACTGCTGTCTGTGAACCAGGAAGTAGGCTGTCACCAGACACCAAATCTGCTAATACCTTAATCTTGGATTTCCTGCCTTCAGAAATGTGAGAAATCAATGTTTGTTGTTTAATCCACACAGTCTATGGTATTTCTGTTATAGCAGCCCAAATGGACTAAGATACCTTCTCTTTACATAGCTAGGTTATGCTTCTCAGTTTTTATGTTAATTACCTTTCCCGTTTATTTACATGTAGCTAATTGTGGTAGGCTGAATAATGGCCCCCAGAGATGTCCTAATCCCTGGCACCTATAAGTGTGTTACTTTCCTTGGCAAAAGGAATTTTGCAGATGTGATTAAGTTAAGGTTCTTGAAATGGGGAGATTATCCTGGATTATCTGGATGGCCCAGTGTAATCACAAGCATCCTTATAGTAGGGAAGTAGGAGATCAGAGAGGAGAGAGGATGCTAAACTGCTGGATTTGAAGATGAAGGAAAGGGACTATGAGCTAAGGAATGTATATAGCTTCTTGAAACTGGAAAAGAAAAGGAAACAAACTGCCCCTAGAATGTTCTTCTCCCAGAGAAACTCAGCCTTATAGATAAGTTTTAGACGTCTAACCTCCAGAACGATAAAATAATAAATTTGTTTTGCTTTAAGCTACTGTTTGCAGTAATTTGCTACAGCAGCAATAGGAAACTAATACAGTAGTAAATAATAAAAATAACTGTTTGATTAAAATGGTAAAAAAAAATGGTTATCATAGGCAATTCAGAAAATGCAGGCAAAAAAGAAGAAAATGAAAATTATTCATAAACCCACCACTCAAAGATAGTCACTCTATGTATTAGAAGGTACTATTTTAATTTAATGCCAGAAGAGCACATGGTCACAGATAGAAACCCCAAATTTCATTTAATTTCAATACATAGAATCGAAAATGAATAAGATAAACTAATGGGACACCTTGTAAACATTTATGAATGGATGTATATATTTTACCCTATTTTCTACCCTAAGGACTAACATTTATTACATTATATCTTCTTTGCTTCCTCCATCCTTAGAATGTATTTCTGCATATTGGAACTTTATCTGCAAGTGACAGAAAGCTAACTAAAACTATCTTAAGCAGTAAAAGGGTCTTTATTGGCTCATTTAACTGGTGAGGACAGAGGTGGAGCTGACTGCAGGGTCAGCTAAATGCAGGGATTCTATGTCATCCTAATTGTTTTTCATCTCTTTTTTCTCTCTCCTTTTCTGGCCTTATTCTCTCCTCCTACAGATAGGCTTCCTCTGTACAAGGCAGCTACAGACTTACACCATCCCACTTCAGCAATCTCAGAGGAAAGCAAGTGTATCAGTATATATAATTCCAGAGAAGAGTTCTGATTGACCACGTCTGGATTCCATGTTCAATCCTTGGACTCAGAGGTATGGCCAGGGATTTGGGGTAGTATGATTGGCCAGGCTGTGGTCATATACGTGTGGTCTTGTGGTAGGGTACTATAGTTGGCAGTTGATTGGATTGGAGTGATAATTCCTCAAAGTAAGATGGGGATGGTGCTTCCACCATCAGGAGAGAAAGAAGTTGGGTAAACAAAAATAACCTGTTACACTTTGAATCTTCCCTAGGTTAAAAGATAACCCCTTTGACTTAGCTGCCCACTATGATAAAGTTTTCGCCCACCTACTCCCCATGTTTTTCTTTTCTTTTTTTTTTTTCTTGGCTGTGTTGGGTCTTAGTTGCGGCACTCGGGATCTTCATTGAGGCATGCAGGATCTTTCGTTGTGGTGTGCGGGCTTCTCTCTGGTTGTGGTGTGCGGGTTTTCTCTCATTGTGGCGTGCGGGCTCTGTAGTTTGTGGGCTGTCTTGTTGAGGTGTGCGAGCTCAGTAGTTGTGGCGCAGGGGCTTAGTTGACCCACCAGCTTAGTTGACCCACCGCATGTGGGATCTTAGTTCCCCAATCAGGGATCGAACCTGTGTCCCCTGCATTAGAAGGTGGATTCTTTACCATTGGACCACTAGGGAAGTACCGATGTTTTTCTTTATCGAGAAAAATATAATAGACATATTTATTATATAATTTTAGTAGTGGAGAAATTTTTTTTTTTTTTGGCTGCACCAAGCGGCATGCTGGATGGTTCCCCCACCAGGGCTTGGACCCGGGCCTCTGCAGTGAAAGTGCTGAATCCTAACCACTAAGCCACCAGGGAACTCCCAGCAGTGGAAAATTTGAGATGTTTTTACTGGTCTATTATATAGTTTGGGCTGGAAAATAGCCATAAAAGTCAACAGCTCATAACCTTGCTGTAGTGATTTGTTGAGAGATGACAGATAAGAAATTTGTTATTAACAGTAGGTCAGTATCTGAAGTTTTAAATAACTGTCTTTTAAGTATATTATACAAATTCAAGATTACCCCTATAATGTCTATCTGACTTGATTGGATTCTTATGTCTTTTGAGAGGGAAAGGGGTAAACTTAGCTTACTCTCTCAGTGACTTACTGTAGCTGAGACTACAACTTGTCCTTCTGGTATATGTTATCCCCTCCTATAATAGAAGTTTTAGCTGGGCACATGGCTGCTCAACTAAAAACTAATTTCCCAATTTCCCATCCAATCATGTGCATATGCCACGTGACTAGGTTGTGTTCAGTGAGATAGGAACTGAAGTGACGTCTGCAACTTGCAAGTCATGCCCTTTTTTTTTTTTTCTTTTTTTTTTTTCTTCAATCCGTGGGGTTTTTTTTAAGTGTAGTTGACTTGCAATCTCATGTTAGTTTCAGGTGTACAGCACAGTGATATATATATTCTTTTTCAGATTCTTTTCCCATATAAGTTATTACAAAATGTTGAATATAGTTCCCTGTGCTATACAGTAGGTCCTTGTTGGTGCAAGTCATGCTCTTAATTTCCACATTTTACCAACCAAGAATCTTACACCTGGACAGTGATGACTTATCTAACTTCATAGCATAAATTACTGTCAAGCTACATTAGAAGAAAGGGTGGTATACAAATGAGGAAAAAGGAGAATTCTGTGCTGATATGATGTGAACAATATGCTTAGTACTTATTTTACTTAAATGGTTAAATAGTCTGTGCACAGTAGCAGGAAATTTCCATTTTAATGAGATTTGGATACAACATGGCAATGCATATTCATTAAAATGGGATTTTACTGTATAATAAAAACCATTATCATCAACTGCAATGTTTTGAGTTACCTTCAGTTATACTTTGGTTTTCCCAAAGCTGATGTTGCACCATCATTTAAAAAATTAATTTCAAGAGAATGTCAAACCAATTGAAGAGAAAAGAAAGAAGTATGCTAGTAATATTAATTTATATACAGTTTGCTACAGATAAAAATGCCTTTAAAATGGGCATCAGCATTTTGTTACAACCAAATTTTGTTCATGTGAATATATAATCTCACTCTGCAGAACCTAGAAATAAAATGGATGGTACTCCAAATGTCCCATATATCTCAGTAAGTGAAAAGAAATACAGTAGGAGAAGGAGGGGTGTTAATACCCTCATATAAAATTTTCTCTCTCTAGATCTTAAAAATTTTTGGTCAAGTAATTTGGGTATGGAGTTTAAGGTTACATAATTCAGGACAGTAAAAAGCTCAGCTTCACAGAGTTAATGTGATCCCTATCAAACTACCCATGACATTTTTCACAGAACTAGAACAAATAATCCAAAAATTTACATGGAACCATAAAAGACCCAGAATTGCCAGAGCAATCCTGAGGGGGGGGAAAAAAAACCCAAAAAGCAGGAGGCATAACTCTCCCAGACTTCAGACAATACTACAAAGCTACAGTAATCAAAACAGTGTGGTATTGGTACAAAAACAGGCATATGGATCAATGGAACAGAATGGAGAGCCCAGAAATAAACCCACACACCTACAGTCAATTAATCTTAGACAACGGAGGCAAGAATATAAAATGGAGAAAAGACAGTCTCTTCAGCAAGTGGTGCTGGGATAGTTGGACAGCTGCATGTAAATCAATGAAGTTAGAACACACCCTCACACCATGCACAAAAATAAACTCAAAATGGCTTAAAGAGTTAAACATAGGACATGACACCATAAAACTCCTAGAAGAGGGCATAGGCAAAACATTCTCTGACATAAATCATACCAATGTTTTCTTTTTTTTAATGTATGTAGTATGTTGTAACATGACCTTATTTTTTTTAAATATTTATTTATTTATTTGGCTGTGCTGGGTCTTAATTGAAGCACGTGGGATCTTCGTTGCCATGTATGGGATCTTAATTGTGGTGTGTGGGATCTTCAGTTGTGGCGTGTGGGATCTTTAGTTGCAGCATGAGAACTCTTGGTTGCGGCATGCAAACTCTTAGTTGTGGCATGTGGGATCTAGTTCCCTGACCAGGGATCGAACCCAGGCCCCCTGCATTGGGAGTCTTAGCCACTGGACCACCAGGGAAGTCCCCCAGTGTTTTCTTAGGTCAGTCTCCCAAGGAAATAGGAAAAGAAAAAAAAAAAAAAAAATGGGACCTAATCAAACTTATAGGCTTTTGCACAGCAAAGGAAACCATAAAAAAAAAAAAAAGAAACACGAAAAGACAACCTACAGAATGGGAGAAAACATTTGCAAATGATGCTATAGACAAGGGCTTAATCTCCAGAATATACAAACAGCTCATACAACTCAACAACAAAAAAACAAACAATCCAATTGAAAAATGGGCAGAAGACCTTAATAGACATTTCTCCAAAGAAGACATACAGATGGCCAGTAGGCACATGAAAAGATGTTCAACATCACTAATTATTAGAGAAATGCAAATCAAAACTACAATGAAGTACCACCTCACACCAGTCAGAATGGCCATCATTAAAAAGTCTACAAATAACAAATGCTGGAGAGGGTGTGAAGAAAAGGGAACCCTCCTACACTGTTGGTGGGAATGTAAGTTGGTACAGTCACTATGGAAAACAGTATGGCAGTTCCTCAGAAAACTAAAAATAGGATTACCATATGATCCAGCAATTCCACTCCTGGGATATACCTGGACAAAACTATAATTCAAAAAGATGCATGCACCCCTATGTTAATAGCAGCACTATTCACAATAGCCAAAACATGGAAACAACTTGAATGTCCATCAACAGATGAGTGGATAAAGAAGATGTGGTACCTATATACAATGGAATACTACTCAGCCATAAAAAAGAATGAAATAATGCCATTTGCAGCAACATGGATACAACTAGAGATTACCATACTTAGTGAAGTAAGTCAGAAAGAGAAAGACAAATAGCATATGATATCCCTTATATGTGTAATCTGAAATATGGCACAAATGAACCTATCTACAAAACAGAAACACTCTCATAGACATAGAGAACAGACTTGTGGTTGCCAAGGGGGAGGGGGGAGGGAGAGGGATGGACTGGGAGTTTGGGTTGGTAGATGCAAACTATTACATTTAGAATGGATAAACAACAAGGTCCTAAAGTATAGCACAGGGAACTATATTCAATATCCTGTGATAAACCATAATGGAAAAGAATATGAAGAAAGAATGTCTATATGTGTATAACTGAGTCACTGTACAGCAGAGATTAGCACAACATTGTGAATCAACTATACTTCAATTAAAAAGAGAAAAAAAAACCCTCAGCTTCATTTTCCCTCAGTCTTCCTTTTATCCTCCATACTATGCAATCAAATTCTTTCAAAGGAAAGAAGTGTGTACAGCTTAGGAAATAACTTTCTTAAATTGAATTCTGTTAATGACCATATATGTTAAGCTTTTGCTTATAACTGTAATTAAATCTTTATTTATTTATTTATTTATTTATTTATTTGGTTGCGCTGGGTGCCGCAGACCGGCTGCAGAAAGCTAGAAGTTCCTGGCGGTGAGGGGTAAGGAACTGAAAAGCACCAGTATGGGGTCAGAAGGGCCAAGACAACTGATGGTTGCAAGGCAAGTTTATTCAAAGAGCATGAATGTATATATAGGTTTAGTACGGAACGAATATCAGACAATAAATCAGTAAACCTTGTATTTCCACATAATTCTGTCGCCACTATCTATGCGCCACTATCTATGCGTCAGCATGCCTTATGGGCCATTCTTTGGAGATACAGACTTCCCCCTCAGGGCAGCACGTCCTTCTTCTGGGGAACAACCAGGGGCTCTTAGATGCAGAGCAGGCACCTGGAGCGAAACTGGCCGCAAGCCATTTTCCTTTTTTACGCTCAATACCGCAGCGTCAGGAGTGCATACCAAGAGAGAGACAAGCAGTTCTCCGGAAAGCAGAAAGCTGAATAAGCTTACAGCTTGGGGGCCACCACAGCTGGGTCTTAGTTGCAGCAGGCAGGCTTCTTAGTAGCGGCATGTGGGCTCCTTAGTTGTGGCATGCGAACTCTTAGTTGCGGCATGCACGTGGGATCTAGTTCCCCGACCAGGGATCGAACCCTGGCCTCCTGCATTGGGAGCGTGGAGTCTTAACCACTGAGCCACCAGGGAAGTCCCACTATAATTAAATCTTAACCACTCACTAAAATTGGTCCTAAGAACATCTATCTAGCCACACGTAAATATTCCTTGCCTTATTTTGTCTTGTACTTTTCACTAAGTTTGAAGGTCTTTCCTTCAATTCACATTCTGTTATGCTCTCTTACTTTAAGAGAGGAACCGCTTATTTCTTGTAGTATTCTTGTCTGACCATAGAGGGCACAAGGTCATAAAAAGTTAAGTAAATTACCTATGCAGCAATTCGTAATACCTGTCTGCTCTCCATTTCATGACTTGAGAAAACGGAGATAATTAATTTACTCTGATGTTTCACATATTGAAGGATCCTTCTGTTTTTTTCAGAGGTTAAATTTAATTTCAAGTAGACTTCACTTTCAGTGTTAAAACTATGAAGGGCGCCCAACTCTCTGGATTATCATCTTGTCCTGCTAAACAAATTCATACTTTATAGATCTGCAGAGAAACAGAGTTCTACTTTATATAGAATAGCAATCACTTTGCCACATTTAATCTCAATTTCTAACAAAAAGTAAACAACAGTGGATTTTGAGGTACTCCACTTGTTACAGTTCTTTTGCATTATTTTGTTCTATATAAAAATGCAATGATTAAAAAAATTCAATGATAGTATTCCAATAGCACAGGAGAAACAGATTAGAAAATTAGAAAACAGAGTAACATAAAACAATGAAAATTGTAGCATAACTAAATAAAATTTCATCATGGGTAATAATACAAATTCCCAGTATTCTTCTGAGTTCACTGAATTTAATCAACTATAAAAAGGGATTTTTTTTTCAAACATCTTTATTGAAGTATAATTGCCTTACAATAGTGTGTTAGCATCTGCTTTATAACAAAGTGAATCAGTTATACATATACAATATGTTCCCATTTCTCTTCCCTCTTGCATCTCCCTCCCTCCCACCCTCCCCATCCCACCCCTCTAGGTGGTCACAAAGCACCGAGCTGATCTCCCTGTGCTATGCGGCTGCTTCCCACTAGCTATCTATTTTACATTTGGTAGTGTATATATGTCCATGACACTCTCTTACCCTGTCACATCTCACCCCACCCCCTCCCCATATCCTCAAGTCCATTCTCTAGTAGGTCTGTGTCTTTATTCCCGTCTTGCCACTAGGTTCTTGATGGCCTTTTTTTTTTTTTTTCCCTTAGATTCCATATATATGTGTTAGCATACTGTATTTGTTTTTCTCTTTCTGACTTACTTCACTCTGTATGACAGACTCTAACTCCATCCACCTCATTACAAATACCTCCATTTCATTTCTTTTTATGGCTGAGTAATATTCCATTGTATATATGTGCCACATCTTCTTTATCCATTCATCTGTCGATGGACATTTAGGTTGCTTCCATGTCCTGGCTATTGTAAATAGAGCTGCAATGAACATTTTGGTACATGACTCTTTTTGACCTATGGTTTTCTCAGGGTATATGCCCAGTAGTGGGATTGCTGGGTCGTATGGTAGTTCTATTTGTAGTTTTTTAAGGAACCTCCATACTGTTCTCCATAGTGGCTGTATCAATTTACATTCCCACCAACAGTGCAAGAGTGTTTCCTTTGCTCCACACCCTCTCCAGCATTTATTGTTTCTAGATTTTTTGATGATGGCCATTCTGACCGGTGTGAGATGATATCTCATTGTAGTTTTGATTTGCATTTCTCTAATGATTAATGATGTTGAGCATTCTTTCATGTGTCTGTAGGCCATCTGTATATCTTCTTTGGAGAAATGTCTATTTAGATCTTCTGCCCATTTTTGGATTGGGTTGTTCGTTTTTTTGTTATTGAGCTGCATGAGCTGCTTGTAAATCTTGGAGATTAATCCTTTGTCAGTTGCTTCATTTGCAAATATTTTCTCCCATTCTGAGGGTTGTCTTTTGGTCTTGTTTATGGTTTCCTTTGCTGTGCAAAAGCTTTTAAGTTTCATTAGGTCCCATTTGTTTATTTGTGTTCTTATTTCCATTTCTCTGGGAGCTGGGTCAAAAAGAATCTTGCTGTGATGTATGTCATAGAGTGTTCTGCCTATGTTTTCCTCTAAGAGTTTGACAGTGTCTGCCCTTACACTTAGGTCTTTAATCCATTTTGAGTTTATTTTTGAGCATGGTGTCAGGGAGTGTTCTAATTTCATACTTTTACATGTTCCTGTCCAATTTTCCCAGCACCACTTATTGAAGAGGCTGTCTTTTCTCCACTGTATATGCTTGCCTCCTTTATCAAAGATAAGTTGACCATATGTGTGTGGGTTTATCTCTGGGCTTTCTATCCTGTTCCATTGATCTATATTTCTGTTTTTGTGCCAGTACCAAACTGTCTTGATTACTGAAGCTTTGTAATATAGTCTGAAGTCAGGGAGCCTGATTCCCCCAGCTCCATTTTTCGTTCTCAAGATGGCTTTGGCTATTCGGGGTCTTTTGTGTTTCCATACAAATTGTGAAATTTTTTGTTCTAGTTCTGTGAAAAATGCCAGTGGTAGTTTGATAGGGATTGCATTGAATCTGTAGATTGCTTTGGGAAGTAGAGTCATTTTCACAATGTTGATTCTTCCAATCCAGGAACATGGTATATCTCTCCATCTATTTGTATCATCTTTAATTTCTTTCATCAGTGTCTTATAATTTTCTGCATACAGGTCTTTTGTCTCCTTAGGTAGGTTTATTCCTAGATATTTTATTCTTTTTGTTGCAATGGTAAATGGGAGTGTTTTCTTAATTTCACTTTCAGATTTTTCGTCATTAGTGTATAGAAATGCAAGAGATTTCTGTGCATTAATTTTGTATCCTGCTACTTTACCAAATTCATTGATTAGCTCTAGGAGTTTTCAGGTAGCATCTTTAGGATTCTCTATGTATACTATCATGTCATCTGCAAATAGTGACAGCTTTACTTCTTCTTTTCCGATTTGGATTCCTTTTATTTCTTTGTCTTCTCTGATTGCTGTGGCTAACACTTCCAAAACTATGTTGAATAATAGTGGTGAGAGTGGGCAACCTTGTCTTGTTCCTGATCTTAGTGGAAATGGTTTCAGTTTTTCACCATTGAGGACAATGTTGGCTGTGGGTTTGTCATATATGGCCTTTATTATGTTGAGGAAAGTTCCCTCTATGCCTACTTTCTGCAGGGCTTTTATCATAAATGGGTGTTGAATTTTGTCAAAAGCTTTCTCTGCATCTATTGAGATGATCATATGGTTTTTCTCCTTCAATTTGTTAATATGGTGTATCACATTGATTGATTTGCGTATATTGAAGAATCCTTGCATTCCTGGGATAAACCCCACTTGATCATGGTGTATGATCCTTTTAATGTGCTGTTGGATTCTGTTTGCTAGTATTTTGTTGAGGATTTTTGCATCTATGTTCATCAGTGATATTGGCCTGTAGTTTTCTTTCTTTGTGACATCTTTGTCTGGTTTTGGTATCAGGGTGATGGTGGCCTCGTAGAATGAGTTTGGGAGTGTTCCTCCCTCTGCAATATTTTGGAAGAGTTTGAGAAGGATAGGTGTTAGCTCTTCTCTAAATGTTTGATAGAATTCGCCTGTGAAGCCATCTGGTCCTGGGCTTTTGTTTGTTGGAAGGTTTTTAATCACAGTTTCAATTTCAGTGCTTGTGATTGGTCTGTTCATATTTTCTATTTCTTCCTGGTTCAGTCTCGGCAGTTTGTGCATTTCTAAGAATCTGTCCATTTCTTCCAGGTTGTTCATTTTATTGGCATATAGTTGCTTGTAGTAATCTCTCATGATCTTTTGTATTTCTGCAGTGTCAGTGGTTACTTCTCCTTTTTCATTTCTAATTTTATTGATCTGAGTCTTCTCCCTTTTTCTCTTGATGAGTCTGGCTAATGGTTTATCAATTTTGTTTATCTTCTCAAAGAACCAGCTTTTAGTTTCATTGATTTTTGCTATTGTTTCCTTCATTTCTTTTTCATTTATTTCTGACCTGATCTTTATAATTTCTTTCCTTCTGCTGGCTTTGGGGTTTTTTTGTTCTTCTTTCTCTAATTGCTTTAGGTGCAAGGTTAGGTTGTTTATTCGAGATGTTTCCTGTTTCTTGAGGTAGGCTTGTATTGCTATCTTCCCTCTTAGCACTGCTTTTGCTGTGTCCCATAGGTTTTGGGTCGTCGTGTCTCCGTTGTCATTTGTTTCTAGGTATTTTTTTATTTCCCCTTTGATTTCTTCAGTAATCACTTCGTTATTAAGTAATGTATTGTATAGCCTCCATGTGTTTGTATTTTTTACAGATCTTTTCCTGTAATTGATATCTAGTCTCATAGCGTTGTGGTCGGAAAAGATACTTGATACGATTTCAATTTTCTTAAATTTACCAAGGCTTGATTTGTGACCCAAGATATGATCTATCCTGGAGAATGTTCCATGAGCACTTGAGAAAAATGTGTATTCTGTTGTTTTTGGGTGGAATGTCCTATAAATATCAATTAAGTCCATATTGTTTAATGTATCATTTAAAGCTTGTGTTTCCTTATTTATTTTCATTTTGGATGATCTGTCCATTGGTGAAAGTGGGGTGTTAAAGTCCCCTACTATGATTGTGTTGCTGTCAATTTCCCCTTTTATGGCTGTTAGTATTTGCCTTATGTATTGAGGTGCTCCTATGTTGGGTGCATAAATATTTACAATTGTTATACCTTCCTCTTGGATCGATCCCTTGATCATTATATAGTGTCCTTCTTTGTCTCTTGTAATAGTCTTTATTTTAAAGTCTATTTTGTCTGATATGAGAATTGCTACTCCAGCTTTCTTTTGATTTCCATTTGCATGGAATATCTTTTTCCATCCCCTCACTTTCAGTCTGTATGTGTCCCTAGGTCTGAAGTGGGTCTCTTGTAGACAGCATATATATGGGTCTTGTTTTTGTATCCATTCAGCCAGCCTGTGTCTTTTGGTGGGAGCATTTAATCCATTTACATTCAAGGTAATTATCGATATGTATGTTCCTATTCCCATTTTCTTAAATGTATTGGGTTTGTTATTGTAGGTGTTTTCCTTCTCTTGTGTTTCTTGCCTAGAGAATTTCCTTTAGCATTTGTTGTAAAGCTGGTTTGGTGGTGCTGAACTCTCTCAGCTTTTGCTTGTCTGTAAAGGTTTTAATTTCTCCATCAAATCTGAATGAGATCCTTGCTGGGTAGAGTAATCTTGGTTGTAGGTTTTTCTCCTTCATCACTTTAAGTATATCCTGCCACTCCCTTCTGGCTTGCAGAGTTTCTGCTGAGAGATCAGATGTTAACCTTATGGGGATTCCCTTGTGTGTTATTTGTTTTTTTTTCCCTTGCTGCCTTTAATATGTTTTCCTTATATTTAATTTTTGACAGTTTGATTAATATGTGTCTTGGTGTGTTCCTCCTTGGGTTTATCCTTTATGGGACTCTCTGTGCTTCCAGGACTTGATTAACTATTTCCTTTCCCATATTAGGGAAGTTTTCAACTATAATCTCTTCAAAAATTTTCTCAGTCCCTTTCTTTTTCTCTTCTTCTTCTGGTACCCCTATAATTCGAATGTTGGCACGTTTAATGTTGTCCCAGAGGTCCCTGAGACTGTCCTCAGTTCTTTTCATTCTTTTTTCTTTATCCTGCTCTGTAGTAGTTATTTCCACCATTTTATCTTCCAGGTCACTTATCCTTTCTTCTGCCTCAGTTATTCTACTATTGATCCCATCTATAGTATTTTTAATTTCATTTATTGTGTTTTTCATCATTGCTTGGTTCCTCTTTAGTTCTTCTACATCCTTGTTAAATGTTTCTTGCATTTTGTCTATTCTATTTCCAAGATTTTGGATCATCCTTACTATCATTATTCTGAATTCTTTTTCAGGTAGACTACCTATTTCCTCTTCATTTGTTAAGTCCAGTGTGTTTTGAGCCTGCTCCTTCATCTGCTGTGTGTTTTTCTGTCGTCTCATTTTGCCTATCTTACTGTGTTTGGGGTCTCCTTTTCACAGGCTGCAGGTTCGTAGTTCCCGTTGTTTTTGGTATCTGTCCCCAGTGGCTAAGGTTGGTTCAGTGGGTTGTGTAGGCTTCCTGGTGGAGGGAACTAGTGCCTGAGTTCTGGTGGATGAGGCTAGATCTTGTCTTTCTGGTGGGCACGTCCACGTCTGGTGGTGTATTTTGGGGTGTCTGTGGCCTTATTTTGATTTTAGGCAGCCTCTCTGCTAATGGATGGGGTTGTGTTCCTGTCTAGCTAGTTGTTTGGCATAGGGTGTCCAGCACTGTAGCTTGCTGGTCGTTGAGTGAAGCTGGGTCTTGATGTTGAGATGGAGATCTCTGGGAGATTTTTGCCGTTTGGTATTACGTGGAGCTGGGAGGTCTCTTGTGGACCAGTGTTCTGAAGTTGGCTCTCCCACCTGAGAGGCACGGCCCTGATGCCTGGCTGGAGCACCAAGAGCCTTTCATCCACACGGCTCAGAGTAAAAGGGAGAAAAAATAGAAAGAAAGAAAGAAAGAGGCTATAATATAGTGAAGTAAAATAAAGCTATTGTAAAGCAAAGCTATACAGACAAAATCTCACCCAGAAGCATATACATATACACTCACAAAAAAAAGGAAAAGGGGAAAAATTAATATCTCCTGCTCCCAGAGTCCACCTCCTGACTTTGGGATGATTCGTTGTCTATTCAGGTATTCAACAGATGCAGGTACATCAAGTTGTTTGTGGAGTTTTAATCCGCTGCTTCTGAGGCTGCTGGGAGAGATTTCCCCTTCTTTTCCCTGTTCGCACAGCTCCTGGGGTTCAGCTTTGGATTTGGACCCGCCTCTGCGTGTAGGTCGCCTGAGGGCGTCTGTTCCCCGCCCAGACAGGACGGGGTTAAAGGAGCAGCTGCTTCGGGGGCTCTGGCTCACTCAGGCCGCGGGGAGGGAGGGGTACAGAGGAGGCGGAGCGAGCCTGCGGCGGCCGAGGCCGGCGTGACGTTGCACCAGCTCGAGGCGCGCAGTGCGTTCTCCCGGGGATGTTGTCCCCGGATCCCGGGACCCTGGCAGTGGCGGGCTGCACAGGCTCCCGGGAGGGGAGGTGTGGAGAGTGACCTGTGCTCACACACAGGTTTTTTGGAGGCGGCAGCAGCAGCCCCAGCATCTCACGCCCGTCTCTGGGGTCCGCGCTGATCGCCGTGGCTCGCGCCCTTCTCTGGTGTTCGTTTAGGCGGCGCTCTGAATCCCCTCTCCTTGCCCGCCGTGAAACAAAGAGGCAAGAAAAAGTCTCTTGCCTCTTCGGCAGCTGCAGACCTTTTCCCGGTCTCCCTCCCGGCTAGCTGTGGTGCGCCAACCCCTTCAGGCTGTGTTCATGCCGCCAGCCCCAGTCCTCTCCCTGCGATCCGACCGAAGCCGAGCCTCAGCTCCCAGACCCGACCGCCCCGGCGGGTGAGCAGACAAGCCTCTCGGGCTGGTGAGCGCCGCTCGGCGCCGAGCCTCTGTGCGGGAGTCTCTCCGATTTTCCCTCTGTGCCCCTGTTGCTGTGGGATCCGCGCTGATAGCCGCGGCTGCGCCCTTCTCTGGAGTTCGTTTAGGCGGCGCTCTGAATCCCCTCTCCTTGCCCGCCGCGAAACAAAGAGGCAAGAAAAAGTCTCTTGCCTCTTCGGCAGCTGCAGACTTTTTCCCGGACTCCCTCCGGGCTAGCTGTGGTGCGCTAACCCCTTCAGGCTGTGTTCACGCCGCCAGCCCCAGTCGTCTCCCTGCGATCCGACCGAAGCCCGAGCCTCAGCTCCCAGCCCCGCCCGCCCCGGCGGCTAAGCAGACAAGCCTCTCGGGCTGGTGAGTGCTGCTCGGCGCCGAGCCTCTGTGCGCGAACCTCTCCGCTTTGCCCTCCGCACCTCTGTGGCTGCGCTCTCCTCCGTGGCTCTGAAGCTTCCCCCCTCCGCCCCCCGCAGTCTCCGCCCGCGAAGGGGATTCCTAGTGCGTGGAAACCTTTCCTCCTTCACGGCTCCCTCCCACTGGTGCAGGTGCCGTCCCTATTCTTTTGTCTCTGTTATTTCTTTTTTCTTTTGCCCTACCCAAGTATGGGGGGAGTTTCTTGCCTTTTTGGAGGTCGGACGTTTTCTGCCAGCGTTCAGTGGGTGTTCTGTAGGAGCAGTTCCACGTGTAGATGTATTTCTACTGTATCTGTGGGAAGGAATGTGATCTCCGCGTCTTACTCTTCCGCCATCTTCTCCAATCCCCTTCCTCCATTTTTATATAAAAAGGGATTTTAAAGAGGAATGAGATATCTTCATGTATCAGAGCCTTCATGTGGCATAAGAGAGTATAATAAAATGAGCACATTTTTAAATGTTAATACCAACTAATCAATTGTAATTGGCATAATTACTACTTTGCTATTTTCTCCTAGTATTCATTATTTCTGAATACATAATTACAGCACAGGATATAATTTATTCTTTGGCAATATGTCAATTGCAGGCCCAGCATTTTCAATGGATGTTTCCCTTTACTGAATTTGTATGTATTATAAAGAGTGCAGTGTAAGCCTATTTACTTCAGGGTTAAAAACTTGATAATTTCAGTGAGCACTGAGTGTTATTTCTAAACTACATCTATTAATCTTGTTGAGAAAAGGACATTTTGAAAAACAAGGCATCATAAGGACAAAAAAGTGGCCGTAGCCCATCAGCAATATAGATGGCCAATCTCTCCATCCCTTTTCCATACCACTTCCTTCCCTCAAAAGCTGCCAGACCTGGAATTCCCTGGTGGTCCAGTGGTTAGGAATCTGTTCTTTCACTGCTGTGGGCCCAGGGTTCAATCCCTGGTCGGGGAACTAAGATCCCACAAGCTGTGCGGGGTGGCCAAAAAAAAAAAAAAAGCTGCCAGACCAGTCATTGTCTTAGCAAGATATTTTTCACAGGCACTTTGATGCTGTGGACTCTTTGAGGCAACCATTGTAACAGTGGTAACCACTTTACCACCAATTTTAGGATGGTAATATTTTGTTACCCATTTTTATTCCAAGTTTTAAATTTCTGAACTTTGTTCAAGGTGTTTTCAAGACAGTAATGTGCTTAGCTGAGAGCCATCTGGTAGTATAATTGTTGGTGATTTTTTTTTTTAAGTAGTGCTAAGTGCAAAATATATAAATGTAAGATATTTTGGACAACTGCAAAAAAAAAAAAAAAAAAAATCAGACGGTGTCATGATTCTTCATGACCTGAAACAGCACTCTGTAAAATCTTCAGCTATGGACCACCTCTGCGGAACACCTGTGACTTGCAAGTATATTACTATACAAGACACCCAGCAATGTGCTCCATCAGCCTGCCAAGCCACGGTTACCACCAACTCAGTATTTCCTTTTGATCGGTATTCATTATTTATGCTTAGCTGTTTGTAGCTGTACTCTCTTCGTAAACTGAAGTGATGTATATTGCCAAAAAAGTTAAGTGATCTTAGATATTACAGGTTTTATAAAAGGTAGATCTTGGTGTTCTAAACTACAAATGTCAACATTATTGAGGAAAACTGCTCAAACCAAAATCTGGGTTCACAAATTTTCTTCAGTTAAATTGTCAAGTAGAATAGATGAAGAGTTGAGTGAAAATATTATTGTCTTGGGTGTTGCAATTTGGTTCACCAGGAAAAAAAATCCGAGGCCGAAATTAGCATGCAAAACGTTTCTTAGGGAAGTGTTCTTGGGATCAACACCTGTGGAGGAGGGAAAGAAGAAGAAGTGGGCTGGAGGGGAAGCTGAACTGTGATACAGTTGCAGGAAAGGCCTGGATCAATCCCTACTGGGAACTCTGGAACTGGGATGACACTTTTCAGCTTTTCTGAACTGGGATGGCTTGGCTGGGCCTTTGTAAGTACTGTTGAAAGTAGGCTGCTCCTGGTGAGGTAGCATGACATTGGACAAGGTGGCTGTCTTCAGCCCAAGGCAAGTTCCAGACAAGGACTTAGCTGAGAGTTGCCAGCTGTCTACTCTCCCAGAAGCTAGAGTGCTTCAGACCTGAGGAGGGTGATTTAGGCAACACACCGCAGCATCCACCACACTGAAATTGGCAGTGGGATAAAGTATAATATAGCAGTAAACATTTTGTGGGGTAAAATTATCTGAGATCGATCAAATTACCTATGTCCTGTACTTTAAATATATCCCAACCCTGCCCAAGGATCTATAATAGCTCTCTGCTCACTCCAGGTCAATTCTAAACCCCATTCTCTGGTTTGTAAGAACCACCATAATCTGACCTTGTACTACCTAGTAAAACCCTACTTCCCATGAACTCCCAACTGAGATCTTCAAGTTCAGTCAAGCAAGTGGACTCACATCTTTATTTCTCTCCATCCTTCTCCTCTTCTCTATCTAAATCCAGCCCAATTCCACTCTCTTTTTCCATTAAACTTTTATGTACATATTATCTTACTCTCATCTCTGAATTTGCATCCCACAGGCTATGCCACAAAATTCACCCCTTAATTATAAATAAATGATCTTCATCTCCAGTGTTTATTTAGTGTGTGGTGGGGAGGGGGAGGAGGCCAGGGTCTCCAGTAGATTGAAAGCTCCTCCAGAGCAGGGTTTGTGCCTTGCATCTTCTCATACCATCTCCTGTGTTAGTGGGCATATGATAGACACTGAATAGATTCAGAGGTTTAGAGACAAAAGAGACTTCAGGGACCACTTAGTCCAACTTAATTTTACAGATGACTTAACGGAGGCTCAGAAAGATTAAGTTGTAATCCTCCTCTGAACTCCCACACTAATTTGCTTGTACCTCTTTTACAGTATTTGTTGCTTTCTATTTTTTGTTAATTATCTTCCTACCTGTTTTACAGGTCTTTATCTGTTATTTTTAGAGGCTACTTTTCTTCTGCTCATTGCTTACATGCTGGTATTCCCTAAAGCTCTGTTCGGTTGTTTTACCTGGGGTTTCTAGTCCCATAGGCTTCAATTACCACCAATAATCTGGATGACTCAATAATCTGTATCTTTAGCCTGACTCTCTCCCCAGCAGGTTTTTTTTCTTTGGCCATGCCGTGCAGCTTGTGGGATCTTAGTTCCCCAACCAAGGATTGAACCCAGGCCCCAGCAGTGAAAGCACTGAGTCCTAACCACTGGACCACCAGGGAATTCCCTCTCCCCAGCAGTCTTTAGACAACTCCACCTAGATATTTTGCAAGGGAGGTGTTGATACCTCTCTAATCCTTATATCCAATTGACCACCCAATCCTATTCATTTATTTTGGACATGTCATACTAATCCTGATCTCTTCTGTATTCCACTGCCACTTGTCATGAATTCAGGTCCTCCTTATCTCTGAATGATAGGAATAGCTTCTTCCCTGTTCTCCTTGTAACCATCTTTTCCTACTACTCACCCTCAGAGCTGCTACCAAAGTAATCTTCCTCCCAAAATTAACCTAATAAGTCATTACTTTCTTTAAAATTCTTTGTTGGCTCTTTGTTACCTATAATTAAAAGCTAAACTTTTTACCATGGCATACAAAGCTTTTCAGAGGGAGGCAGATAGTGAGCCTAGTGGTTCAGTCAGACTTCCAGGAGTAAATTTTGATTGTCACCTATAGCTATGTGACCTCAGGCAAGTTTATTTATTCCTTGTGTCTGTTTCCCATGTGAAAAATACGCACAACAGTTGAACCTGTCTGAGAGAGTTGTTGTAAGGAATACGTGAATTAACACACGTAAAGTGCGTAGAATGCATAGAACACTATTTGGCACATACTAAGTTCTGCTACAGTTTCTGAATTTAAGACAAGTTATATTTTATGGCTCATCTGCCAATTCATTATCTGAATGCAATTCTTAAGCCGTAGTGAAATTTTCATAATTCTCCAAACCTATCATGACATACCCTTTCATTATTTTGTCCCTTTTCATATGCTTTGTCCTCTCCTTAGAATACCTTCCCCAATTTGCTGCTGATGAATTTATGTTCGTCCTTCAAGGAGCAGGTAAGGGTCATAGCCTCCTGGCAGCCTTCCCTGATACCCTTCTCCAAGTGACAGTTATGTTCTTCTGTATCTGTTCTCTAAGTTGTAGACATACTTTTATATTTACTTATCACACATTATGTTAGAACTACTTGTTTACTTGTCAGTCCTCCCAGCCAGGATATGAGCTCCTAGAGGCCATGTCTTTTTTTTTTTTTTTTTTTTTTTTGGCCACGCCGCGAGGCTTGCAGGATCTCAGTTCCCCGACCAGGGATTGAACCCAGCCACAGCAGTGAAAACCTGGAATCCTAATCACTAGGTCACCAGGGAACTCCCGACCACGTCTTAATTTTTGTTTCCCTGATGCCTAGTAGAGCATCTAATGCATATTGGGCATTCAAGAGTTATTTATTAAAATGAAATATATTTTTAATGGAATAAAATTTTTAAATGTTTTTGGCTAGGAAGACTAAAATAGATTATAAGTATACCAGTTCTTCACAAAATCAATCTGTAATTTCAATGTAGCTCCAAACCCAGATACTAATTGGTTTGTGTTTATTTGCTTACTTGGTTAGAATTTCATGAAATGATAAGTTTATCTAGAAGAATAAATGTTTGAGAAGAGCCAGGTATCATCTGACAAAGATGAATAACAGGTGGCTAGCCATACCAAATAACCAGATAATAAATCCTATTATAAAGCTATAGTAATTTAAGCATATTGGTACTGATGCAGAAAGGGACCTAAATTGGATCAAAGGAAAATACTGAAAGTAGAAAAAATAGACTGAAATACACGTAAAATTTAGTATGCATTAACTTATTTTTTTCAAATCAGTGGGGAAAGATAGATTACTCAAAATTTTAAGGCCATTTTGAAAAAAAATTATATGCATACCAAATTTCTTCTTTATTCTTTGTATAACCATAAATTCTAGATAAATTAAAAATTATAATGTAAAGAATAAAAGCACTAGAAGAAAGTATAGGTGATTTTTAGGAAATTATTGAAGTGTAATTGACCTACAACACTATGTTAGTTCCAGCTGCACAACATAGTGTTTTGATATTTCTATACTTTACAAAATGATCACCACTATGGGTGAATTATTTTAACTTCTTGGAGTCATGAATGCTTTGTTAAAAGGCACATCTAAAAACCCACAAGCCATAAAGGTAAATAGTAATAAATCAAACTACTTAAAAACTTGGGGTGTTACAAACCAAAGTTACACTTATACTAGCTTTTAGGCAAGTAATTGTTTTTTCTTTAAAATGTCTCTTAAGGGACTTCGCTGGTGGCACAGTGGTTTAGAATCCACCTACCAGTGCAGGGGACACAGGTTCAAGCCCTGGTCCAGGAAGATCCCATATGCCATGGAGCAGCTAAGCGTGTGCGCCACAACTACTGAGCCTGCGCTCTAGAGCACACAAGCCACAACTACTGAGCCACGTGCCACAACTACTGAAGCCTATGCACCTAGAGCCATGCTCCGCAACAAGAGAAGCCACCACAATGAGAAGCCTGCATGCCGCAACGAAGAGTAGCCCCCACTCACTGCAACTAGAGAAAACACGCGCACAGCAACGAAGACCCAATGCAGCCAAAAATAAATAAATAAATTTATTTTTTTTAAAAGTCTCTTAAATCATGTAGAAAACAAAAAGTGAAGTTACAAATCAAAGTTACAATGATAACTAGCTTTTATAATTGCTCATGTATTTACTTTTACTGAGAACTTTCTCATACAGCTTCAAGTTACTGTCTACTGTCCATTCATTTCAACCTGTGGGACCCCCTCTGGCATTTCTTATAGTAGGTCTAGTGATAACAAACTCCCTCAGTATTTTTTGTTTGTTTGTTTGTTTGTTTGTTTGTTAAATCTGGAAGTGTTTTAACTTCTCCCTCACATTTGAAGGACAGTTTTGCGAGGTATGGGATTCTTGGTTTATGGTTTTTTCCTTTTGGCACTTTGAATATATTGGCCCATTGCCTTCTGATCTCCAAAGTTTCTGATGAGAAATATGCTAATAATCTTATTGAGGACCCTTTGGGACAAGTCACTTCTTTTTGCTGCTTTCAACATTCGTTCTTTGTCTTTATCTTTTGATGGTTTGATTGTAATTGTACTTTGGTGTGGGTCTCTTTGAGTTCATTGTACTTGGATTCATTGAGCTTTTTGGATGTTTATATTTATGTCTTTCAAATTTGAGAAGTTTGGGGCCATTATTTCTTCAAATAATATCTCTGCCTTCTCTCTCTTCTTGGATTCCCACAATGTTTATATTGGTCCATTTGATGTTGTCACCTAGGTCCCTTAGATTCTGTTCAGTTTTCTTCTTTTTCTTTCTATTCCTCAGACATCATAATTTCCATTATCCTATCTTCAAATTCATTGATTCTTTCCTCTGCCTGGTCAAATCTGCTATTGAATTCCTCTAGTGACTGTTTCATTTAATTTATTGTAACTTTTGGCTTTAGAATTTCTTTTTGGTTTCATTTTATACTTTGTATCTCCTTGGACATCTTTCAGACAGTTATTTTAAAGTCTTTGTCTAATAGGTCTGCCATTTTGTCCTTCTCAGGGACACTTTCTGTTGATTTATTTCTTTCCTTCCAGTGGGCCATACTTTACTGTTTCTTTATATGTTTTGTGATTTTTTTGTTGAAAACTGAACTTTTGAAACTAGTAATATGGGAACTCTAGAAATCAGATTCTCCTTCTTCCCCAGGGTTTGCTGTTTTTTGCTTTTGTTTTTATTTTTATTTTTGATTATTTTAGATATCTCTGTGCTAGGAATAAACCTGAAGTGTAAACTTAGGGTTTTCTCAAGTCTTTTCTGAGCCTGCACCTTCCCCTCGGCATGCACAATGACTTTGTATATGTGGTTGTTTTGGAATATCCTAGTCCTTAAATGTCCTAGTCTGGCTCCCAAAAGTGAAACAAGAGAAAAATAAAGAGTAAGGGAAAAAGGCATCAGTCCTTTAAATACCTTGGAAGTCATTTCAGGCAGAGCTGGAGAGGCTTGTAACAATGTGGGGCAGGGCGTAACAATTGCTGCCCGTATCTGTGTCTGAACTTCCATGATCAGAAGCAGCAATCATCAATCAGAACACAGATCCCCAGTATTTAGAGGACAAGGTCCTTATTGCCTGCCTTGGCTCCCACAAGCTCCACACATTGCTCCTGAAACACCTGCACAGCTGCCTACTATGGGACTGGGATATAGGGGATAACTAGCTGCTACTGAGCTAAGAGCTTAAATTGACCAAAATTAACCACAATTTACTGTTCAAGCCTTCCCCTGGAAGTTGTGAGACTTCCTATAGATGCCAGAGTTCCAAAATAGCTACGCCAGACATATTTTGCCAGTGCAATTGTTGTGTAGGTAGGGAGACAGATTTCTGGTGCTTTGTATTTCACTATCTTCCCAGAATCCTCCTTCCAATACATCACTTTTTATTCTATTAAATTGGTCAATATAGGGAATTCCCTGGCAGTCCATTGGTTAGGACTCTGCGCTTTCACTGCTGAGTGCCCAGGTTCATCCCTGGTTGGGGAACTAAGATCCCACAAGCTGTGTGGTGTAGTCAAAAAAAAAAAAAATTGGTCAATATAAAAATAATTGGGGCTTCCCTGGTGGTGCAGTGATTGAGAGTCTGCCTGCCAGGGCAGGGGACACGGGTTCGCGCCCTGGTCTGGGAGGATCCCATATGCCGCGGAGCAACTGGGCCCGTGAGCCACAACTACTGAGCCTGCGCGTCTGGAGCCTGTGCCCCGCAACAAGAGAGGCCGCGACGGTGAGAGGCCTGCACACTGTGATGAAGAGTGGCCCCGCTTGCCGCAACTGGAGAAAGCCCTCGCACAGAAGCGAGGACCCAGCACAGCCATAAATAAATAAATAAATAAATAAAATGCTGGCTTAAAAAAAATAATAATAATAATTGATAATAGTGTTGCAGATGATTTGGGGGAAAAGGAACTTTCATAATGTTGAGGGCAAGGTTGGAACAAAACGTATTATAAATTGTTATAGCCTATTTGTTTTTTTTTGTCTGCGTTGGGTCTTCCTTGCTGCTTGTGGGCTTTATCTAGTTGTGGCGAGCAGGGGCTACTCTTCAGTGTGCTGCACGGGCTTCTCATTGTGGTGGCTTCTCTTGTTGCAGAGCACAGGCTCTAGGCACTTGGGCTTCAGTAGTTGTGGCACGTGGGCTCAGTAGTTGTGGCTTGAGGGCCCTAGAGCACAGGCTCAGTAGTGGTAGCACATGGGCTTAGTTGCTCTGAGGCATGTGGGGTCTTCCTGGACCAGGGCTTGAACCCGTGACCCCTGCACTGGCAGGTGGATTCTTAACCACTGCACCACCAGGGAAGTCCCATTATAGCTGTTTAAGAAGGAAATTTGATAATACCTATACTTTTTTTCTGAATGCATATACTCTTTGATCCAAGAATGAACTCTACAGTTTTATTTGCAAAAGGACCCAAAACTACATGTAGAATAGTATTCACAGAAGTATTGTTTGTAGTAGTGAAAAACTATCCTAAGTGTGTGTTAATGGAAAACTGATTAAGTAATTTATGGAACATTCATACTATTAAATATATTACAACTCTTAAAAATAATGAACATGCAAAACTGGACATCCTTTTTTTTCGGCCATGCCGCATGGCTTGCCGGATCTTAGTTCCCTGACTAGGGATTGAACCCAGGCCCTTGGCAGTGAAAGCACAGAGTCCTAACCACTGGACCGCCAGGGAATTCCCAAAGCTTGACTCTTTTGAAGAATACTGGACAGTTATTTTATAGGCTATCCCACAATTGGGACAATTATCCCACAATTATCTGATGTTTTCCTGTAATTATTGAGGTTCTACATTATTGGGAAGGCTACTACAAGGTGATGTACCCTTCTTAGTGCATCATATCAGGGGTACAACATGATGTTTCTATATTACTGGTGATGTTAACCTTGATCACTTGGTATCTGCCAGGATTCTCCACTATAAAGTATTTGTTTTATAAGAGGATAAAAACCTTAGTGATGAACCAAAAATGTCTGGGAATCACTTATGAATATATTGGGGAATATCTATATGTAATGTGAACATAAAATTATAACTTAGATGTAGTATAATTTATATGCTGTGGCTTTTATGAGCTGGTTCTTTCAGAAACTAGACACTAACATTATAAAAACATGGGTCTAGGGCTTCCCTGGTGGCGCAGTGGTTGAGAGTCCGCCTGCCAATGACTTGGACGCGGGTTCGAGCCCTGGTCTGGGAGGATCCCACATGCCACGGAGCAGCTGGGCACGTGTGCCACAGCTGCTGGGCCTGCGCTCTGGAGCCCGCGATCTGCAACTACTGAGCCCATGTGCTACAATTACTGAAGCCCACACTCCTAGAGCCCATGCTCCGCAATGGGAGAGGCCACTGCAATGAGAAGCCTGCGCATCGCAGCAAAGAGTGACCCCCGCTTGCCACAACTAGAGAAAGGCCGCGCAGCAGTGAAGACCCAATGCGGCCAAAAATAAATAAATAAAATAAATAAGTTTATTAAAAAAAAAAAAAAAGGTTGTGCCCTGCCCCCTTCCCTCCTGTCTCAAAACCACGCCGCATATGGGACTTGAACCCACAATCTTCCCACTGAAACTGCACAGTTAAGTCTCAGGACTTACTGAAGTTCAGGTCCTTTATAAAAAATATATATGTGCACAGTTTTGTTTTTTAATTAATTAATTTATTTATTTATTTTTGGCTGTGTTGGGTCTTCGTTTCTGTACGAGGGCTTTCTCTAGTTGCGGCGAGCGTGGGCCACTCTTCATTGCGGTGCGCGGGCCTCTCACTATCACGGCCTCTCTTGTTGCAGAGCACAGGCTCCAGACGTGCAGGCTCAGTAGTTGTGGCTCACGGGCCCAGTTGCTCCGTGGCATGTGGGATCTTCCCAGACCAGGGCTCGAACCCGTGTCCCCTGCATTGGCAGGCAGATTCTCAACCACTGCGCCACCAGGGAAGCCCTATGCACAGTTTTAAAGGATGGTAATGATTCTTTTATCATTGTGGTGGGTTGTATTTTCTGAATTCTTAAAGAGCCTTTCAAAATTTGGACTATCTGGTAATCACACAATAAATGATTAACATATGTTAATAATAATTATATATTATTTATCCAAACACTTTAAACAAATTATATTTCAAAAGAAAGGTGTTTGGGATGAAATACAAGTAAAGACACTAGTGTCCCCCCAAAAAAGACTTTAAAGAGGGACTTCCTTGGTGGTGCAGTGGCTAAGAATCCGCTTGCCAATGCAGGGGACACGGGTTCGAGCCCTGGTCTGGGAAGATCCCACATGCCACGGAGCAGCTGGGCCCGTGCGCCGCAACTACTGAGCCTACGCTCTAGAGCCCACGAGCCACAACTACTGAGCCCATGTGCCACAACTACTGAAGCCCACATGCCTAGAGCCTGTGCTCCACAACAAGAGAAGCCACTGCAGCAAAAAAAGTCCGCGTGCTGCAACGAAGAGTAGCCCCCACTTGCCGCAACTAGAGAAAGCCCGCACGCAGCAATGAAGACCCAATGCAGCCAAAAATAAATAAATAAAATAAATAAATTTATTTTAAAAAAATGAAAAAAAGAAAAGACTTTAAAGAAAATTTAGGCAAAACCTCAGGCTGGTGTTTGGGGGATTTTAGCATCCTTTTGTGTGTATTGTTTAGTTTTCCTTTGGAGGAAGGTTGAAATTTCTTTTTCTTCTCAGAGAGTTAGTGGTCAAATCAGGCTGTCAAGGAGGATCATGTGTATTCACACACTTTGGGAGCCAAACCTAGGGTGCCTATGTATTCCAAAACTGTCTATGTTAAAACTCATCAAATAGTCCACTTTAAATATGTGCATTTATTGCATGTGAATTATACCTCTTTTTTTTTTTTTTCTTGTTGCTACCTATCAAAGGTCTAGAAAAATAGAGTTAACAGGGGCAGGATTACTTTTGACCAGGGTGATAATACTGCTTAAAGAAAGCCCTTGGCCTCTGTCTAGAAAAATAGAGTTAACAGGGGCAGGATTACTTTTGACCAGGGTGATAATACTGCTTAAAGAAAGCCCTTGGCCTCTGTCTTTGTTCTTGGCATAACCTTTGTCCAGTCATTTCAGTGGCTATCAGAAGAACTACTAGAACCAACGATCAGTAAGCAAATTCAAGTGAAAAGTGAATTTATCCAAATTTCAAGGAAGAATTATTTGGTGAGCCAGGTAGAATGATAAAGTCATTTAAAAGGAAAGAAAAACAAATTGGCGTAGACTTCCCAAAACAGCAAAATTTAATGCCAGAAAACACAAAAGCGATACATACAATATACTCAAGTAAAGAAAGCCAGAGATTATTTTTTATTCAGCCAAACTGTTCTTCACACATAAAGGTTACAGATGAACAGTTTTAAGTCAGCAAGAACCCAAAAGACATTGATTATACAAATCTTTCTTGAGGGAACTGCTCAAGAACTAACAGCAGCCAGCAGAGAACGTGGGCAAACTTTAGCTAAAGGGCTGGCAGTGAGAGTCAATTAAGATATAAAACAAATAAGCAAAAATAAGGGTACAGATAAGAAAAATAAATGTGTGATTGAGGGTGACACGATGTTACAGGCTCTGACAGTGTAAGAAAACTAGAACCATCAGAAAATGGGAGGAGAGAAACAATTTGGAAGTAGAATAAGTTTTGAAAAACTTCATCTGTAAGAGCTCAGAATCAAAAGGTATCATTTAAGGGTGACAAATCAAGTAGGAATAGGATAAGCATGTTTAATGGCACACAAGTATGCCCTGAGTCATGTAATGTTACTGACTGAAATTGGATGAAGAGAAGGAGGTGAGAGAGGAGGAAGAAGATACAGGCTCACGTTGTGCATGGCAGGAAAGTAATAAATATTGCTTAAACAAAAAGGGGGAGAAGATAGTATATAAAGGTGTAATTATAAAGGTAACCTTGAGAAAAATAAAACAGAGCATTTTAAATAGCAGAACTACAGTAACAAAAAGTGTAGAGAAGACAAAAAAAAAGAATTAAACTTTTGGTTACTGAGTATAACAGACCTACAGAAAAATATATAAAATATACAGAATAACCAATCACTATAAAGCACACGCTCTTTAAACACTCCCCATGTCGGGAAATGCAACATTACTAGCATTCCTTCCTGATCATAATCTCTTTCCCACGCAGATAACCACTATCCTGACTTTTATGGTAATTACATGCCTTTTTCCACAGGAATACCTCATTTTATTGCACTTCACTTTATTGTGGTTCATCGATATTGCGTTTTTTACAAAGTGAAGGTTTGTGGCAACCCTGTGTTGAGCAAGTTCATCAGCCCCATTTTTTTCCTCCTCATTTTATTTATTTATTTATTTTAAAATTTTTCTTCCAGCTTTATCGAGATATAATTGATATACAGCACTGTATAAATTTAAGGCATGCAGCACAATGATTTGACTTGCCTACATCATGAAGTGATGACCACCGTGAGTTTAGTGAACATCCATCATCTCATATAGATACAGAATTGAAGAAATAGATAAAATGTTTTTTCCTTGTGGTGAAAACTCAAGATTTATTCTCTTAACAACTTTTATATATAACATACAGCAGTGTTAATTTATCATATCATAAATCGCATCCCTAGGACTTGTTTATCTTCTAACGGGAAGTTTGTACCTTTTGACTGCCTTCATCCACTTCCCCTTCCCCCAACCTCTGGTAACCACAAATCTGATCTCTTTTTCTGAGTTTGCTTGTTTCTGAAGTATAATTGACCTACAACACTATGTTAGTTCCTGTAACACAACATAGTGATTCGACATTTCTATATGTTTCAAAATGATCACCTGTTACAATATGTCACCATGCAAAGATATTACATAATTATTGACTATATTCCCCCCATTGTACATTTTATACCCATGACTCATTTTTTTTTTAAAGATTGATTGATTGATTGATTGATTGATTGCTATGTTGGGTCTTCGTTTCTGTGCTAGGGCTTTCTCTAGTTGCGGCAAGCGGGGGCCACTCTTCATTGCGGTGCGCGGGCCTCTCACCATCGTGGCCTCTCTTGTTGCGGAGCACAGGCTCCAGACATGCAGGCTCAGTAGTTGTGGCTCACGGGCCTAGTTGCTCCGTGGCATGTGGGATCTTCCCAGACCAGGGCTCGAACCCGTGTCCCCTGCATTAGCAGGCTGACTCTCAATCACTGCGCCACCAGGGAAGCCCACTGGAAGTTTGTATCTCTTAACCTCCCTCACTTATTTCTCTCTTCTCCTCATCCCCTTCCCCTCTGGCAACCACCTGTTTGTTTTCTGTATCTGACTATGTTTCTGTTTTGTTACGTTTGTTCATTTGTTTTGTTTTTTTAGATTCCACATATAAGTGGAGTCATATGGTATTTGTCTTTGTCTGCCTTATTTCAGTTAGCATAATACCCTCTATGTCTGTGTTGTTGCAAATGTCTCAGCCCCATTTTTCCAAAAGCATTTGCCCACTTTGTGTCTCTGTATCACATTTTGGCAATTCTCACAATATATTTGTCATGGTGATCTGTGATCAGTGATCTTTCATGTTACAACTATGATTCACAGAAGGCACAGATGATAGCATTTTTTAGCAATAAAGTATTTTTTAATTAAGGTATGTACATTTTTTTAGACATAATGCTATTGCACACTTAATAGACTACAGTATAGTGTAAACATAACTTTTATATAACTGGGAGACCAAAAAAATTCATGTGACTCGCTTTATTGTGATATTTAATTTATTGTGGTGGTCTGGAACTAAACCTGCAATATCTCTGAGGTA